>NC_137195.1:1900671-2020671 GCF_960531495.2 Zeus faber
ATATATAAAAATAATATACACACAGTTTATATATATATATATATATGTATATCCCACCCCTTGACAGGTGCCATTGGAACCAGATGATCCATGTTATTCACTTCACCTATCGCTGGTTTCATGACGTGACTGATCAGTTAATATACAGTATATACTATACAGTCTATATTATATACAGTATAAACTATATACAAAGGGTTTGTCTGGTGAGGATTGATGTGTTTCTCTAAAGACAATTAGCATTGACATTTTTTTAAGTAGTAAATTCAAGATCGGCCATTATCTGCCAGTCCGGCACGGGACCAAGGAGTCCCACTGCTCCCCTTTGCTGGGGTTTAGGCTTCTCCCCTGCTCGGACGAAAGCAATCGCCTGCCTTGCTGGTCGGAGAGGCTTATTCTGGGTGATGCTGGTGAAGAATGCTTCTGCTATCGCCCTCAGGACCTGATCGTGGCACCAAGTGTAGGGTCCTTGTCCCAGGGATTTTGGGCAACAGCTGAGGATGTGCTCTAGCGTTCCTCTTCTGAGACACAGGGGACATGATGGTGTGTCAACCTTGCCCCAGCAGAAGAGGTTGGATGGGCTGTGTAAGACGTCATAGACGGATGCGGAACTTGAGGAACTTGATCCGGCAAGGCTCAGCTTGCCAAAGCTTGGACCAGGAGATCTTGCGGTCCACTGCCTGTTCCCATCTCGTTCATGCACCTTGCTGTCGCATCCCCACCATCTGGCTAGCGCGCAGTTCCTCCACGCCAGCTCTCACCTCCTCTTGGACCAGTCGGCGTCTGTCTTTGCCCAGGGCCTTGTCGTAGAGCGTGGTTGGAACGCTACCAAGCCCTGCTCGTCCAGATGCCACTGGGCCGACCAGCACACTGTGACGCAAGCGTGACTCAGCCTGTTCGACTGCTTCCCTTGCCCTCCACTTCCTCCCAGTCCTGACTACGATGGCAGCCTGGGAGACTTTCGGGTCACTGGATTCCCTGTACTGCAGCCCCTCTCTTGCACGGGTAACCAGAAACTCCACATTCAAGCTGCTTATGGGGAGCTTCAGCTTGTTGTTCTGCCCGTACAGAGCGATGCTACTCAGGCTTCGTGGCAGACCCAGCCATCTACGGAGGTAGCGGCTGATCCTCCTCTCGAAGCCCTCCACTGTTGTTATTGGGAACTCGTACACAAGCAGGGGCCACAGAATCCTGGGGAGGACAACGCGCTGGTAAATCCAGGCCTTGAATTTACCAGAATTTAGTCAGCCACGCCTCCGGCTCCCGATTTGTGGCCTTGATGGATGCAGCTTCCTTCAGTGTGCAATCAAACGTCGTTTCTCGGTGACTGATGGAATCTGGGTGCCGTCCATAGAGAAGCGGAACTTGTCTGTCACTTTCCCTCTCTTGAGCACCAGGGACCTTGATTTTGCAGGCTTGAAACACATCCGAGCCCAGATGATGATCTTCTCCAAGACCTGAAGGATCCATCGGCACCCCGACTAGAATAAAACAGAATAAAACGTGAAGTAAAAATAAAAACTGTCAAATATATACAAATAAATACAAAAATGCTCAGGGAGGGCACTTTGGATGCAACATGCACAGTGACAACGGATTACATAAACTTCTATGTACAATCTATCATGAGTTGGCCTCTGAAAGATGATGGGAGGTGCTGGAGTCAGTAGCTGTGGGGTCTGAAGATGGAGCAGAAATCTCAGTGGGTCAGGTGGCCAACGTCTCTCCACACCTCAATGCACCTCAGTCCACCGGCCCTGACAACATCAGTGCCTCTATTCTGAAGACATACAGTGAAGAGCTAGCCCGGAGAGGCAGCCCATTTTCCAACATTCACTGGACACACACTGTCCCCACAGCCTGGACAATGTCACACATCATAGCACTTCCTAAGAAACCATGCCCACAAGGAGAGCAATGAGTTTCGACCTAACCTCTAGAAATGAGGTCATTGGAGAGAACCATCTCCCATATGCTCTCTGTATATACAGTTAAACTTGACCCATGCCAGTTTGCCTCCAAGCAATAGCACAGCACTGCAAGTTACCCAGCGGATCTCGGTTCCCGTCATTCCTACAAAATAGCCGTCCCAGAGAAGTTCATAGTAAAGAGGGACACAGCCATTCCAGGGGTTATTTTTCCAACTGGACACCTTGATTGATTGCACTCTTCACTAAAAGAATTCTGTCGTTTTAGCTTGTGTTTCTGCTGCTGCGTACTTGAAATAAAATATATATCTCTAGCGCAAAAATAGTCCAGCACAGAGACACAGACGACGGGGTTGTAGTCACACAGCTTGTTGGAGAGAGTGCGCCAGTTGGCATTATCCCAGGAGCATGTGACAGGGCTCCTCTCCTAAGTGAGCATGGGGATCGGGGTTTTACCTGTTGCTCTTTAGACCAACCTGATGAGCAACAGGTGTACAGCCACTCTGATCCTGGGTCCCCAATTATCTAGATCCAGGTCAGGTGTGGCTGCTTAAACCTCACGACCCCCACACCACATACCCCCGACACCAAACTGAGGCCAGGGAGAATACCTGGCCGAAGCCGTTGTAAGTACATAATATTGTTTCAGTTAGTTTTTGTTTTTGTTTTTTTTCTGTCTTAAAATTAGAGAGAAATAAACTGAAATGTTTTTTCACACCTAGTTTTAGTTTTTAGTTTAGTTTTAATTGACTGTACAGGGATACAAAACACATGTATGGTGAACAGAGGTCTGAAATATACTTATGGTGGTAGCCAACGGTTTTCTTTGCTCCCATGAATGCATCACTTAACTCAAGGCATGTCCGTGTCTTAGATCTAATGTAATATCAGAGAATGAGTCCACTACTTAATCGATCGTGGATGGCGTGGTTCTCTCAGACGAATAAAAAAGAAAATATGCCGAAATGGGTTGCCACACCCGCCAAACCAAATTTCCTTTTGGTTTTTCATTCAGGTTCATCTGGCTCCTTGCCTGTTGAATCAATTTGCACATTTGTTCGTAATGAATTTGGGTTCATCAAACTTTTCAGACCCACAGTCAAACAACTTCATTTGCTTCTCTATTTGCTCTAAACAGGTGCCTTTGCACACTGGTGCACAGGTGAGTAAACGCACTGACTCACCTGCAGCATTCTGGCTCAGACTGTAACAGCAATATGTCAATATCACTAATGCAACACATTTATTGTTGGTTGCTGTCTCTATTTTTCACGTTAAAAAGTGGGTGTCAATGGGGCTAACCAGAGGCCACAAAATGGTTGCAAACTGACTCAATCTGGATGCCGAGGGAAACCGGCAACTGTTACTGTCGAGTGCTGTGGTGGATTTACAGACAGACAGACAGACAGACAGACAGAGAGTTATATGATAGACAGACAGACAGGCAGACAGGCAGGCAGACAGACTCCGAGTTTGTAGTCAATCATTACACTCTACATACGTTTTTATGAATAGGAAGTATATTTGAGATAATAAGTGTAAATGTAGACTTATAATTCATAATTATGACTGAATAGAAAAAAATATATCTGAGGAGTATCTCATCATTTAGACTTAGTTCAAATAAAGTAGGAGATACTCCCCAAAAGTTCCAGATTTCTTTGTTTCCATTGAAACCTCCTGACATCAAACCTCGAAAAGGCACCTGGACCTCCTCCCGCTCTGCCCCCCTCGGTGCAGCGTCCGGTCCAACCCGTGCGATCGGGGCGTGGCAGCCCTGTACGCGGGATGCCCATCGGAGCTTTTCGGGCTGTCGGGGTTGGGGAGCCATGACACGGCGCCCGGTGCAGTCGGTACCTCGGGGACGTGTCCCAGCAGCCAGTGCGACGGGGGTCCGGGGAAGGATCCAGGCTCTGCAGCAGCATCCTCCTGCGGACCAGCAGCTGGGTGGCCTTGAAGCAGACCAAGACACGGACCAGGACGGGATCAGGACCGGGACCAGATCCGGGGATCTGCTCCACTCTGTCAGGCTGGAGAGCTGCATGGCGCCGAGGAGCAGGAGGGACAGACAGGAGGAGGAGAGACAGACAGAGAGACAGGAGGAGGGCTGTAGCAAGGTCTGTCTGCAAGAGAGGGGCGTCACTTTTTGCAGGGGGCGTCACTTGTAGCAGGGGGTGTAACATGAGCGGGGCGTCACTTGTAGCATGGGGTGTCAATGGGAGCAGGGGTCGTAACATGAAGGGGCGTCACTTGTAGCCGGGGGGATCGCTTGTAGGGGTGTCACTTGTAGCAGGTGCCGTCACTTGTAGCAGGGGGCATCACTTGTAGCAGGGGATGTCACTTGTAGCACGGGGCGTCACTTGCAGCAGGGAGTGTCACTTGTAGCAGGGGGCATCACTTGTAGCAGGGGGTGTAGCATGAGTGGGGCGTCACTTGTAGCATGGGGTGTCACTTGGAGCAGGGGTCATAACATGAAGGGGCGTCACTTGTAGCAGGGGACGTCACTTGTAGGGGTGTCACTTGTAGCAGGGGGTGTCACGTGTAGCAGGGGGTGTCACTTGTAGCAGGGGTTGTCACTTGTAGCAGGGGATGTCACTTGTAGCAGGGGGTGTAACATGAGGGGGGCATCATTTGCAGCAGGGGATGTAACATGAGCGGGGCGTCACTTGTAGCTGGGGGGGGTCGCTTGTAGGGGTGTCACTTGAAGCAGGTGGTGTCACTTGTAGCAGGGGGCATCACTTGTAGAAAGGGATGTCACTTGTAGCACGGGGCGTCACTTGCACCAGGGGGTGTCACTTGTAGCAGGGGGCATCACTTGTAGCAGGGGACGTCACTTGTAGGGGGGTCACTTGTAGCAGGGGGCATCACGTGTAGCAGGGGGTGTCACTTGTAGCAGGGGTTTTCACTTGTAGCAGGGGATGTCACTTGTAGCAGTGGGTGTCACTTGTAGCAGGGAGCATCACTTGTAGCAAGGGGCATCACTTGTAGCAAGGGGTGTAACATGAAGGGGGCGTCACTTGTAGCAGGGGGCTACAATTTTAGCAGGGAGCGGAAAATGAAGGGGGTGTCACTTGTAGCAGGGGCGTAACATCAAGGGGGCCTCACTTGTAGCAGGGGGCGCCACTTTTAGCAAGAGGTGTAACTTGCTAAGGTAAAGTGAAGAAGAGTGACTTGACATCAGAGAAGGCTTGGCAATCTGGTCAGTTTAGCAGCAGCAGCTCTAGCAGTTTTTAAGGCCTCTGTCACAGACAACAGGGCTGTTTCGGTGTAGTGACCACTTTTGAAGCCAGATTGAAGTGTATCGAGAAGGTTGTTTCTGACAGGTATTCTGTAACCTGTCTAGAGACCGCCCTCTCTATGGTTTTGGAAAGGAATGGGAGGAGAGAGACCGGCCGATAGTTTTCTACTTGATTGGGATCGAGTGAGGGTTTTTTGAGTAGTGGTGCGACCCGAGCCGCTTTGGAAGCGGAAGGGAAAGTGCCGGAAGTTAGGGAAGAATTAATGTGTGATTGTCGGGGTGATAGTCGGTGATATGGCTTGAAGGAGGTTAGATGGGATCGGATCTAGTGGACAGGTAGTAGGACGGCTACATGTTAGTAGTTTAGATACCTCACTTTCAGCGAGGGGGGTGAAACCAGGGAACAATGAGCCTAGGGCTGGAGGAGACAGGTTGTGAGTAAGTTGTTTAGTGAATTGGCTGCTGATGGCTGCCACTTTGTTAGTAAAAAAGGAGGCAAGGCAGTCAGCAGTGAGGTTAGTAGCTGAGGGAGGTGGTGGAGGGTAAAGCAGAGACTTGAAGGTGGCGAATAACTTACGTGTGTCTGTGGCACCGTTGATCCTATCGTTGAAGAAGGCCTTCTTAGCAGCAGTGATGCTGGAAGAGAAGGAGGACAGCAGTGTCTGGTAGCTAGCAAGATCCTCAGTTGTTTTGGATTTGTGCCATTTCCTCTCGGCTGCTCTGAGGTCAGTGTGCGTTGTCCGGAGGGTGTCAGTCAGCCAAGGGTGCGACTGGGTTGATCGAGCAGGTCTGGTGGATAGTGGTCACAGGCTCCAGACATGAGCTCAAGGTGGAGCAGAGAGAGTCAGTGGAATCATTAACCTGCAGAGAGGAGAAAGTGCCGTGGGGTGGAAGAGAAGAGGAGAGCACAGAGGAGAAGTGGGTGGGAGACAGGTTGCGGAGATTGCGGCGGATAGTAACCATGGGTGGGGAGGTGGGGGGTTGTTTTGGTAGCTGGACATTGAAGTGGATGAAGAAGTGGTCTGAGAGTTGAAGAGGAGTGACCCTTAGGTTGTCCGTGGTGCAGCTCCGAGCAAGAATGAGATCCATCTCTTTGCCAGCCTTGTGAGTCGGTGGAGTCGGACCTGTCTTAGGTCGAATGAGCGAACCAAAGACAGGAAGTCAGCCGAGCTCGCACTGTCCAAATGGATGTTCATTTCTCCGAGGACGAGCATGGGACACTCATGCTCAGGAATTGATGACAGCAGGGTGTCAAGCTCATGTAGGAAGTCACCTAGTTGTCCTGGTGGACGGTAGATGACGACCACATAGCCTTTCACCGGAGCAGTCACCAAGACGGCGTGATATTCAAAGGAGGCAAAGTTGTTTAAAGGCAGCAGTGAAATTTCCATATGTTAAATTTCCATGTGTTGGAAATTAGCAGGCCAGTCCCACCACCACGGCCAGATGGTCTGGATGTGTGGGAGAATGTGTAGTTTGTGAAGAGTGCAGCCCGGGTTGCGCTATCTTCCGGTTTAATCCATGTCTCAGTGAGAGCAAGGAGCTCCAAGGAGAGGTAGTTGGCATGACCAGAAATGAAGTCTGCCTTGTTTACTGCAGATCAACAATTCCACAAGCCAACAGAGAAGGAGGTCTTTGCAGAAGATGTTTGCTGCAGGGACCTGAGGTTACCCGTATTGCATCGGCGTATGGTATAACGAGGCTTTCTGGGTGACCTTGAAGTTTTAGGGATGCGGTAGTAGCACATTTTGTATGGAGTGAGAAAAAGAAGGCAGGTTTGCCTTGTTCGGTGTCCTTGCTTCGGTTGACGTGCAGAGGTAGACGTGCGTCTTCCCACGAGAGCGACTACAAATGGGCCAATGCTTGAAGCTAACGCTTCAAGGGCAGGCCCATAAATATGTGATAGAATACAGCTGCTCATGTGATTAGGGTTGCACCTGGCTAAGAGCACGCCCACATAAGAGAGGACTTACCTGAAAAGGGGGTGTGTCTGGAACACAAGCTTGTTGGCAGATCAGCAAATAGCAGTGAAATGTGCAGATTCAAACCAGTAGTCCAAGTTGCAATACTACAATTCTAGATAACATAAGCAGAGCAGTACTACACTACACAGCAACCTCAGCACTAGAGCTCGACATGGGTTAAGTGTCTTGCTCAAGGACACATCAGCAGGCTACCAGGAGGAGCCTGGATCAAACCAGCAACCTACTTACTACACGACCCGCTCTACCAACTGAGCTACTGCCCTATAGCTACTGTATTAAATATCAAGTTGTCGCTGGGAAAAACCTTTGTGACGAGCCCGAGCGGTCAGTCGTTCCTCTTGACTTAGTTGTCTCACAGCAGGACAACGTCCCCTTCCTGCATATTTGGTCTCTTGCTCCTCCATATACAGCGTCCCTGCAGGTCACAGATATATTCTCGTTTCCACCATTCCCAGAAGGTGTTCGCTAGACTCTGCACTTGTCACCATTGGCGGTTGAACAGGTCCCTCTTATTGAACTGCCCCGGAGGTAACGGGGGTGCACCAACCTTCTGGGTAAGCAGAGCAGCTGCAGTGAGAATGGTTGGGTGCTCTCGGTCTGTGGAAATCGATATCAAAGGCCTCGCTTTGACCTCCGCCATGAATGTTATAAGGATCTTGCGGATCAGCTTCACGATCCCATGTTTGAGGAGCATGGCATCCAGTAGAAGACGCATGACTCCGATCATCCGCTCCAAACTGCCGCCCATGTGCGAAGAGTGCGGGGGTTGTAACTTCCATTTGCATCTGCACTCTGTCAGGTAGCTCTCGATTTGTTTGTCGCTGGGCCTGATGGAGTCTACCTGGAGCTCCTTGCTTGCGGCCACAAGGTTTATTCCGCTATCTGACCTGAACTGCTTCACAGGGCCCCTGATGGTGAAGAAGTGTCTGAGGGCATTAATGAAGCTGGAGGAGTCCAATGACTCTTGCACTTCGATGTGTACTGCACGTTAGCTCATGCACCAGAAGATGACGGCCCACCTCATGCTGTTCGCCTGTCCACCCCGGGTTCTTCTGGTGGTAACAAGTCAAGGGCCAAACACATCCAACCCTACTTACATGAAGGGAGGGCTCGTGCGAAGGCGTTTACGGGTAGGTCTGCCATGATCTGATCTCCTGTCTCGCCTGTGGCGGGTCATGCAGCAGTAGATTGTGACGCTGATGGATTGCTTACCTCCAAGACCCAAAATCCAGCTGCCCTCACCACTCCCTCTGCAAAGTGTTGGCCCTGGTGCTGAACTTGCTCGTGGAAGTGTCTGATTATTAACGTGGTAAAGTGTTGTCTGCCCGGAACTAGTACCAGATGGGCTACCTCTCGAGCGACCTCTGTTTTTGCCAGAAGACCTCTGACTCTAAGGAGGCTGTGTGGGTCGATGGAAGGCAGAGCTTGCTCAGCGGACTTCCGTTGGGGATGGGTCTGCCGCTTTCGATGAAGCTGAGCTGACCTTGTAGATTTCACTCTGTAGCCCTTGAATGATTGTCACTTTCGCTTGGTTGAGTTGCTCTTTGGATAGGGTCTTGTTGCAGGCATGCCAACCGCGGAATGGGCTGCACCCAGAACCTCGGATAAAGGAGTAAGCAAAGTGTAAAAGCCTAGCCATGGCTCTTGAGAGAGAAATTCTTGAACCACGCAGTGCCAATCCTGATGGAAAGGCACCTGACACAGACAGTTACCTCCAGGCGTAGCTCCACATTGGTTCCAGGGTTGACAAGGTCTAACTGATTGGCTGTGATGGCTCTTGTAGCCTGATCTTCAAGATTTAGATCCGTGGGAATGTAATGCCACTGACTCGCCTGTGTGGATTGTCTGATGCGCTAGTCTCTATTGTGAGTGTAGATGTAAAACCCTCTTATCTCATTGGCAATGTAGCCTAGCACCACCTTGGTATCGGAGAAGAATCTGACACTGCCTAACTTGGTGTCTAGCTTCTGGAGAATGACTTCTACCACCTCGACTTCTACAGTTGCACCGACTTTGAGTCTTGGGATGGTGATATCAGGTTTTTGTGCAAGTCATCTTGCCAAGGATAAATCCCAACCAAGGCAATTGGTGCCGTCGCAAAACTCAAGGTGACCAGTGCGGGAGGTAAGACATACCTCCCGCACTGGTCACCTTGAGTTTTGCGACGGCACCAATTGCCTTGGTGGATGCGACGCAGAAGATACACATACTGTATCTCTCCTCTGAGCTCCAGAATTTGGCTGTGATGTAAACATCCAAGGGATTTTCAGTCCCTGAAGATCTTGGAGCGAGTGCCTCCACCTCAGCTACTCCTCCTGTCTCTCTTCCGGTAGAGGGGTGTCCCATTATCCGCCAGCAGCAGTATGCTCTATCAGTATGGCATGACCTTGAGTGTTGACACGTGTGGCGAAACCCAGGGGACAGACTGTTGACGGTCGAAAACACACTGCGTGGTGTGAATGGTCTCTCATTAACTGCTGCACAGAAGGGGAAGGTGTTGGTGGTCAGGTCCCATCTGAGCCCCAGACTGCGCTGTATGGGAGGGGAGTCGATCGAGTGATCGAAGTCGAGGTCTTGCAAGCCGTTGGCGCGGTCCTCCCATGGGAAAGCTCTCACGATGTCGGGGCTATTGGACACAATCTTGAGGAGGCTGAGTTTGGATTGGGCTAGCATGTCCTGAGTGCTTTTCAGCACGGCAACGGCCTTGGTTGCGCTGGTGAAGCCTTCAACCCGTCATCTAGGTAAAAGTGCAATACCATGTACTGGCGTGCTTTGGCCTTCCTTCTCCGATTCTATTCCGGTCCTCTGTAGTCCGTAGATGGCTACAGCTGGGGAGGGGCAATTGCTGAACACATGGACCTTCATGCAAAACTCTGTCACTTCATTGTCTAGATGGTAGTCATGAAACCAAAAGAAACAAAGATAGTCACGGTGATCCTCCCTGACCAGGAAGCTATGAAACATCTGCTGGATGTCAGCCACGATCGCAACTGGCTCGGTCCTGAAGCGAACCCCGAGCAGACTGTTATTTAAATCTGGGCCTTGAAAAAGCTTGTCCTTTAATGATACGCCATTGTACTGTGCAGGCGAGTCGGTTTTTTGCGGATGGTAGACCCCAAAACTTGGTAGATACCAGCACTGCCCGCAATCTTCCAGCATGGGTGCTGGTTCGGCGTGTCCACTGCTGAAGATCTTCTTCACAAACTCCATTTTGTGGTCCTTCATCCCCGGCCTCCTCAATCAGAGTATGCAGAGCAACGCACCATGATGTGGTTAAGAGCCTGGACTCGATTGTTGGGCAGACCCGGTCTGCGCTTGCGGAAAGGGAGGGTGGCCACCCAGCTGTTAGCGTTGTCCTTGAAGAACCATTCATGATGTTGAGGAAGGCCATGTCCTCGGCCGAGGACGCCGTCTTACGGTTGTCGACCATGGGGGCGAAGACGCGGTGGCCCATGTCTTGCACGTTACATACTGCCCCCCCGGGACCCTCTCTTCTTTCCCCTGAAGGTTCTGCATGTCCTGAGGGAGTACTGACTCTTATGGATAGGGGACTGCTTGGGGACTAGCCTTGCAAACAGCGACCGCTCTATGGCCTATAGCTAGCTGTAAACCTCATTCAACTGTTGCCATGCTCTGTCCTGGCTGGCGGCTGGATCGTTGACGTGGGCCGCTCTGACCATCTCTACATACTCTAGCTCCGGCCAAGAGAAACACTTGCTAAGCAGGTTAAATGGCATTGCAGAAGCTCCTCTTCCATTATAAATAATCCTCCGGGCGGTTGTTGAACATCCTGTTCCGACAAGAAGAGGTCTCGGCGAGCCATGTACTGTAGACACTGAGGGTCTGCCGTGACCGGGGAGGACGTTGCCATCGTTGGGGTTCCTGGTTCAGGGTTCAGGGTCATGGTGAGGAGCTCCGAGCGGTGATACGTCCTGGGGGCCTCCGTACTGCAGAGCTCTGGGCAGATGTACCGGTAGTACCAAGCCATTGTCCTGAGGGCCTTCATACTGCTGAGTTCTCGGCGATGATTTGAGCTCTCCCCATAGATCTCTCCATTTGAGTACAGCCTTTTCCAATTCCATATCCATTTGATGCTTTGCATACACTGCCTCTGTATGTGCAGCTGCGGCTCTTGCGTGGGCTTCTGTGATTGCACTGATGTTGGACCCACTGGACTTGATGGACAAGCTGGCCGATTTTAAGGACTTATTGACCAACTTAATGGACATGTTGGCCGACTTGAAGGACTTGCTCGATGACTTGTCGAGCCCGCTTTCTGCAGTTAATGTTGTGCTAACACTTTTTCCAGGCTTACTGAAAAAGTAACAGGTAAGGATTTGAACACACAAACACTACTGTATATCACACCAAAACTGACAATTCAGTCACGCAATATTACTATTTAATGTTTAATGTCTAATCTATACTGTTTACTTATTTATTATATGCTTTGATTTAGAATTACCAATTTACTAATGCTTCATGCTATTGTGCTAATCCGTTGCTGCTGTAACACTGCAAACTATCCAACTGTGGGATAGATAAAAGATTATCTTATCTTAACCAGCAGATCACTTGGAGACATCAACACAAAACAAAGAACTCAAAAACAGAGAAAAAAAAATCTAGCTTCATAAACCAAAACTAATGCATTTCTTCTGTTGTCATGCACAATATCTGCTCTCCGTGATGTCACAAAAATAATTTTGTAAGCATTTCTTTCCCAATTTGAATTGATCAATTTTGTTTTATCTATTAAAAATGCTTTGCGATAAACTCTATTATCAAAGCACAAAATGCAGTTCTGAAAACAAACACTCATCATTCTCCTCACCTTTACCAAAGTTGCATTAATAAACCAACAGACACTCTTTCCAGCAACTTAAATACTGCTCCAACTCACCACACCACTATGATCACTAGCACAATCATCTCTCTGAACACAATCCAACAGTTCAAACTGCTTAAACTAGCATATACTACTGTTGTTAACTGCCACTTAAATTCAATTTGATTTTCATTAGGTCTGCTGAACACCGCTAGTTAATCATAATCACACTGAGCACCATTTGACTACTAGTTTAATCACACAGTCCTGCAGCGTCCTCTGCTGAGCCAATATCTTACTAAAATGACATTGACAACTCTCTTCGCTCCAAGTTCCATCCTATACATAGAATCCCAAATGATTCAAGATTCAAGATTCAAAAGGTTTATTTGTCACATACATAAACATACGTTCATACACACAGTATATGCAATGAAATGTCTGTGCAACGCACAGTTTTGTTTGGACCCCTGGTGAGTTTGGCATTGACAGTCCTTACTGCTTGCGGGAAGAAACTCAGTCTCTCTGTCCTCGCTGTGTGGCTGCGGAGGCACTTGCCCCACCACAGCAACTGGAACAGTCTGCTGTTGAGGTGGTGAGGATCCTTCTTGATCCTGCAGGCTCTGCATCTAGACCTCCTGGTGTATAAGTCCTGCTGGGAGGGGAGGGTAGTTCCAGTGGTACTTTCCACTGAACCCACCCCCCTCAGCAGGGCCCGCCTGTCCTGAGCAGTACAATTCCCAAACCAGGCAGTGATGTTGCCTGCCAGGATGCTCTCCACTGCTCCAGAGTAGAAGGATTTGAGAATCCTTACCGAGACCCTGAATTTCTTCAGCTGCCTGAGGTGGTAAAGACCATGCCTCGCCTTTCTCACCAGAGTGTTTGTTTGTAAAGTCCATGTGAAGTCCTCTGTGATGTTGACTCCCAGGTATTTGAAGCTGCTCACACTGTCCACAGAAGCTCCATTAATCACCAACTGTGTGATTAATGGATTAATGGCAACCAACCTTGGTTGTAATCCCCTCCTGAAGTCTACAATCAGCTCCTTAGTTTTGCTGACATTCAGGAAGAGGATGTTGTCAGCCACCTCCTTACGGTAGGCCTTCTCGTCTTCGTCATGGATCAGGCCCACCATGACTGTATCGTCAGCAAACTTGATGGTGTTGTAGCTGGACCTGACCACACAGTCATGTGTGTACAGCCCTAACCACCTGGGGCGGAGCTGTGAGGAACGATCCACGATCCAGGCACACAGTGGAGTGTTCAGTGCAAGCTCCTGCAGCTTGACAGCCAGTCTGGTGGGGACTATGGTATTGAAAGCTGAACTACAGTTGATGAACAGCAATCTTACATAGGCCCCCTTCCGGCCATCAAGGCGCAAGAGCGTGGTGTGCGGCACCTGCGAGACCGCATCGTGTGGTGTGACCGGACTGTCCCCGTATGAAGTGCTGAACGGGAGACTGATGGGGTTAGGTCTGTCTTCTTTCGACAAAAGCCACACATGAAATCACGTAAACAAGTTGTAATCAGATTGTCCTGATTGTTAGTATTGATCCATTTGAGATTTTACTTTATTAATGGATTGTGTAGATGGGAATGTTCAGGCAACATTTGAGAAATGCTTTCTAGGAAAACTTGAAAACCCTGCATGCCTTACACACTGACGGTTATTTGGTAGCCTAATCGATATTCTATGTACATTATCTCCTACATATTAGACATTTTGATAATATTGTTATTGTATTCTGTTGTTACACGAGGGTGCATACATTTATGTTGGGAGAGTCTGTAGTCGGTAATTCAACTTAACTGTTTGGGAATCACAGAATTATTCCACGTACCTCACATTTACAATCGTGGACCTAAAACCAAACAATGTTGTCATAGTGTGTGTCTCTCACCCAAGTGTTTAAGTCTATGTGCCCAGGTCAAAGCAGCCCTACCTGTCCCACTTGAAGGACCTCTACACGACCTCTGACCAGGTGACCGGGTGGTGATCATGTCTTCCGGAGGAAAAGCTGGAACTCTGCCTGATTCCAGGGACCGTTCCAGATCCTCCTCACCACAGCAGCAGCAGTTAAAGTGGCACAACGACCAACGTGGGTACACGTATCTCATTGCAGGGAAGTCTGCAACCCTCCAGAGGACCAGATAAACGACAACAATGGAGAATCATCGGACGTGAACTAAGATCACAATCCCAACAGAGTTAAGTGCTGGAAACCTCTGTCTCCACTAACAGGATTTGCCACTACAGTTTTCCAAGACATGTATTTGAAAAGGATGATGCCCCGTCAACAGGAAGAGATTGGTCACGTCTGTGTGATCATCTTTCTCATGGCCATCGCCATTGTCCTGCTGATCACACAACCCTGGAACAGTTCCACAGCGAGACTTAAAAAACATCCGCTCCCCCGCCCCACTCCCACTCACACCAGATCCAGAAGAAGAACCTCAAGTGAGAAATGAACGTTCTGTCGTGATCAAATGTTGACTCCACTGGACATTCATTCCGACAACACGTGTGGTTGAGGTTTCAGTTAAAGAAGAGTATGGTGAAAATTATTAACTGTGACCCTGGAGTTCAATTAGGAACAACGACTGCATGTAACCAAACTCAGATCATTTATACAATGGGACAAGCAACAATTCCCGACGTCTATTGGTTATGTGGACACATGGCCTACACATGTCTGCCCAAGAACTGGGCTGGCATTTGCACACCAATTATGTTATATATGCCAATTATGTAGAATCAGGGAATTTGTCTTGAGCTATACCAGCTATGAAAGAGTGACGTGATGATTCAATGAAAGACCAAGCTGGCACTTGGGACCCATTTGCTTGTCACCAAAAACATGCACCATCATGGTCTGACCAGCGATGGACACTTATCACCTGGTCCCCGGGCGCGTCCACGTACGCTGCCCACTGCTCCTGGCTGTGGCCCCAGAGGAAGGACAAGCCAGGATGGTTCAATGCAGAGAATCCATTTCACCGGCCACCATCAAGCATGTGTGTGTGTGTGTGTGTGTGTGTGTGTGTGTGTGTGTGTGTGTGTGTGTGTGTGTGTGTGTGTGTGTGTGTGTGTGTGTGTAAGCATGTGTTGTAGTGTTGAGTGACAAATAAAGACTATTTCTTCTTCTTCTCCTGGTGGCTGCATCTATCTGTGTTTGAATAATTGTAAGTCGCTTTGGATAAAAGCGTCTGCTAAATGTAATTAAAGATTCTGGATTGTTCACACTGTGATATACTTATGACTTCTTGGCTTTGACCCTCGCCTGAACTGTGTTTTTCCGAGCCTATGCTTAGCCTTTTAGCTAAGCATATTTCTAACTATGCCAGCATTGATGCCTACCTACTTGGACTCTTTAAACTGTTTGCGCCTGCTCGACGGACTCAGCGCTCGAGAGAAGTCGGTCTTTAAAGACATCCACAGCCTGTGTGAGGATGTGAAGAAGATGGATGACCTGTTTGTGCATACATCTCAAAGCACATCTCCTGCTCCATGTCCTCATCTGTGATCAGACCAGACTTTGACACCACTCCCCCATGGCCCAGATCTATTCTTACTGTGGGCAGGTCGGGTCTCTCTAATGCCCGGCTGTGACACCCTAGAGCCCAGGACCCTGGCAGTGAGCAGTGGCCAGCGATAGAGTGGCGCACTCCTTGCGCCACTCTATGCCGGAGACTCTCCGGCTGGAGAACAGAATTCAAGCCTTGGAGCCCTCAGTTGATGTCAGGGATATGCGGGAGTTCCCCCCTTTAAGGGAAGGGGATCACAGTCCACTATAGCATCGAGGGCACCGAAACGCTATCCTCCGCCACCAGCCTCGTTTCCACCGCTGTCAGCTGCATCTCCACCACCAGCCTTCTCTACACCAGACAGGACCTCTGCCTCTCTCCTCTGTTGGTACACACCCTGGGATGTCCTCTGAGGCAGCTGCGGAAGACAGGCAGTCATGCAGGCTGTTCCACCGTGCTGGTCGTTGCGTCATCCATGGTCCGTCATGTCCAGATCAACAGGTGCCGCGCTTCCTGCCACCCAGGTGCAAGCATTGAGGACATTAACATCACCTTCCTGCAGCTGCTTATCCATCACCCGTCAGTCTCTGCTCTTTTGGTGCATGTGGGCACCAACGACCTTAAAACGCAGTGATCAGAGAAACTGGAAGAAGATTTTGTTGGCCTCATGAACAGTGTTTTAAATACAAACAAGCAGTGCATTGGGTCTGGCTCACTGCCCTTACATGGTTTCGGTTCTAGCCCATTGCGGCAACTGCACATCTGGCTGAAGGGCTCCTGCTGCAACAGAGGCATCCCCAATGTGAACAACTTCACCACCTTCTACAATAGACTGGAAATTTTGAAGGACGATCGCCTCCATCAAACCATGAGGGTTCCCATCTACATTCCATAAATATTGGACTCACACTGCTCTCCTGGAATGCGTTCACCTCCTTACGGCCACACACCCATTTACTATAAAGTCAACTCCTCTATCCCCTACTCCAGCAGCCCACTCAGCTTTCCTAAACAGGACTGTTATGCCCTCCGCCATAACTACCATCATCACAGAATCAATCCAATACTATCACAGAGCGACCTGTAAAAAAAGTAATCCACGCCCTAATTTTCTCATGACTGTACGACTGTAACTCCCTCCTTTCTGGCATCAACCAAAAGTTACTCTCTTGACTCCAACTAGTTCAGAACGCAGCAGCTCGTCTTCTTCTCATTCCAAAAGACAACATCACATCACCTTGATCCTGGCTTCTCGCCATTGTCTCCTGTGTGGTTCAGAAACGATTTTAAGATTTTACTGATCACTTTTAAAGCACATCTAGGTCTGACTCCATCTACATAACACATATGTAGACCCCATATGAGCCAGTGCGGAGCCTCAGATCCTCAGGTGGGCGGGGGGGCCTCCTGCCTGTTCCAAAGTCCAGACTTAAAACTAAAAGTGACCGGGCCATTTCTGTCAGGGCCCCTCGACTTTGGAACAACCTGCTTGAGGAGATTCGGCGGCAGAATCAGTAACTTATTTTAAGTCACTTTTCAAAACCCATTTTTATAGATCTGCTTCCAAGTGATGTTGCCCCCTTTCTGAATGTTTTTTTTTCCTTTTATTTCTATTTCTTATGATCATATTGTATCTACTTTTTTGTTTTTCTGTCTCTTTATCTGATTTTACAATTTAATGAATTAATTGAATTACTGTTTATTAATGTTCCTTTGCCTTTTAATTTAACACTTATTTAACACTTCTGCTTTTATTTCTCTGTCAAAGCACTTTGTAAACTGTATTTTAAAAGGTGCCATATAAATAAAGATTTTTTTATTATTATTATTATTATTATTATTATTATTATTATTATTATTATTGAGATTAAGATTTAATTTTGATGTGGATATCTGTATTTAGTTAAAGTTTGGAACATGTTTTCTTCCAGCTGGCTACAGTCCAAGGAGATTGATTGTCACCTTGCCAGTGAAGACAGTAATGTTTGGTGTTTTTGTTGAACTTGGACTTTGTTCTCGATACTGTGTTGTTATGCGGGAAGGTTGTTTTATACATGAATGTAGATACTTTAACACTGTAAACACTGGAAGGAGGAACTAAAACTCTAGTAAACTACAGTAAGTCACTGACAAGACAAGAAAAACCTTCATTTTTTTTATTTAGAAATGTTTAAGTTAATTTTATATTTTTTATTTATATTTGTATTTATTATTATTATTATTATTATTATTATTATTAATAATATTAATAATAATAATAATAATAATACATTTATTTATTTTTATCTTGCCTCTTGTTATTTTTTATCTCTGCTACAAGTGACGCCCCCTCTTGCAGACAGACCTTGCTACAGCCCTCCTCCTGTCTCTCTGTCTGTCTCTCCTCCTCCTGTCTGTCCGTCCTGCTCTTCGGCGCCATGCAGCTCTCCAGCCTGACAGAGTGGAGCCGATCCCCGGATCTGGTCCCGGTCCTGGTCCCGGTCCTGGTCCTGGTCCTGATCTGCTTCAAGGCCACCCAGCTGCTGGTCCACAGGAGGATGCTGCTGCAGACCCTGGATCCTTTCCCTGGACCCCCGTCGCACTGGCTGCTGGGACACGTCTCTGAGGTACCGACTGCACCGGGCGCCGTGTCATGGCTCCCCAACCCCGACAGCCCGAGAAGCTCCGACGGGCATCCCGCGTACAGGGAACCCGCTGACAGCTCCAGGGAGAGACGGACCTTCCGCAGGCTGCCACGCCCCGATCGCACGGGTTCGACGGGACGCTGCACCGAGGGGGACGAGGCGGGGGGAGGTCCAGGTGCCTTTTCAGGGTTTGATGTCAGGAAGTTTCCATGGAAACAAAGAAATATGGAACATTTGGGGAGTATCTCCTACTTTATTTGAACTAAGTCTAAATGATGAGATACTCCTCAGATATATTTTTTCTTTTTAGTCATAATTATGAATTATAAGTCTACATTTACACTTATTATCTCAAATATACTTCCTATTCATAAGAAACTTATGTAGAGTGAAATGATTGACGAGGAACAAGTCAACACAGAAGAGGCTTGTACTTGTTGTTCTTGCAGCCTGGCACCCTAAAGCGCCTCCCGGAGCGCAGGACTTGGTCCTCCTCATGGAGGACATGAGAAGGGTCCAGGGCGACTTGGTTGTTTGTTGTCAGGGCCGGTGGACTTGGGTGACGTTGGCCACCTGACCCACTGAGATTTCCACTCCATCTTCAGACCCCACAGGGACTGACTCCAGCACCTCCCTCCATCTTTCAGTGACTTGTGCTGATTCCTTTGCAGACCTGTCATGTTTTTCATGGTCTGCCACGTTTATTTGGGTTTGCATATCCGAATATTTTCCTTTTTTTTTTTTTTTTTTTGTATCTTATTCTTATATATTTGAACGTTTTTATTTTTACTTCACTTCTGATTCTATTTCATTGTATTGTCATTTTTATTATTTTAAATGAATGGTTTTTTTTCAATGCTAATTGTCTGAAGAGAAACACACCTATACTCACCAGACAAGACTAGACTAGTTTGAAAGTCATAGTATATAGTATCTACTAGTCTATTACTCTACTAGTCTACTGTATATAGTATATACTCTGTATAGTATAGACTAGTGTATATATAGTATATACTATATATTGTATAGACTGTAGTTTATATATATTGTTTACTGTATATAGTATATACTTTATATTGTATATACTGTATATTGTAAAGACTCTAGTGTATATATATGTTATACTGTATACAGTACATGTATATAGTATATTCTCATTTTGCTGCATTGTCTGTCATCTTTGCTTTTTTAAATAATTATTTGAATGTTTTCTTGTAGTTCAAACAAGATGAGAACGACCTGAACAAAATGGTGGAATGGGGAACACAGTTCCCTCTGGCCTTCCCTGTTTGGTTAGGACCCTCCGTGGTCTACCTGAGCATCCACCACCCGGACTACGTCAAGACCATCCTGGCCTCCGCAGGTGTGTGTGTGTGTGTGTGTGTGTGTGTGTGTGTGTGTGTGTGTGTGTGTGTGTGTGTGTGTGTGTGTGTGTGTGTGTGTGTGTGTGTGTGTGTGTGTGTGTGTGTGTGTGTGTGTGTGTGTGTGTGTGTGTGTGTGTGTGTGTGTGTGTTTGTGTGTGTGTGTGTGTGTGTGTGTCATATTACATCATCTTTTTTTTTCTTTTTAAACCTGTTTCCCCCAGAGCCAAAGGACGATGTTGGGTATGGATTTCTCGTCCCATGGATCGGTGAGAGCTCCAGGCTATTCTGTTATTTGATATATTTTATTTGATGTTTTTTATTATATATTTATTATCTTTTTTTGTGGTTTTCAAATTGTATTTACCAAATTAGATGGTGACTCAAATAAATGCAATACACAGGCTCCAGTTAATTCCATTTTGGGATGTATTACAGTTTTTTGCTTAGAAAAGTGACAAACATTGTGGTCTATTTTTTAGCATTTGCAACAATCACAAAAACAACTTTTATAATTTATTTTTATAACCATCAATACATCCCATTACAGAAATATATAAATACATGTTAGTTTTATTTACTACTTTATTGTATTTTTAATCTACAATTGTAAAATTCAATTTAATAGATGACTTATGACTTATGTTATGATGTCTATACTGTAATGCAGATAACAAATATGGAAATGTAACATTAATTTGGCATTAGAATTATTATGGAATAATTTTTCAATACTACCAACACCTTTTGCCTTTTCATTAAAGTTTGTAAAGTTTAGGTGTAGGAAAATGTTTATATATGATGTTTATTACAAAAAATATATTTTATTTTTTTTACTTTGAACTACATCTTGCCATTGTTATAACTTACCTTGTTGCATCGAAATTAATCCGGAGAATTAGTGATGGTGGATTACCTTGTGTCTTGTATCATTAAATTATGACGTATTCACGTCGATTCACAATATCAGTTGAATTTACATAATTTATTTTAAAAGTTGAGTTAAATTTTTTACTTGGATTACATTTTCAATAAGTTACGTTTCGATTAAATAAAAAAAACGTTGTTTTGTGAGTAATCATCATTTAATGGCTTCTATTTTTCCGACACCTCTCTGGATCTTGAAGGCAACGCTGAGTTGCACATTTCAGTGTTTTTCGAGTGGATGCAGAAACAAGTTTTTGTGGACTAGTTTTTATTGTATTTTTCATTAATCTGGCAAAGTAATGTGGACCAGGGATTTAAAATATCAATCGAACAGATCTACTGACATCTACCAGGTAAGAAGTTATATAAATATACACGTAAATCCATAGTTTGGAAACGTCTAAACACTACAGAGTGACCGAGTCCACACCGCACACTGGACATGATCCAATTGGACATTCTCAATCACAACCTGTACATTTATGGTAAATAATATGATGACATGATAAAGCGTCTTACTGTGAATGTAATTTACAGTAAATAATATGATGACGTCATCAGAATCTGAATCTGATTCAGAATAGTCTTTATTGCTAAGTAAGTTTACACAAACAAGGAATTTGTCTTGGTGTTCGGTGCATACATGAAATATAAATGTAAAACAATAAGTAAAATATTAGTGAAATATATAAGAATATGGAATTAAGGCTGTTATTTTTTGGGGGGGGTTTAAAATAAAGCTGTACAGTTTGCGCAGGAATGTACAAATGCTCAGTATAAAGTGTAACAGTGTGTGCAATGTTCACGGATAAAGTCCAGAAAATTAGGAATGTGCGTTAATGTAACGCATTGACGTAGAGTACTTATTCAGTACTTATTGGTTGAAGGCGTAGTGGAGGAGGGGCCTGGTTGATGAGGCCAGTTGCCGACAGGAAGAAGCTGTTGTGTTGTTGAGACGAGAGGTTTTGTTCTTGTTGGAGCAGCCTCCTGCTCACACCAGAGGGAAGAGGTTCACACAGCTTGTGTCCGGGGAGGGAGGGGTCAGCCACCATCTTACCTGCACGCCTCAGGGTCCTGGAGGCCTACAGGTCCCGGAGGTGTACAGGTCCTGGAGGCCTACAGGTCCTGGAGAAATGGTAGATTGCAGCTAATCACCTTCTCAGCAGAGCGAATGACACGCTGCAGTCTGCCCTTGTGCTTGGTGGTTGCAGCAGCATACCAGATGGTGATGGAGGAGGTGAGAACGGACTCAATGATGGAGGTGTAGAAGTGCACCATCATCATCTCTGGCAGGTTGAACTTCCTCAGCTGCCTCTGCTGGGCTTTCTTGATGTTGGAGCTGATGTTCAGCTCCTTCTTGAGGTCCTGGGAGATGATAATTCCTAGGAAGCAGCAGGACTCCACGGAGTTGTTGTGGTAATTTCTATAATAAAGGATCGTGAACAAATTCTTTGTTGCGTGTATATTTATTTTAGAGGAACAGAATTAGTCTTTGCAAAGAGAGGAGTGGGAGAGAGCGAATCGCATGACGCAGCCTGTAGTCGAGCTCTCCTGTCCTGCTGGATACAGGAAGTTCGTGTGTATATATGTGGTGAGATGAGTGAAGCAGTTGGGGTGGGGTGATGCACTGCCCCGTCTGTTGATGACCTTGAAGACCTTGTAAGGATTTGTCTTCAATTATGTGTTTTGGTGTGTTCTGCTAGTGGGTCGCAGGTGTTCCTTGTTATGGGAATAACGCGTCCTTGCCTAGGGTGCATGCTGTTCAGATAGTGCTTGGCAAACATGTTCTTGTAGAAGCGGAAAAGGAGGATTTTGCCTATACATATTCCTCCTTTTGTTTATATTTAAACAACAGTATGAAAGAAACAGCAAAATATGAGCACACTCAAAATAGGTGAAAACAGCCAAATATTAACACATTTAAAAAATAAGCAGAAACAGCAAAGTATTAACACTCAAAAAATAAGCAGAAACAGCAAAGTATTAACACTCAAAAAATAAGCAGAAACAGCAAAGTATTAACACTCAAAAAATAAGCAGATAATCGACAGATATGTAGAATACCTCCGTCGGCGAACCGAGAACATCCAGGGACTCACACAGGAAGGTATGAGAGAACCCATCATGAAGGGAAGAGGGACGGAGGTCCCTTGCAAACTGTGGAAATGTCATCGTCTGAGTTGAAGTCAGGGAGGGATAGGGGGAAGGGATCGTCGAGGGAGGGGGCGTCCATCTGGGGAATGGCAGAGTAACGAACAAAAGCGGAAGAAATTAGTTTGGTGATGGCCGAACGAGCGAGGGGAACAATACAACATGATAAAACCAAAAGGAGGCCCAAGCCGTCTGTGAGCCAGGACCACCAGTCCCATCCCAAGGGGGAGGAACGTCGTCAGCCTTCATATCTGCGAGAAGGGAGTTAAGCTGTATAATCGTATGGGAGATATTGCCGGCTGCATCTGAAATGTAGGTGCAGCACGATTCGCAGATAACATGACAAAGGCCGCCACTGGAAGCTAGGATCATGTCGAGGGCGGCTTGGTGTTGTAGTAACATATTACGCGTGGCTGTCATAAAGGGAGTGAGAGCGGAGAAGCCGTCAGTGACAAGTGCGGTGAGGTTCTTTAAACGCATGTTGAGAGCGTCGATGTTGTGGCTGTTATTGACTGCACCCCACCAGGGGAGGACCCTGGATAAGCATTTTACAGCGCCTGATGTGAGTTCTCATCTGGCGATATGGTGGCCGTTGGTGGAGGGATCGTGATAATGGGGATAATAATACGTGGTATGAAGTAATCTATCCAGTATGGTAACGGCGGGACGTAGTTTAACAAGGGCGCAAACGCCGGACCAAGACTGGGGAAGAAACTGATGTAGGTGAGGGCCGCAAAGCCACAAGGCATCGTGAGTGGAAGGTGGTGCCCTTATGGGCACGTAACGCCTGATTAGAGTACAGGGAACACGGGGAAGGTAGATTAGGCCTAGCGGGCCACCACCTATTTGGGCCCGCTACGGGATCAGTGAGTGAAAGGAGGGTGCAATACCATTCATCGGAGGTGAGGGGAACGGGGCGGACGGAGAGGGCCCCCGTCGCTATATGGGGAAAAAGGGTGCAGGCGTAGCAGGAGTTATTAACTTCTGCGGCCTCAGTCCAGGAGCACAGTAGTCACCACCAGAGGTTCATTCCTAGGTCTTTGTTATCTGGGGACACAGGTGGGACATACTCCATAAGGCCAAGATTCACATAATGGACAGATTTAAAGGCTGTGGTGTCAGGGGAGGAGGAAGAGGGCTCGGCGGGCGGAGGTCGAACTTCCAACCAAAAATAGCCGCATGAATCGATTCCAGAAACCTAGGTGCATATGATGAAGAAACCAGAGTCATTTACCTGGGGTGTGGGCAGGCTAATCATGACCGTGGCGTTAAGATTAGAGAGCTTTTGGACCTTTCGTCGGTTGGTCAGGTCAGACTGGTCTTGGGGTAAGGTATAACCCCAGGGCATATGATCTGTATTCCACACAGCCTGGGCCCAGTTTGTACACGGGCACCTAGTGCCTCGACGGGGAACATTTACATGGTGAAAAACCCACATTTAACATATATATATTGTCGTCCCGCCAAGGGCGAGTGTAATGTGGTATGCTGAGTGGACCCAGGTGCAGAGAATGAGGCAGAGGAAGCGATGCGATGGCAAAAATAAAGGTTTTACTTGTAGCAAGCACAAGAAACGGACAAAAGTCCGAAAGTAAGAATTTCGTGGGCTTGGAAACGAGAGCGTTGCCAGGAGTCTAGACAAACTCACCAGACTCAGCCAGGAAGGACACGAAAGACAGGGTATAAACAGGAAAGACAAAACGAGACACAGGTGAAACATATGCAATAATGAGGCTGGGTAATCAGAAACAGAAACAGGTGAAACAAAGCAAGATTGATGAGGCAGTACTGGCGGCATCTAGTGGCCGATGCCGGAAGGATCCGGGCGAACCCTGACAGCGAGTCCGTTGTCATAACTAAATGGGGAACGTAATCGCAGGGGTTAACAATGATGCCAGCGAGGGTAGTGTCGTTTGATGCAGAGAAAGCAACGTTCCGCGCGCCAGGCTCTCTGACACCAGTGACATACATAGTTTGTCCGTTTCCTGAATAAATGGCGCGCTTCATGCGAATTGGGCGGAACGAGGGGGTGACGTTGGTTTCAGGGTCGGTGGTCAGCGTAGCGTGAGAGTGCATGTCATACCAGATCTAAGGTGCAACTATTATTACAGTGATTATAAACAGAATGGTTAGTGTGCCGCACAGGCCGGGGAGTCGGTACGGTGCCAGGGTGGACAGCGCTCCATGGTGTCGTCTGCTTCTGCTGCCTTGAGGTGGTGTGGTGTGTGGTGGTCAGCGTCGTTTGTCTATGACCTATGGGTGTGTTCGTCTATGACCTAAGGTGGATGATTGCCAGCACGCGTCACCTTGCAACTAACAATGTTCGTAACAGTGGTTTTTAGGGGATGGGAGGGGTTGTGTGTGACCCTCCTTGCTGGATGTTACCGGGCATGGTAATCTCGGGCTGTGGTTGGAGGCTGATGGTCTTGCAGTGACTGGCATGCACCAACGTTGCTCTTTCCTTGACTTTTATCGCCGTGTGGGTGGTCAGGAGGACCTGGTATGGGCCCAGCCAGCGCTGGTGTTTCCAGGACTTCCGGCGTTATTCTTTATCAGCACGAAGTCGCCCGGTCGAATGTTGTGCAGGGGCCTGATGGCGCCTTGGGGTAAGGCAGAGAATACCTGTTGTCTAATTTCAGAAAGAGACTTGGTTAAGGAAATGCAATATCTTACCAGCGTGTCTTAGCAGAGGTTGGTGTCCATCGGCGGGCCTGGAGGTCCCAGTCCCACATTGGGAGGGGCTGCAAAAAGGACCTCGAAAGGGGAAAGGTTATTTCGCGGGTGCACTCGCACTTCTCATATACATCAGCACGATGGGCAGCGCGTCTACCCAGTTGAGGTTCGTTTTGCTGCAGCATTTAGCCAGTTTGTTTTTCAGCAACCTGTTTTCACGTTCTACAGCACCCCCGGATTGTGTGTGGTAGCTGCAGTGTGTTTTTAAATCAAATTGGAAATGTGTCGACAACTGTGTGAGGGCGTTGTTTACAAAATGGCTGCCATTGTTGGATGACAGATTTTCCGGGATTCCCCATCTGGGAATTATATCTGCCAGTAAGGCTTTCGCCACTGTTGAAGCCATGGCATGTTTGGCGGGGAAAGCTTCCACCTATTTGGAAAACATGTCAACCATGACCAGACAGTATTTTTTCTTTCTGCAAAGTGTAAGTTCGACGAAGTCCATCATTACATGTTGGAACGGGCGCGTTGGGTTGGGTGTGCGGCGGGGTGTGTGAGGCCCTTTTGCCTGCCAGGGTTGTGTTGGGCGCAAATTACACACTAGTTGCAATATGTGACTGCAAATGTGGAAAAGCCTTTTGTGAACCAATATGTTTGTACTGCCGTGCACATCCCTCCTTTTGACACATGGTCCAAACTATGTGACAACTTAGCGAAACAGGGCAACAGGCGCCTGTGCAGGCAGGGTTTGTCATCGAGGCCCATCCAAACACTGTCGCGGAGGGTGGCCCCACAGCTGGACCAAAGTCTGCGTTCATCTGGGGAAGAGAGGGAGAGGAGGTCAGTGAGGGAGGGGGGTGTGGGAGGAGGGGGGTATGAATAGAGGGAGGAGGAATGAGGGAGGGGGCTGTGTGCCGCGGCCTTGGCGGCTGCGTTGGCGCGAGCGTTGCCGAGGTAGATGGGGTCGGTGTTGGAGGTGTGTGCGGCGCATTTACAAACAGCGATGGAGAGGGGGAGGAGGATGGCCTCTAAAAGGGCCGCCACTTCATGATGGTGCAGGATGGGCTTGCCGTCCGACTTCAAAAACTGTCTGTGTTTCCAAAGGGCGCCAAAGTCATGCACGGCACCAAAAGCGTAACGAGAGTCGGTGTAGATCGTTGCTGACCGGCCTTCGGCCAATTTGCACGCCTCGGTCAGGGTGATGAGCTCTGCTGCTTGTGCTGAGAAATGAGAAGGGAGGGGGGAGGAGAAGACAACAGAATGGTCGTCGGCGACCGCAAACCCAGCATGAGAGTGGTCGGTGTGGGGGTGGCGGAAGGCAGATCCGTCTACATAGAAAACAAAATCAGGGTTAGTCAGCGGAACATCAGTGAGATCTGGGCAGGGTGTACAGATGAGGTAGAGTTCGGCCGAGCAGGAGTGTAGCATGCCGTCGTCAGGGAGGGGTAGTAATGTGGCAGGGTTGAGGGTGGCACAGCGGCGCACCGTGACACGTGGGAGCCCTAGGAGGACTGTGTGGTAGTGGAGCCAACATGCTGCCGAGTGATGGGAGGATTTTTGTTCCTGTAAGATGTTGGAGACGGAATGGGGAATGAAAAGGATAAGTGGTGCGAAACCCACAAAGTCGCGTGTGGCCAGCACGGCCTTTTCGCAGGCCACGACAGCGCGCAGGCAAGGAGGAAGGCCAGGAGCCACCGGATCTAATAAACATGAGAAGAAACCCACAGGCCTGAGGGCGTCGCCATGTTTTTGTAATAGGACAATGGTCATGCTGCTCTGACGTTCGTCCACGAACTGGACAAAGGGCCGAAGGGGATCTGGAATCCCCAAGGTTGGAGACGTCTGAAGGGCCACCTTAAGGGCCCTGAAGGCGGTGCAGGCGTCCTCGGTCAATGTTAGTGGAGAAGAGGCCGTAAGGCTGCGGGACAGAGTGATTTCCCTGAGGGGGCGGTCGAGGATTGAAAAATTGGGGATGAAGTGGCGGCAGTAAGAACACATGCCGAGAAAAGAGAGCATTTGCTTTTTGTTATATGGTCTGGGGACGTCGCCGATGGCCTGGATTCTGGCGGGGGACAAAGTTTTCCACTGAGGGGTGATGACGTGACCAAGGAAGACCACCTTCTGGGAGACAAACTGAAGTTTGTTTAGAGAAACCTTATGACCCTCAGAGGAGAGGTGCCGCAGGAGTGTGAGGGTGTCCTGTTCGCACTGGGCCTTCGTGGGAGCGGCGACGAGAAGGTCGTCCACATACTGCAGGAGGGTCGTTTCCTCGGAAAGGACGAGGGGGGTGAGGCTGCGGGTGAGAGCCTCGCAGAAGAGGGTGGGGCTGCAAGTTAAGCCCTGGCAGAGGCGCATCCAGGTGTAGCGTTTACCAGCGAAGTGCAAGGCGAACCAAAACTGGGAGTCTGGGTGAACTGGGACAGAGAAAAAAACATTGAAGAGGTCAATGACAGAAAACCAAGTGGATCCCGAAGGGATTTGACTCATGATAGTGTATGGGTTAGGAACATTCGGAGCGGGGGGGTCGACGGCCGCATTAACGGCCTGCAGGTCTTGGACAAAGCGCCACTCGTTGGGCTGCCCTTGAGGTCGGATTTTCTCGACTGGGAATATAGGTGTTTGGACTGTGGAGTCGTTACATGGGATAATAATTCCCCCGTCAAGGAGGGACTCAAAGACGGGGGTGATGCCATCGACAGCTTCTTGTCGCAATGGATATTGCTATGTGACAGGCGGAAAGAGGATTTGGGTTTGCTGTGCACCGGGGGACAGTTTTTTATGAAGCCTACGTCGTATTTGCCGGCCGCCCAAAGGGTGGGTGGGACTTGGGCCAGCAATGGGGAGATGTCAGAAGGTGTTGGCGGTTTGGAAAGGTAACGACCGGTGTGGGCCTTGTCCGGCACGAGCTGAACGGTTCAGAGAGTGGAGAGCGGGGGGACGAATGATAGTTTAAACGCGTTCCCCGTAGGAGAAAAAAGACGCTGCGGGTGTGTGACCTTTGGCCTCCAGTCGGAGGCGTGAACACAACGGTGCGTAAAGGCGCCCAGGTGTTGCCATGTTTCATGTGGAGATTTGGAAATAGAGACGTGGGGCCGAATCGGGGACGGTAAACAACGACTGTTGGTCGGGGGCGAGGCGTATAGAAACTACGCAACGCTCTGAATCGAAAAAGATATCAGACTTGATGAGGCAGGCAGTTTGTTGACGATAAAACCCGTCTTCGTACGTTTTGTCTGGTCCGCGGTGTATGTGTGATGTGCAGTGGAGATCCTCGGCGGACATGTGATTGGAATTAGAATTGACAAATGGTGCCACGGCACTTGACAGTCCGCTGCCAGCGGTGGCGCCTGTCCACCACTGGTAGGCATGCAGCGGCAGGACCGCGTCGAGGCAGACGTGGGTGTGATCTGTCGGCGTCTGTGGAGGGGATGGAGATAGCGAGCGAACACATCACATCCCTACCCGCTAGGTTAATAGGGCACAAAGCAGATATCAAAAAAGAGTGCTTCGTGGTCCCTTCACCTTCGTCCGTGTGCCAAGTGCAACAGGCAGGGGTAGAGAAATTTTCTAAAACCGTTTGACCGCTCGTGCTGGTAGACCGTGAGGAGCGGCTGCTTAATTTTAAACATATCTCCCTGCTTTGAATAACAGAATGGGTGGCGCCCGAGTCCACCAGAAAGGTGAAAGGTTTATCATTTACTATGCACGTTATGGTAGGCATTTTCTGATAAGCTGAGAAGTCACAGATGGCATATGTGCTCACCGGGTCGGATATATTATTTTTTAATAATGCAATTTTCTGATGTAGCAAAGCAGGCAGTGTATCAGGGTCAAGCGCATCTTCATTGCATGGAGCATGTGTAGGTGTGGGGTGTGTGTGTGTCTGTACGTTACCCCCCGTGGAAACCTCATCCGTCGCGACGGCAGGAGATCAGTCAGATCCGAACGGGGCCGACTGGGCGTGCTGGTTACGGTTTGGGTAGCCGTTGGTGTCGACGTGGTTCGGGGCATTCCCTGGACCAATGTCCGTGGACGCGAAGCTTTCTGGAGGGCCCGGGGGGGGTGGTGTTGATGTGGCATTAAGCTGCACATAAGGTGGTGGATATGGGGGCACCCAGTCGTCCCTTCGTCTCTGACGATCACCGTGGGTCAGACTCGGATAGAGAGGGGGGGGGAGACACAGGCGTATCAGTGGCAAGCTCAGCTTTTTCAGACTTTACACCTTTCAAACTCGTATTTTTTCCTGACTTCTGGCTCGTGCTTCTGCCTCTTTTGTCCATACCCCTAGACATGTTTAGGGACATCCATTCTGTCTAAATCTTTCATTGACACTTTCTTTTTCTTTCTCAATCTCTCCTCCTCCTCCACAATTCTCTCACCCACTTTCCCCAACTGGGTCATACTCAAACTTCCCCTCGCCGGAAACCCGCCGTACACGACCCAGTCTTCCATACATGACATGCATTTGTCCCCATGTTAACTTCTCATTCGCGTATTAATCGGAGAACCCCAATCTAGTTTCTCCTTACTCTGCGTGGACTCCATATATATATATATATATATATTTTTTTTTTATAGGAAACCCACGCAATATTTATTATTTATACATTATATATTACATATATATATATATTTATTCCGGTAATGGACAAAACAAAATATGCTTTTGAAATAAAACTGTTATTTGAGGACTTCAACCTTGTTTAATTATAGAAGGACTCTAACCTCCTATTTTCTAGAGGACTCTAACCTTGTTAAATTATAGAAGGGCTCTAACCTCTTATTTTCTAGGGGACTTTAACCTCTGTTTTCATGGGCATGCATGCACCGTAAGTTTGTAGAGGACTTTGACCTCTGCAGATTATTCCTCTATTTTATAAATAGACACAATTTCAGAATTTTGTTCAAAATCACAATCGATCCATGAGTATTTTACCGTGTACTGGAGGAGTTTTTGGACGTGTAGATCCCGCGGAGACGGCCGGGTCCAACAGCAGACGGTCCTCCCGTCCTCCAAGCAGTTGGATAAGAGGCAGGACTCTAACCTGTGATGTCCTGGATGATCAGTCACTGTCTGCCGCCGGTCCGACGATCTTCCGGGGATCCCACTTCTGACACCAAGTTGTCGTGGTAATTTCTATAATAAATGATCGTGAACAAAATCTTTCTTGCGTGTGTATTTATTTTAGAGGAAAAGAGTTAGTCTTTGCAAAGAGAGGAGAGAGAGAGAGAGCGAATGGCAGGACGCAGCCTGTAGTTGAGCTCACCCGTCCTGCTGGATACAGGAAGTACGTGTGTATCTATGTTGTGCGATGTGTGAGACAGTTGGGGTGGGGTGATGCACTGCCCCGTCTGTTGATGACCTTGAAGTCCTTGTAAGGATTTGTCTTCGACTATGTCTCTGTGTGTTCTGCTAGCGGGTCACGGTGTTCCTCATTATGGGAATAACGCGTCCTTGCCTAGGGTGCATGCTGTTCAGATAGTGCTTGGCAAACATGTTCTTGTAGAAGCGGAAAAGGAGGATTTTGCCTATACAGAGTCGACTGGGGAGTGACACAGGGTGATGGGGGTGATGGGGGTGAGTGGGGCTGCGTTCTTTATGAAGTCGACAACCATCTCCACAATCTTTACAGCGTTGAGCCCCAGGTTGTTCCTGCTGCACCAAGTCACCAGATGGTCAAGCTTCCACCTGTAGGAGGACTCATCCCCACCAGAGATGAGCCCAATGAGGGTGGTGTCGTCCGCAAATTTGAGGAGCTTGACAGACTGGTGGCTGGAGGTGCAGCTGTTGGTGTACAGGGAGAAGAGCAGAGGAGAAAGAATGCAGCCTTGAGGAGAACCGGTGCTGATGGTCCAGGAGTCAGACGTGTTTTCCCAGCTTCACGTGCTGCTTCCAGTCAGACAGGAAGTCTGTGATCCATCTGCAGGTGGAGTCAGGCAGGCTCAGCTGGGAGAGCTTGTCCTGCAGAAGTACCGGAATGATTGTGTTAAAGGTGGAGCTGAAATCCACAAACAGGATCCAGCCATAGGTTCCTGAGGAGTCAAGGTGCTGGAGGATGAAGTGAAGGACCAAGTTTACTGCATTGTCTACAAACCTGTTGGCTCTGTAGGTGAACTGCAGGGGGTCCAGGAGATGGTCTGTGATGGATTTGAGGTGGGAAAGCACAAGGAAGGAGGAGAGGAAGGCTGCAGGACTGGATGGCATCAGCTCCAGGCTCCTGAAGACATGTGCAGACCAGCTCTGTGGGATAGTGGAGCACATGTTCAACATGAGCTTGAAGCTGGGGAGAGTACCACAGCTGTGGAAGACATCCTGCGTGGTGCTGAAAATCCTGCACCCCAAGAACCTCAGAAGCTACAGGCTGGTGGCACTGACGTCTCATCTCATGAAGACCCTGGAGAGGCCGGTCCTTGTGCATCTCCGACCCTGGTTAGATCATCAATGGACCCGCTCCAGTTTGCCTACCAGCCTGGCATTGGGGCGGACGGCGCCATCATCTTCCTGCTACTTTGAGCTCTCTCTCACCTGGAAAAGCCTGTGAGCACTGTGAGGATCACATTCTTTGATTTCTTAAGTGCTTTCAACACTATTTATCCTGTGCTTCTGAGGGACAAGCTGCAGCACACAGGAGTGGACCGTCACCTGTCTTCCCGGATCCTGGACTACCTCACGGACCGGCCACAGTACGTGAGGTCTCAGAACTGTGAGTCTGACATGGTCGTCTGCTGCAGGGGGGCCCCGCAAGGAACGGTCTTGGCACCTTTCTTCTTCACCCTCCACACTGCAGACTTCATGTACAGCTCAATCAGCTGTCACCTGCAGAAGTTCTCTGATGACTCTGCAATCGTTGGCCTCATCAAAGATGAGGACGACAGGGAGTACAGAGAACTCACTGTGGACTTTGTGGACTGGTGCCAGCAGAACCGCCTCCAGATCAGGGAAAACCAAAGAGCTGGTGGTGGATTTCCACAGGTGCAGACACTCCCCCCGACACCGGTGAACATCCAGGTAATGGATATTGACATTGTGGGATCTTACAAGTACCTGGGTGATCACCTGAACAATAAACTGGACTGGACTCATCACATACATACACTTTATAAGAAGGGTCAGAGCAGACTCTATCTGCACAGAAGACTCAGGTCCCTTGGACGCAGGGGGCTCTCCTGAGGACCTTCTTCAACACCGTGGTGGCATCAGCATCTTCTATGGAGCGGTCTGCTGGGGCAACAGCCTCACCACAGCTGACAGGAAGAGACTTGACAAACTGATCAAGAAGGCCAGCTCTGTCCTGGGGGGCCCCCTGGACCCAGTGCAGGTGGTGGGAGAAAGGAGGATGATGGCTGAGCTGTCATCCATGATGGATAACGAACCCCACCCAATGCATGACACTCTGATGGCACTGGAGAGCTCCTTCCTTTCACAACTGTGAAAAATCAAAGTGCAATTTTTTTATTTATGGTGTTTTTTTTTTTTCTATATATTATTGTTTATAGTGCTTACCTTGATGTGCTCTCTATTTCCTGCTGTCCCCTTTTTGCTGCTGGAACAATGTACATTTCCCCGGTGTGGGACTAATAAAGGTTTATCTTATCTTATCCTATTACCAGACGTGTGACATGTCAGTTAACCAAGACCAACTGAATATTTCAGGTCAAAGTTTTTCGATTTTTCACTAATATCTGCTCCATATGTTTATCGATTTAGATTCAAATTTAACCACAAGATCCTTGTGACATAATGCTTTAAACGACACCTCAGCTGTGTTTGTAGCTTATGCTGAATTATGCGTTCCAGATAGTTTTAGCATGGTTGGACATATTTCGGTGTCAGTTGTACTGGCTCGTCTGTGTTCAAATCACTCAAAGTTTTTGGTCGGTTTTTCGCTAATATCTGCTCCTAATGTGGATCGATTAAATAAAACTTCAACCACAAGGTCTTTCTGACAGAGCAGTTCAAACAAGACATAAACCGTGTCCGAAGTGAGTGTTCCAGATGGTTTTAGGCTTCAAAATTCAGAGATTTTTTTTCCGAAAAATAATAACTGCTGGCTTGACCCCTAAATAATAATAATAATTATATTTTTTTTATTATGATATAACAATAGTAAAAAATAATAATTGTCCCCCATCCCGATGAAAAGACATAATGCAGACATCTACAGTGATGTCATGACATGGCCCTTGGAGCTGTTTTCCTTTGGAAAAGCAAACCGGTTTTTAGAAGGTTTGGAAGTTGAACCAACTGTGAACTGGTTTAAGAACCCGCCCAGAACCAGCACTCGGGTGGTTAGAAAAGATGAGATGTCCCACATGAGATGCCTCCAGACCTCAGCCATGTCGGTCAGTCCAGCAGTTGTTGTGTTCCAGACACTTCACTCTGCGCTCTGTGACTATAAGGGGGGAGGTTTGGAGGAGACCGAGGGACTCTCTCCGACCACGTCAGATCAGACATCAGTGAAAATCGCAGATTCGTTCTTTCATCGCTGTCCTTTTACAGGGATGGGTGCCGTGCCAGGCTCGGGTTGGGGGGAGGGCAAGTTTGAGTTCAAGTTGTGTTTGAGAAAGACCCGCCACGTCAGCTCCGGGGGCCTCATCCCCGCTTGTTGGAGAATTCTCACTGCGTGGTGGTTGAGGCAAACCTGTTTCACTACAGGAAACAAACTGAGAGTATTAAAGATATTTATTCTGCAGAATAAAGACAGAGATACAGATGCACTTCAAAACAGTGATGCTGTCCATTCTGCCCTCGCTTCTGCCGAAGAGAGTTTTATACCGTGAGAGGTTGTGTGACGTTTGCGGTGTCACGAGACTATGCCCCCCCAATCCCATCACCTGGTGTTTCTCTCATACTATGATTGAACAGTCAAACTCCGCTCACAGATACAATCTGACTAGGCTATAAACAGACCATAATACTCTGTCAAGCCCCCTGGGGTTGTCATTATCTCCACACAAGGGTGAGTGAAGCAGGAATGTGAACTGGTCTGGACAGTATTATCTTAAAACAGTGTCTCTTCACTCTGAACTCTGAGTGAGTCATTAAAAACCCAAGACAATGTGTTTTAAAAAACTACATTAGATTCAAAAAAAGGCTATTTTCTGAGATAAGACATATAAAACATCATTCAAAGCATTGATCATCTGCATTTTCTCTCATACACTGTCTGGCCAAAGTGTGCCCCGGGCCGGGGAGTGAGCGGAGGATTCTGTGACCGATTATAGTTTCCGGAGTTTTGTAAAACGCAGCACGAGTAACAGTTTTCCGAGTTTCCATTAAACACAGCATCTGCTCTGCATCTGTCTACACGTAGTTAACGCTATACAGTGTAAAGGGTGCAAGTCGCTGGAAGCGAATGACATCTGAGAGACAAAGCTTGGACCTAAATAACTTTGGATGATGACTTCACAAAGCACCCCGCTCTAACTCGGACAAAAAGATATTTGAAAGGTCCCGGTTCAAACGAGACCTCAACCATGTCTGGATGTACTGTGGTTGTCTTGTTTCAGATACTTTAAGCGCTAAAAATGCCAAGAAGATTAATGGGGGCTGGACCCCTCAGCATAGTCATAATCTGAATGAAAACACATAACATAAAGGTGTGTAGCTGATTGCCTCGTTCACCCCTCCCCACTCCCCCATCCAGGTGATGGTTTGCTGGTGTCTCGGGGCCAGAAGTGGTTCCGTCACAGGAGGCTCCTGACGCCCGGTTTCCACTACAACATCCTGAAGCCGTACGTCAAACTGATGTCAGACTCTGCCAACACCATGTTGGTAAGTTCCCACCATCACAGGCCTCAGTGTTTGGTAATAATAGCGTAGAGATGATGAAATACAGTGGACATGAACACTGTCCCAGATTTAAGTGGATTGAAAAGTTCTGGTAAATCCTGGTAAAGTAAGACGTTTCGCTGCTTATTGGACGTTACGTTGGCTCCGTTTGGCTGTACTGACTGAAGCTCGATGAAAAGTAGCTGCATACACTCTTTTCAAAGTATAACGCCGACAAGGAAGTCCATTAGGCCCCTCGCACGACTCTTCCCACACCACCCTGGCCTTCTACGTCTGGATGGTGGAGAGGTAGAATCTCTCTGTCCCTGTCGCTGCAGAGAAACCTCGTTCGCTTCTATCGTTGCACATTCAGCTGAACAGCATGTACTTCCTCCTAATCTTAAGCAGCTCCTCAGCTCAGCTTGCAGCATGGTGGAACCTTCAGAAATTTAATAATCCTTTCCCACTGTGCCAAAACGCCAGTTACACTCGCTAAAATCTGGCATTTGTGATTAGTGGGAAAGGCTACACCCGGGTTCCTGGGAAAATGACCCTGCAATAGACAGGTTTTTATCGGCTCCAGCCAGAATATCGGCTCTCATGGAAACAGGACACCCGGCTTGACAGTTTTGGCCCCTCACTGGCAGGATGTGACGCGCGTTGAAGTTCCAGACTGGGCGCATAAATAGACGGTAATGTCCGTGTGTCGTACGATTTTGAATGGAAACTCAAAATCATTTCCTTTTTTTGTTATTAAAAAAAACATTTGTTACATTTTTCCTGCATGTGGGACCATGAAATGTTGTGAGTGTGGGGATCGCTCCCTGGGGACAACAGAGGAGGACCACACGTAAACCCCCTCATTTTGGTGTTAAAATGGTATACCTCTCATTCATAAATGCAGCACTTGGTCAATATTTTGTCTGTATTTTGTGTTTCAGGTGAAATAAAAAAATGTTTTTCACAGAGCTGGAAAGACAAGCTCTTCAACAGTAGTAGAGGGGTGCGGGTGTAGGAGAAAAGCCTCTCGTGGAGGTTGCTTGGTGCTTTGCAGATAGACTGTGTCTCCTCTTCAGGACAAGTGGGGGGGCCACGCCAGCAGCAGCCGCTCCTTCGAGTTGTTCCAACACGTCAGTCTGATGACGCTCGACAGCATCATGAAATGTGCGTTCAGCCACAACAGCAACTGTCAGACGGAGAGGTCAGTGCACGTCCTCCGGGGTCTCTCCTCCACCACCTCCTGCTATTGGCTGGTCTGTTGTCTCAAACGCCTCTGTCTCTTTCAGTGGGACCAACTCCTACATCCAAGCCGTGTACGAGCTGAGCGACCTGGTCAACATGCGCTTCCGGACCTTTTGGTACCACAGTGACATCATCTTCCAGCTCAGTCCACATGGATACAGGTTCAGGAAAGCCTGCCGAGTGGCGCACTCTCACACAGGTATTCTCTGTCCTTTTGGGTTTTTAGTGAAAAGGGGTTTAGTGTCAGAAACATCCACAACACAAAAAAGTTCCTCTGCTGAAGATATTCCTGAAGATGTTAGAACTACATTTAAGGTTGTTTCATGATTCACTCTGATTCCTGAGGGAAGGAAAAGAGTATTTTCTACACAACAGGTGTAACATTCCATAGTTGCCAACCTTGTTTACCCAGTGTTCTATCTCAGCAAGATCACTTTCAGTGTTTTTTGAGATTCTAGAATAATCTTCAGAAATATTTTGAGACTTTTATTTTCATCAGTGCCTCAATTTGAGGCGTGAAACGATCCTCTAGTCCTGGGTGAGTTTGAAATGTGGGTGTGAACGTCCATTTCCTTCCCTTGATGCTTTCCTTTGTAGAGGAAGTGATAAGAAAGAGGAAAGAGGAGTTGAAGTACGAAAAGGGGCTAGACGCAGCCCAAGTCAAGAGAAACTTGGACTTTCTGGACATCCTGCTCTCTGCCAGGGTCTGTCACTTCTCCACACCTCAGATTCCTTGGTTTTACTAAATACCTGGAGATCCGTGAAGCTGATGTGAATGAATGGCTCACTGGCCTTTTTTTGCGGCCATCCCTCATTTGCAGGACGAGGATCAGCAGGGTCTGTCGGATGAGGCGGTCCGGGCAGAGGTGGACACCTTCATGTTTGAGGGCCACGACACCACAGCCAGCGGCATCTCCTTCGCCTTCTACGGCCTGGCCTGCAACCCTAAGCACCAGAAGATCTGTAGGGAGGAGGTCCTCCAGGTCCTGGGAGACAGGGACACCATGGACTGGTACAATGAGCACAGGCACACCCTTTCTTTGGTTAGCTGACATAATGGAGATGCCACGGAATGACATTGTTCATTTGCTCTGAAAGAAGCCGTTAAACACTGAAACTTGTTTTCTAGGGAGGATCTGAATAAAATTCCTTACACCACCATGTGCTTAAAAGAATGCCTCCGCCTGTACCCCCCTGTGCCTGGAATATCGCGTAAACTGAGCAAACCCATGACCTTCTACGATGGACGGAGTGTGCCTGCAGGTACATTAGATCACATGTCAATGATCAGACGCCTTTGTCCAACGACTTAAAGACAAATGAGGACATTCTGTCTGGATATCACACCAACTGTATGTCACAGTCACAGCTAAACCCTCTCTAGGAATAAGTAGTGTTGTAGATTTTTGTTTAGTAAAGCGAAAAAGTGAGTAAAGAAAGTCAATGGGGAAAGAGATCCTCATGAGGTAGACAGGTCAGGGCAGTCGGTCCAGGTGTCTGAAGTGACAGGTCTTCCTGCAATGAAAGATTGGCAGCGATTCAGACATTCTGCAACTAGGGGTATGCCCTTCCACAATTGTGCTGCTGATTGGGATGAGCTGCTAATATGGAGTCACGATTGTGTGACTCCTGAGAACACTTAGTGATGAAGGAGGGAGGTGTCTTACAAGGGTGGAGGAGTCTGGAGCCTGACCAGTGATGGGAGATATGGAGGAGCGAATGTACGGACGGCCTTATTGGAGAAGACCAGGGTCTTAAATTTGATCTGAGCAGAAGCAGTGAAGTGATGGAAGGGAGCAACATGAGAGGATTTTGGTTTGTTGAACACTAGACAGGCTTCTGCATTCTGGATGCCCTAGAGGTCTGGTGGAGCATTTACATTTACATTTAGCAGACGCTTTTATCCAAAGCGACTTCCAAGGGAGAATAACATTCAAGCTACATTGCGACAGAGACATTAGTGTCCCAATAAATACTGCTAGGTAGTGCAAAGTAATTGTAAGTTAGGAGAGCAGGTACTCTCTGAAGAGCTGGGTCTTCAAGTGCTTCTTACAGACAGAGGTCCCTGCTCTGGTCATTTTTGGCAGCTCTTTCCACTAACGTGGAACTACATTACATTAAGCAGACGCTTTTATTCAAAGCGACAGACGCAGCCATCAGGAGAAATTAGGGGTTAAGTGTCTTGCTCAAGGACTCTACAGCATGCTAGCAGGAGGAGCCTGGGATCGAACCAGCAACCTTTAGATAACTAGACGACCAGCTCTACCTCCTGAGCTACCATCCTTTTCTGATGTTGAATAGTGCGATGCAACAGGACCGGGAGACGGCGGCAACATGGTCTGAGAATGTCAGTTGGTCATCAATAATGACACCTAGATTCCTTGCAGCCTTGGTTGGAACAAGAGATAGAGAGTGAATTTTAATATCAATGTTGTGATAAATACCTTGTTTGGCCGGAAAGACCAGCAGTTCCGTTTTCAACAGGTTTAGTTGAAGATGATTATCCTTCATCCACGTGGATATGTCAGTGAGACAATTCGAGATCCACGTCGAGACAGTGGGGTCGTCAGGCAGGAAGGACAGATAGAGTTGAGTATCATCCGCGCAGCAGTGATATGAAAAGCCATGCGAGCTGATGATCGGCCCAGTAAGGTGGTGTATATGGCAAAGAGGAGGGGTCCCAGCACCGAGCCTTGGAGGTGAGGTTGTGAGGCACAGACAGCTGGCCTTGCCATGTCACACTGAAAGAGCGCCCAGTAAGGTAAGATTCAAACCAGGAAAGTGCACTGCCCGATATGCCCATACTTGAGAGTATAGACAGGAGTATGCTGTGATTGACAGTGTCAAAAGCAACTGATAAGTCTAGCAGAATGAGAACCGAGGATTTGGCAGCAGCTCCAGCAGTTTTTAAGGCCTCTGTCATAGACAACAGGGCTGTTTCGTGGAGTGACCACTTTTGAAGCCAGATTGAAGTGTATCGAGAGGGTTGTTTCTTGACAGGTACTCTGTAACCTGTCTAGAGACCGCCCTCTCTATGGTTTTGGAAAGGAATGGGAGGAGAGAGACCGGCCGATAGTTTTCTACTTGAGTGGGATCGAGTGAGGGTTTTTTGAGCAGTGGTGCGACCCGAGCCACTTTGAAAGTGGAGGGGAAGGTGCCGGAAGTTAGGGAAGAATTAATCATATGTGTGATTGCCGGGATAATAGTCGGTGATATGGCTTGAAGAAGGTTAGATGGGATCGGATCTAGCGGACAGGTAGTAGGACGGCTACATGTTAGTAGTTTAGATACCTCACTTTCAGCGAGGGGGGTGAAACCAGGGAACGATGAGCCTAGGGCTGGAGAAGACAGGTTGTGAGTAAGTTGTTTAGTGAATTGGCTGCTGATGGCTGCCACTTTGTTAGTAAAAAAGGAGGCAAGGCAGTCAGCAGTGAGGTTTGTAGCTGGGGAAGGTGGTGGATGGTAAATCAGAGACTTGAAGGTGGTGAATAACTTACGTGTGTCTGTGGAACTGTTGATCCTATCGTTGAAGAAAGCCTTCATTGCAGCAGTGATGCTTCAGTTGTTTTGGATTTGTGACATTTCCTCTCGGCTGCTCTGAGGTCAGTGCGCGTTGTCCGGAAGGTGTCAGCCAAGGGTGCGACTGGGTTGATCCAGCAGGTCCGGTGGATAGTGGACAGAGGCTATCCAGACATGAGCTCAAGGTGGAGCAGAGAATATCAGTGGTATCATTAACCTGCAGAGAGGAGAAAGTGCCGTGAGGCGGAAGAGAAGAGGAGAGCACAGAGGAGAAGTGGGTGGGAGACAGGTTGCGGAGATTGCGGCGGATGGTAACCATGCATGGGGAGTTGGGGGGTTGTTTTTGTAGCTGGACATTGAAGTGGATGAAGAAGTGGTCTGAGAGATGAAGAGGAGTGACCCTTAGGTTGTCCGTGGTGCAGCTCCGAGCAAGAATGAGATCAAGCTCTTTGCCAGCCTTGTGAGTCGGTGGAGTCGGACCTGTCTTAGGTCGAATGAGCGAACCAAAGACAGGAAGTCAGCCGAGCTCGCACTGTCCAAGTGGATGTTCATGTCTCCGAGGACGAGCATGGGACACTCATGCTCAGGAATTGATGACAGCAGGGTGTCAAGCTCATGTAGGAAGTCACCTAGTTGTCCTGGTGGACGGTAGATGACGACCACATAGGCTTTCACCGGAGCAGTCACCAAGATGGCGTGATATTCAAAGGAGACAAAGTTGTTTCAAGGCAGCAGTGGATTAGATTTCCATGTGTTGGAAATTAGCAGGCCAGTCCCACCACCACGGCTAGATGGTCTGGATGTGTGGGAGAATGTGTAGTTAGTGGAGAGTGCAGCCGGGGTTGGGCTATCCTCCGGTTTAATCCACGTCTCAGTGAGAGCAAGGAGCTCCAAGGAGAGGTGGTTGGCATGACCAGAGATAAAGTCTGCCTTGTTAACTGCAGATCAACAATTCCACAAGCCAACAGAGAAGGAGGTCTTTGCAGTAGATGTTTGCTGCAGAGACCTGAGGTTACGCAGATTGCATCGGCGTATGGTATAACGAGGCTTTCTGGGTGACCTTGAAGTTGTAGAGATGTGGTAGTAGCACATTTTGTATGGAGTGAGAAAAAGAAGGCCGGTTTGCCTTGTTCGGTGTCCTTGCTTCGGTGGACGTGCAGAGGTAGACGTGCGTCTTCACACGAGAGCGACTACAAATGGGCCAACGCTTGAAGCTAACGCTTCAAGGGCAGGACCATAAATAGGTTATAGAATACAGCTGCTCATGTGATTAGGACTTGCACCTGGCTAAGAGCACGCCCACATAAGAGGGGACTTACCTGAATAGGGGGTGTGTCTGGAAACACAACCTTGTTGGCAGATCAGCAAATAGCAGTGAAATGTGCAGAGTCAAACCAGTAGTCCTAAGTTTGCAATGCTATAATACTAGATAACATAAACAGAGCAGTAATACACTACACAGCAACCTCAGCACTAGAGCTTGTCTCAGTCAGGTAGTCCAGGTCCAAGTCAATGCAGTAGGCTCTACAAGAGATGGCAAGCGCCTGAACCAGAACTTACGTCGCTTCCCTCATGAGGAACGGGACTATCCTACGGATGTTGCGATGGGGGCCGAGCAGGAGAGCTGGTTGTCCAGAATTACCGCAAGGTTCTTGTCAGTCTGAAAGGGAAATACCTTGGTGTACTCAATGGTGATGGAGAGGTTTGCCTGAGGGGAGTCTTTCTAGGGAGAGAGAGGAGCTCTGACTTGTTCAGATTGAGCTTCAGGTGGTGTTCAGATAAGCAGGCAGTGCACAGACAAACAAGTGGTGCACATCCACGTGTTAATGTCTTGGAGACATGCAGAAATGTACCTCTCTATATGGGTTTCCGAAGGGGGAAAGGAGCGATACAGTATAGTGAAGTGTCATCTGCAGAGCAATGTATGTAAAGTAAATTAAGAGATCACACTACCGAGGGATTTAGAAGAAGGAGAACAGCCAAGGAGCCAGGATGGAGCCCTGAGGGATGGCAGTTTTTAGAGTGGAGGGTCTGGACAGCAATCCTCTCCATGAGACCAGGTATGAGGGATTTGCCAAGTATGATGTAACCCAGGAGAGGCTCTGAGGGGATGAGACAAGGATGTGGTGGTTAACTGTGTCAGACAATAAGATAACAGGTAATAATGATAATAAGGAAATAAACTTATTCAATCAACATTGCCAGATAAAATCACTCATAGAACATCAACTCAAATGACACGTTTCCTCTTTTCTAGGTTGTCTTATTGGAATCAGTGTGTTTAGTACTCATAGGGACGCTACAGTTTGGGAGAACCCTGATGTGAGTGAACCCTCTGGGGACCTTCAACCAGTCAGATGTTGCAGGTGTGTCTTGCTAAAACTCTGACCTTGCATTGTAATTTTACCCTGATTTCTCCTTGCTCCCTCACAGGCTTTCGACCCGCTGCGTTTCCTGCCGGAGAACGTCGCTACGAGGCCGCACCACGCCTTTGTGCCCTTCTCCGCTGGACCCAGGTCGGCCTTCCCCTCCCCATGCGTCCCTTATTCCCCTTTTCCACTGCGCCAAGAACCTGGAAACGACTGCTAACATCTGGTATTTGTCATTAGTGGTAAAGGTAACACCCGGGTTTCATTCCTGGGCCAAATGACCCTGCGTTAGTCACAGATTTTTATCGGCTCCAGCTCTGATCGGCTGCAATGGAAACACAAGGGTAGACACGATAATTTTCGTCCCATCTCGAGATAAAATAAATTGACGGGAATATCCGTGTACCATTAGTTCATTTCATATCTGAATCCATAATCAGAAGACTTTTTTCCCGCATGCGGGACCATGAAATGTTTTGAGTGTTGGGGACCGCTCTGTGTGGACGCTTCCTTTGTACGGAGTGCAGAACCCCCACGCTCCCTGCTGGACTCTAAGCCACTCCAGCACCGCCCAAGCCGGTGTCCCAACCAGAGGACCGGCATCGGGCGCTGTCAGTGCGGGCATGCTGCTTCTACTGTTTTGTTCCCCAAGCACACTGGAAACCTGACACGTCCATTTTCTGGCGTGTTTATGATGTTGAACGTAACATACCAGACAAAATAGAACTATACTAATACTTGTCTCCTGGCAATGTGAACACCAGGAAAGCTGTACTAGAGACCTGTGCTAACCAGCAAGCCCCGGTGTTCACTAGGATATTGATAATAATGCCTCCCTGGCTGAGTCGGTGGTCCCCTCCTGCTTGGGGTCCACCGTCATTTCTGTCCCGAAGACCGCCTCTCCAGCCTGCTTGAATGACTACTGTCTGGTGGCTCTCTCCTCTGTGGTCATGAAGTGCTTCGAGAGGCTGATTAAGGATTACATCTGCGCCTCCCTCCCCCGCACCTTGGACCCGCTGCAGTTTGCACCGGCCGAACAGATCCACGGACGACGCGGTCTCCCAGGTACTGCACACCACGCTCACGCACCTGGATGGCTGGAAGGGGGCTTATGTGAGAATGCTGTTCATCGACTATAGTTTAGCTTTCACTACCATAGTCCTCACCAGCCTAGCTGTCAAGCTGCGGGAGCTAGGACTGAGCACTCCGCTGTGCGCCTGGATCCTGAACTTTCTCTCAGCCCGGCCTCAGGTGGTTAGGGTGGGGTTAGGGTGGGGAGGCACATGTCCAGCTCACACCCTGAATACAGGTTCCCCCCAGGGCTGCGTCCTCAGCCCCCTACTATACACACATGACTGTGTGGCCAGGTCCAGCTCCAACACCATCATAAAGTTTGCCGACAACATCGTCATGTTGGGCCTGGTCACCGACGGCGATGAGAAGGCCTACCGCGAGGAGGTGGCTGACCTGTCACTCTGGTGCCAGGACAACAGCTTCCACCTAAAAATCAACAAAACTAAGGAGCTGATTGTGGACTTTTGGCGTGGACTACAACCGAGGACGCGCGCGCCCTTGGTGATTAATGGGACTTCTGTCGACAGGGTGAACAGCTTCAAATACCTGGGAGTCCACATCACAGAGGACTTAACATGGACTGTTCACACAGACACTCTGGTGAGAAAGGCGAGGCAGCGTCTCTACCACCTCAGGCAGCTGAGGAAATTCCGGGTCTCGGTGAGGATCCTCAAGTCCTTCTACTCTGGAGCAGTGGAGAGCATCCTGACAGGCAACATCACTGCCTGGTTTGGGAACTGTACTGCTCAGGACAGGCGGGCCTTGCAACGGCTGCTGTTCAGCTGAACATACCACTGGAACTACACTCCCCTCCCTGCAGGACTTATACACCAGGAGGTGTAGTAGCAGAGCCGCAGGATCATGAAGGATCCTCACAACCCCAACAACGGACTGTTCCAGCCGCTGCGTTCAGGCAAGCGCCTCCGCAGTCACACAGTGAGTACAGAGAGAGAGAGACAGAGTTTTTTCCCGCAAGCCATTAGAACTGTCAATGCTGACCTCACCAGGTATCCTCAGTGAGCCACACACATAGGCTCCACTACCTTACTGTACTGTATGTAGATACTGTACCGCATACTGTGTCACTGTTCTGGGTTGTTTGTGTTACTGTATTGCTGCGCCGTACTGTTGTATACTGTGCTGTATATCTCACAACACGACCTCACTTTATTCACATTCCACTTTAATGCACATATCTGTATATACATAAATAGTCTATCCCATATACATAAGCCTATTCCCTTTATGTATTTTATTATATTTTATTTTATTTTATTTTATTTTATTCTATATATTTTTATTTTATTCTATAGTATTTGACTTACTGCATTACGTTTTAGGAATCAGTTAGCTGGTCAGGTAGAAATTCTTAGGTAGCTACTGTGTTCAGTCTCGGACATATTGTGTGTAATCACCGGGTGCGTTGCATTGACATTTCACTGCATATATGTATTAATATATGTATATGTATGTGACGAATAAACCTCTTGAATGTTGAATATTGAATCTTGAACGTACCACTGGAACTACCCTCCCCTCCCTGCAGGACTTATACACCAGTAGGTGTAGTAGCAGAGCCCGTGGGATCATAAAGGATCCTCACCACCCCAACAATGGATTGTTTCAGCTGCTGTGGTTGAGCAAGTGCCTCCGCAGTCACACAGCGAGGACAGAGCGACTGAGAGGGAGTTTTTTCTTGCAAGCAATAAGAACTGTCAATGCCGAACTCACCAGGGGTCCGAACAAAAAGTCACTTACACAGGCCCCACTGCCTTACTGTACTGAATGTAGCATACTGTACTACATACTGTATCACTGTTCTGGGTTACTGCATACTGTACTCCAAGTTACTGTATTTCTGTTCTGGGTGACTGCATACTGTCCTGCAAGTTACTGTATCACTGTTCTGGGTTACTGCATACTGCACTGTATTGCTGCTCTGTTCGGTGTTACTGTATTTCTGTGTTGGACTGTTGTATGCTGTACTGTATATCTCCATACTCACTATATTCACATGCATTTTCTATCTATGTATGTCTATCTATGTATACAAATGGCCTATCCCATATACATAACTCTATTCCCTTCTATTTTGTAGCCCCATTTTGTATTATCTTTTTGAGTCTTATTTAATTGTAATTTTATTTGAATTATATTATTCTATTCACTAACTGCATCACATTTTAGGAATCAGTTAGTTTCAGTTAGTTGCTAGGTAGAATTAGGTTAGCAATTATGTTCGGTTTAGTAACTATTGTGCACAATCTCCGGGTGCGTTGCAAAGACATTTCACTGCATATCCTGTATGTATGAAAGTATGTTTATATATGTGACAAATAAACCTCTTGGGTCTTGAATCTTTATTGGCTGAAACAAAAAATGTGTTTTACATTTTTACATTTACAATGTTTTACATTTTGTGTGTGTCTTTCTTACAGGAACTGCATCGGTCAGAACTTTGCCATGAATGAGATGAAAATTGTGATGGCTCTGACGCTGAAGAGGTTCCACCTGATCGAGGATCCCTTGGAGAAACCCAAACTAATCCCCAGATTGGTGCTGCGCTCCCTCAACGGCATCCACATCAAGATCCGAGCGGTGGAGCCTGAAGAGACACCGGCCCACAACTAGCTCTAATCATTAGGGGATACGGTTGTCTTTGGAGAAACTGTTTTTAATCCCACTGTTAAAAGGGAGATTGTATGTGATTTATAGGATGAGTCAGGTGCAATGTTTCTGAAATCAATTACAATTTTGTGTCACTTTTTAAAATGGTACTTAGCAAAAAGTGACTGGCATTCCCACTCACCGGGATTTAAAGAACATTTCTTACATATTACACATGGATGGAATGTCAGAACATTGCTGCTTATTGCTTATTATCAAACAAACATAATCTAAATTTATTATATGAAATTGTTTGAATTTAATTGTCGTATGTCAGCATAAAACTCCATGAACAGAATATTTAATTTGTGTTTTTCTTCGTGGGCTCCCCCCTGGTCTGTCAGTCTACTGGTTGCTTGTCTCATGGATCAACCACTGTGCGGTCTACACAGCGCAAACATCCTGTCGTTAAAACAACTGTCCATGTTTGGATAAAAAGCAGAACTTCTCATTGTTAGAACTCATTGTGTTGTCTGTGGAAATATAGCGACACTCTCAGTGACGGGTGCCGTTTGGTGCCGTGTCTGTCACGACCAGAACTGGGAGAGACCCAAACGCACGACACAGGGAGACGGAAGGCAGGCAAAGGATGTTTATTAGCCGGGACGGTGGAGCTGGCCGGGGGGACCCGGTCGGGTGGGGATGGAGCAGGGCAGGGATGATGATGACCAGGAGATGGGGTCCAGGATCCGGGTGGAGAGACGGGGAACCAGGCTGGATGGAGATGGACGGGCAGCCTTGGTGGACGAGCGGAGACAGGCAGGTAAACCGGGCTGGCTGGATTTGGAGAGACAGACTGGGTCGACAAGAGGAGTCAAGCAGGTAAGGGGAAGACGAGACAACGAGACATAAACTAGGAACTAGGAACTAGAAATATGCACTAGGAACTTGGAACTTGGAAGGGAGCCAATAGCGATACAACTTGGGGAAAGCTTGTTGACGGTCTGGCAAGGAATGGCTAGGAAGCTGGGACTAAATACTGTGCAGGTAATTGATCCCAGGTGTGTGCAATCGGGCTTGAGTAGGGAGCTGCAGATGGGGCAAGGGCGGCCTCTAGTGGCGCTGGGAGGCCGTGGGCCTAACAGTGTCGGGCACGTCATTTATTTGATGAGTTTTTTCCTTGGATTTCATTTGCTATAAGTTTCGTTTTCATGAATTATGAAAAACGTTGTGGTACTTCTGTGACTAATTACTATTGCACAGCCTCTATTTCTCCAACATCTGGATCTTGAACGCATCACTCAGGCGCACATTTCAGTGGTTTCAACTGGACTCGGTAAAGACTTTTTATTGTATTTTTCATTTTTTAAGATTTGGGACCAAAGAGATAAAATATCAATCTAATAGATCTACTGACATCTACCAGGTAAGAAGTTACTAAATATTTATTTATCATTTATTTAAATATTTATTATTATAGTTATTAAATATACACATAAATCCTTAGTTTGGTAACGTCTGAACACTACAGAGTGAGCGAGCACATTGGACACAGTCATGGTCCAACTGGACAGTCTCACTCAGCATCTGTACATTTATATTAAATAATATGACGTCATAAAGCATCTAACTGTAAATCTCATCTCCTTCATTTTAGAACCAGACGTGTGACGTGTCAGTTAACCAAGACCAACTGAATATTTCGGGTCAAAGTTGTTCGGTTTTTCACTTTGTAGGTGATGCCGAAGTATGTGTTCCAGATAGTTTTAGCCAGGTGGACATATTTCAGCGTGAAATGCATACATGCCAATATCTGCTCCGTATGTGGATCAATTTAGATGAATCTTCGACCATTTGTGACAATGTGACGTTGTGACAGCATGGTTCAAACAAGATGTGATTCGTGTTCATGTGTTATGCTGAAGTTGATGTTCCAAATAGTTTTCAAAATTGAGGTTTCATAATTCCCCAAATTTTTGGGTTGATGAAACCGCATCAACAGAAAATACAACGCATTAAAGAAAAACCAACCACATTAACAGAAAACACAACTGTCTTAACAGAAAACACAAAACTGCATTAACAGAAAACACAACTGTCTTAACAGAAAACACAAAACTGCATTAACAGAAAACACAACCGCATTAACAGAAAACACAACTGTCTTAACAGAAAACACAAAACCGCATTAACAGAAAACGCAACCACATGAACAGAAAACACAACCTCATAAACAGGAAACCAGTATCTTGCTTTTGTTTGATAATTGGCAGAGCAAAATACAAACCTATGGATTTAGCTGAGAGTATTTCAGACAAAATCTCTCCATAACATTGTTGAGTAGAGCGTTGCACCGCCTGTCATCATTTGCCTCATCAGTAACATCTCAATGAGTCCCAGGAAATAGGTAACAGTACAATCTATTTAAAAAACATCGAATTGTTTTTTACTTTGAAGAAATATTATAATGCATATGTATCCCCCTTCTAACTACATACCAAAAGGTTACAGGATCATCAATTGATGGAAGGAACATCAATGTGCAATGTGATGCCTAGTGGTTGGACTGGTAACATTACAAGCAGACACAGATTGGGAAATGGTTGTTTTGATATTGAATGGGATAAACAGCATCACCATGATAAAGTTCACTAAAAGTACTTAATGTTAGTCATAGCTTCATATTTTGGCTTGTGGCTACGGTGGGCGGGAACAGCAACAGCAAAAAGCTATGCCACTAGTTCTAAGCTGGATAGAAGAAGATAAACCAATTGCACTAACAAGGATTAAATACTTACAGTCAGGTACAAGACAAGACATTGTGACATAGTTCAAACAATAATCAGAATTAAGAGGCAGGAATAGAAATGAAATTCATCTGGATGTCTGCACATATTTGTGTGGATGGAAATGAGCTGTCAGATAAATATGCAAAAAGGGAAAAATAGAAATAAGTATGGTAACAAGTATTAAATACAGATACAATCAGATATAAGGCAATACATTTTAATTGACATAGCTCCAACAAAAACAAATCCAATGGTTTAAATTTAGTTCTGTTACAATTAGCAAATAAAGCGGGATACTGGTTTCTCTTTTTCTCAATTGAATGGTCAATTGAATTAATGGTTGGGTGAGAACACAGATATCGTGTCATAACCTCAGTATGAAATTTATTCATAACAATTTAACTTGAAATAAATGTCATGGTTTTCGCGCATATGTACCCATCGGGCAGTGCGGTAAACATTTCCATGGCAACAGCAAGCTCCACCAAGACATCGCTGTTACACTAAGGATTATACCCTCATACCCTTACCCTTACCTTATGTACCCTTATTATACCCTACCCATTATAACAGGAAACACAACCGCATGAACAGAAACTATAACCACGTTAACAGGAAACACAACCACATTATAAGAAAACACAATTGCATTACCAGAAAACACTACTGCATTAACAGAAAACACAACCACATTAACGAAAAACAGAACAGCATTAAAAGAAAACAAAATCGCATTAACAGAAAACGAAACCACATTAACCAAAAACACAACCACATTAACAGAAAACACAACGGGATTAACAGCAAACTCAACCGCATTAAAAGGAAACACAACCAAATTTATGTAAAACACAACCAAATTTATGTAAAACACAACTGCATTCATAGAAAACACAACCGAATTAACTAAAAACACAACCGCATTAACAGGAAACACAACTGCATTCACAGTAAACACAAAATACAAAATTAAAAACAAAACTACATTAATGAAAAACACAACTGCATTAACAGAAATCACAACTGAATTAACAGAAAACACTACTGCATTAACAGGAACCACAACCGCATTAACAGGAACCACAACCGCATTAACAGGAAACACAACCGCATTAACAGAAAACTCAACCGCATTAACAGGAACCACAACCTCATTGACAGGAAACACAACTGAATTAACGAAAAACACACAACCACATTAAGAGAAAACACAACCGCATTAACAGGAACCACAACCTCATTAAATTAAAGTTAAAACTGTTCCTGTTATTATAATTGTATTTATTAGGCATTTATAAAAGAGAAAAGAAAAATAGAAACGAAAAATTCTGTTCATGGAGTTTTATTCTGACATGCAACTTATTTGAGTATGTTGTTTCAAACATTTAAATTCCCTTAATCTTTATCCCTTTTGCTATGTAAAAATCATCTGATATATAGTAACAGCTATAAAGCAAATACGCTGCGATAAACCCCATAAAACAATTACAATATGTTTATTGTTTGATAATAAGCAATAAGCAGCAATGTTCTGACATTCCATCCATTCAGTCGCACTAGTGGTTATAAACTGTAATAATGTGTAATATGTAAGAAATGTTCTTTAAATCACGGTGAGTGGGAGTGCCAGTCACTTTTTGCCAAGTACCATTTTAAAAAGTGACACAAAATTGTAATTAATTTCAGAAACATTGCACCTGACTCATCCTATAAATCACATACAATCTCCCTTTTAACAGTGGGATTAAAAACAGTTTCTCCAAAGACAACCGTATCCCCTAATGATTAGAGCTAGTTGTGGGCCGGTGTCTCTTCAGGCTCCACCGCTCGGATCTTGATGTGGATGCCGTTGAGGGAGCGCAGCACCAATCTGGGGATTAGTTTGGGTTTCTCCAAGGGATCCTCGATCAGGTGGAACCTCTTCAGCGTCAGAGCCATCACAATTTTCATCTCATTCATGGCAAAGTTCTGACCGATGCAGTTCCTGTAAGTAAGACAAACACATTTTTTGTTTCAGCAGCATTGTGTGCTTAGAACAGCAGCATTGTGTGTTTACAACAGTAGCACTGCGCGAGATTTCAAGCACCTTTTATTTACATTCATTAACGCATCTATTAATCTACTCTTAAAAAAAACAAGACTGAGCAGAGTTACAAATAGCAAAACTTCTAAACTGTTAAACAGACGTGATGGTGTTTTATCAGCAAACAAGCCGTTGGAACTTATTTTCTAGCGCAGGCTCTGACCAGAACCTCGTAAATCAATAGCTGCTGAGTGGCTGTAAAGTGGGAACCAGGCTAAAGGCAAAGAGGCCCAAACGCAGGCAGGCAATACCCTATAGCGGGTAAACCCGAGTTTTTTAAATGCATAAAAATAGGCGACAGACGTCTTTCACATTGCCAGGAGACAAGAATTAGTATAGTTGTTTTTTGTCTTGTGTGTCACGTTGAACGTTACAAACATGCCTGAAAAGGGGCGTGTCAGGCTACCGGTGTGACTGGGGAACAAAACAGTGGAAGCAGCATGGGGTATCCATGCCTGCACCGGCAGTGCCCGATGCCGGTCCTCCGGTTGAGAGACTGGTTTGGGGTGGTGCTGGAGTGGCTCGGAGTCGGTTGGGGAGCGTGGGGGTTCTGCGTTCCGTATGAAGGAAGCGTCCCCACACTCAAAACATTTCATGGTCCCGCATGTGGGAAAAAGTCAATAACTTCTGATTTTGGATTCTAGATCGGATATGAAATGATCAAATGATACACGTATGGTATATTCTTGTCTATTTACATGCCACTGCTCAGGAAACTTATCTAGCGAAAATGATCGTGTCTACCCGGGTGTCATGTTTCCATCACAGCCGATCAGAGCTGAAGACAATAAAAACCTGCGACTGTGACCATTTGTCCCAGGAATGAAACCTGGGTGTATCCTTTACCAATAATGACAAATGCCAGATGCAGGTGTTACCGGGTTTTTGCCACAGTGGGAAAGGGGTATAGGGGACATTTGGGGAGGTGAAGGCCAACCTGGGTCCAGCAGAGAAGGGCACGAAGGCGTAGGGCGGCCTCGTAGCCACGTTCTCTGGCAGGAAACGCAGTGGGTCGAAAGCCTGTGAGGGAGCGAGAAGAAATCAGGGTAAAATACTGATGCAAGGTCAGAGTTTTAGCAAGATACAGCTGCAACATCTGACTGGTTGAAGGCACCCAGAGGGTTCACTCACATCAGGGTTCTCCCAAACTGTAGCATTCCTATGAATACCAAACACACTGATTCCAATATGACAACCTAGAAAAGAGGAAACGTGTTATTGAAGTTAAAGTTCCCAGGTGATATTTCATCTGGCAATGTTGATTGAATGAGTTTATGAGATTATTACATTCCTTGGATTAAAAACTTGATTGTGTTGAAATACAACAGTGATACAACCATTCTGCCATCACAGTTCCTCCAGGGAACTGCCGGTTAATGTTAAGAGGAGATCTTTATTGACAGTAATTTAGCTAAAATATAGGAATAAAGGTAAAGAGTGCTTCAACAAAAGCAGTTCCAATGTGCAGTGTTGAAACTAAAAGTAGAATTTTCCGAAACATAATGAAAGAAAGCCTTAATTACATTGATTTCAGTTTCATTTACACACTTACATCTATACTGTAAGTTCTCACATTCGTCCATAACTAAAGCAAATCTGATACCTGTTATCTTGTAATTTGACACAGTTAACCACCAAATCCTTATCTCCTCCCACTCTGAGCCTCTCCTGGGTTACATCATACTTGGCAAATCGCTGATGCCAGGTCTTACGGAGAGGATTGCTGTCCAGACCGTCCACTCTAAATGCTGGCGTCCCTCAGGGCTCCGTCCTGGCTCCTCCGCTGTTCTCCTTCTACTAAATCCCTCCGTAGTGTGATCTCATCCCATAGCTTCATTGCTATGCAGATTATTATTCTTCAATCTACTGTCTAGACTGCTGCAACGCTGTTCTGTCTGGACTACTTGCCTGCGCCATCAGACCTCTACAGCATCCAGAACATACAGTAGAAGCCCGTCTAGTGTTCAACAAACCAAAATGTTGCTCCCCTCCTTCCATCACTTTACTGCTTCCAGTCTCTGCTTTGATGAAATTAAAGATGCTGGTGGTATCCCACAAGGCTGTCCATCCAACTGCTCCTCTATATCTCCCATCACTGGTCAGGCTCCAGACTCTTCCACCCTTGTAGGACACCTCCATCACTAAGTGTTCTCACCCACTCAAGCGTGACTCTATTCATCCCATTCAGCATCACAATGGTGGAAAGACATCCCCCTAGTGGCAGAATATCTAAATCGCTGGCCATCTTTCATTGCAGGAAGTCTCTTAGGGGACCTGGACGCTACTGCCCTGACCTGTCTTCTTCATGAGGAGCTCTTTCCACATTTACTTTCTTGACTTACTTTTTCACTTTACTAAACAAAATATCTCTATAACCAACCTTAACGCTACTAATTCCAAGAGAAGGTCTAGCTGTGACTGTGACATACTGCTGGTGTGATACTGCAGACAAAATGTCCTTATTGTTCTTCAAGTCGCTTTGGACAACAGAGTCAGATCATTGATATGTGATGTAATATACCTGCAGGCACACTCCGTCCATCGTAGAAGGTCATGGGTTTGCTCAATTTACGCGATATTCCAGGCACAGGGGTGTACAGGCGGAGGCATTCTTTTAAGCACATGGTGGTGTAAGGAATTTGATTCAGATCCTCCCTTGAAAACAAGTTTCAGTGTTTAACAGGTTCTTTCAAAGCAAATGAACAATGTTATTCCCTGTTACGCTCATTGACTCGGAACAGATGTGAACCCAGAAGCATGACACATAAACAATCATGTAAGGAGTCCACAAGGTTTATTCCTAATAACAGGCCGAGATCAAAACCAGGATATCAGTCAGAGAAGGCAAACATGTCCTGCAGGGAACAGGCAGAGAATCAGGATCCAGGGAATCAGGCAGAGAATTAGGCAGAGGTTTGAATATGTGGTACAGGAAGAAGGTCGTAGTGCGGGAAAGCTTAGCGTAATGCAAGAGATAAGTTGGCAGTGAACACAGTGAAGTGGACTGGTATTTATACTGAAGGACTAAGGAGGGAATGGGAAACCAGCTGAAGGGAAGGGAGGGACAGCAAAGCAAAGGGGAGTGGGCAGATCTGAAATGACATGGAGGTCAGTGCATGAGGAAATGACCAGATGAAAAGAAAACATGAAAACAAATGCTGGGAAAAGTAAATTCTGTGAGATCAGGGGGGATTCAAGACATCTCCATTATGTCGGCTAACCAAAAAAAGAGTGTATCTGCGCTCATCGTACCAGTCCATGGTGTCCCTGTCTCCCAGGACCTGGAGGACCTCTTCCCTGCAGATCTTCTGGTGCTTAGGGTTGCAGGCTAGGCTGTAGAGGGCGAAGGAGATGCCGCTGGCTGTGGTGTCATGGCCCTTGAACATGAAGGTGTCCACCTCCGCCCGGACTGCGTCATCCGACAGATCCTGCTGGTCCTCGTCCTGTAGACGAGGAATAGCCACAAAAAAGGGCAGTAAACCATTAATTCACATCAGCTTCAAGGTATTTAGTAAAACCAAGGAATCTAGGGTTTGGAGAAGTGACGCACCCTGGTAGAGAGCAGGATGTCCAGAAAGTCCAAGTTTCTCTTGGCTTGGGCTGCGTCCAGCCCCCTTTCGTACTTCAACTCCTCTTTCCTCTTTCTTATCACTTCCTCTACAAAGGAAAGCATCAAATGATAGTAATGGACGTTCACAACCACATTTGAAACTCATGTGGGACTAGTAATCTTTTCACGCCTCAAATTCAATATCACTGAGGTCACTGATGTAAATAAAAGTCTCAAAACATTTCTGAAGATTGTTCTAGAAGCTTAAAAAAACGTTAAAAGTGATGTTGCTTCGAGAGAACATTGGGTTAACAAGGGCTGGCAACTATGGAATTATACACCTGTATGGAAAATACTCTTTTCCTTCCCTCAGGAATCAGTGTGAATCATGAAACAACCTTAAATGTAGTTCTAACATCTTCAGGAATATCTTCAGCAGAGGAAATTTGCTGTTTGTGGATGTTTCTGACACTAAACCCCTTTTCACTAAAAACCCAAAAGGACAGAGAATACCTGTGTGAGAGTGCGCCACTCGGCAGGCTTTCCTGAACCTGTATCCATGTGGACTGAGGTGGAAGATGATGTCGCTGTGGTACCAAAAGTTCCTTAAGCGCATTTCGATCAGGTCGCTCAGCTCGTACACGGCTTGGATGTAGGAGTTGGTCCCACTGAAAGAGACGGAGGCATTTGAGACAACAGACCAGCCACCAGTAGGAGTTGGTGGAGGAGAGACCCCGGAGGACGTGCACTGACCTCTCCGTCTGACAGTTGCTGTCGTGGCTGAACGCACATTTCATGATGCTGTCGAGCGTCATCAGACTGACGTGTTGGAACAACTCGAAGGACCGGCTACTACTGGCGTGGCCCCTCCACTTGTCCTGAAGAGGAGACACAGTCTATCTGCAAAGCACCAAGCAACCTCCACGAGAGGCTTTACTCCTACACCCGCACCCCTCTACTACTGTGGAAGAGCTTGTCTTTCCAGCTCTGTGAAAAACATTTTTTGATTTGACTTAAAACACAAAATATACACAAAATATTTACCAAATGCCTCATTTATGAATGAGAGTTATAGTTCTGAGGGTTCCATCGTGCTGCAGGCTGAGCTGAGGAGCTGCTTAAAATCAGGAGGAAGTAGATGCTGTTCAGCTGAATGTGCAAAGATAGAAGCGAGAGAGGTTTCTCTGCAGCGACAGGGACAGAGAGATTCTACCTCTCCACCACCCAGACGTAGAAGGCCAGGGTGGTGTGGGAAGAGTCGTGCGAGGGGCCTAATGGACTTCCTTGTCGGTGTTATACTTTGAAAAGAGTGTATGCAGCTACTTTTCATCGAGGTTCAGTCAGTACAGCCAAACGGAGCCAACGTAACGTCCAATAAGCAGTGAAACGTCTTACTTTACCAGGATTTACCAGAACTTTTCAATCCACTTAAATCTGGGACAGTGCTCATGTCCACTGTATTTCATCATCTCTACGTTATTATTACCAAACACTGAGGCCTGTGATGGTGGGAACTTACCAACATGGTGTTGGCAGAGTCTGACATCAGTTTGACGTACGGCTTCAGGATGTTGTAGTGGAAACCGGGCGTCAGGAGCCTCCTGTGACGGAACCACTTTTGGCCCCGAGACACCAGCAAACCATCACCTGGATGGGGGAGCGGGGAGGGGGGAGAGAGTCTTTTCATTCAGATTATTATTGATGTTGTCGTTGTTGTTATAATTCATTTGGCATTATTATTATGAGTGTTATTTATTAATTGATTTATAAATTTGTCTTTACCTCATGAAATCTTGTAATATCATAATTGTTATTAAGAGTTCTTGTCATGCCAATAACGCAAATTTGAGTTTGAATTTGGGAGAAAGAGACAATTATTTCAGTCACCATCTAATTTGGGAAATACGTTTTAAAAACCATAATAAACAATCACAATTCAATTCTATTCAATTCTAAATATCAAATAATAGCCTGGAGGTCTCACCGATCCATGGGATGAGAAATCGATAGATAACATCATCCTTTGGCTCTGAGGGAAACAGGTTCAAAAAGACAGAAAGGATGATGATGTGATATGACACACACACACACACACACACACACACACACACACACACACACACACACACACACACACACACACACACACACACACACACACACACACACACACACACACACACACACCTGCGGAGGCCAGGATGGTCTTGACGTAGTCCGGGTGGTGGATGCTCAGGTAGACCACGGAGGGTCCGAACCAAACAGGGAAGGCCAGAGGGAACTGTGTCCCCCATTCCACCAATTTGTTCAGGTCGTTCCCGTCTTGTTTGAACTACAAGAAAACATTTAAATAATTGGAAAAAAAAGCAAAGATGACAGACAACGCAGGAAAATGAGAATATACAGAACTATATACTATATGCGGTCTATACTATATATACTACAGTATATACTACACCAATCAGCCACAACATTAAAAGCACCACAAATAATAACACTAATACTGTGTAGCTCCCCCTCGTGTCCCCAAAACAGCTGTGAGGTGGAGGCATTGACTCCACCAGACTCTGAATGTGTCCTGTGGTATCTGGCACCAAGACGTTAGCAGCAGATCCTTAATATGCTTTTACACCCTAACTATGAAATGGCGTTTTTTTCTGGTCAACACGTTCTGCGTCACAAAGACGTGAGAAAAGGGCCAGTGGTTCCAGTATGATTGGGAACAAAACAGTAGAGGAGACACAAACTTAAACAACCACATCAACCTTTAAAACGTTCAAAAGAGTCGATCGTTCATGAACGACCCCACACAACAGTAGAAGCAGCACAAAGTTATCCATCATTATCCTGCTGAAAGAGGCCACTGCCTTCAGGGAACACAGTTGCCATGAAGGGATGTAGTTGGTCTGCAACAATGTTTAGGTAGGTGGTACGTGTCAAAGTAACATCCAGATGAATGCAGGACCCAAGGTTTCCCAGCAGAACATTGTCCAGAGCATCACACTGCCTCCACTGGCTTGCCTTCTTCCCATAATGCATCCTGGTGCCATCTCTTACCCAGGTAAACAACGCACACGCACCGGCCTATGCACATGATGTAGAAGAAAAGGTGATTCGTCAGACCAGGCCACCTTCGTCCATTGCTCCATGGTCCAGTTCTGATGCTCACGTGTTCATTGTAGGTGCTTTCAGAGGTGGACAGGGGTCAGCATGGACACTAAGCGCTCCCATACGCAGCAAGCTGCCATGCACTGTGTGTTCTACACCTTTCTATCATAGCATCATTCCCTTTTTCGCCACTTTGTGCTACAGTAGTTCTTCTGTGGGATCGAACCAGACGGACTAGACTTCACTCCCCACGGGCATCGATGAGCCTTGGGCCCCATGACCCTGTTGCCGGTTCACCAGTTGTCCTTTCTTGGAGCACTTTTGGTAGGTAGTAACCACTGCATAGCGGGAACAGCCCACAAGACCTGTGGTTTTGGAGATGCTCTGACCCATGTGCTCCTTGTCAAAGTGGCTCAGATCGTTATGCTGGTTCAACAAATCAACTTCAACAACTGACTGTTCACTTGCTGCCTAATATAATAATAATATATAACACGCTATACCCCCCGAAGAATCACCACCTTACCGCGGTGGAGGGGTTTGTGTGTCCCTGTGACCCTGGGAGCTGTGTTGTCGGGGGCATTAGCCCCTGGTAGGGTCTCCCAAGGCAGAGTGGCCCCAGGGGAGGGACCAGACAAAAAGCGATTCAAAGGACCCCAATGAAAAAACACCAAAGGCAATATGGTATCTCGCCGGGAATAGGAAAACCAGGGCCCCCTCCTGGAGCCAGACCTTGGAGGGGAGCTCGCCAGCGAGCGTTTGGTGGCCAGGCCTTGACCCATGGGGCTAGGCCGGGCATAGCCCGAAGAAACATCATGGAGCCACCACCCTGTGGGCTCACCACCTGCAGGGATAGGTGTTGGGGTCGGGTGCAATGCCAGCCGGGCGGCGGTCAAAGGCGGGGGCCTGGGACTGCTGATCCTCTGCATCGCAGACTAGTTCTAGGGACGTGGAATGTCACCTCTCTGGCGTGGAAGAAGCCGGAGCTGGTGCGTGAGGTGGAGCAAAACCAACTAGATATAGTTGGGCTCACCTCTACACACAGCACTGGCTCTGGAACCAAACTCCTGAAGAGGGGCTGGACTCTCTCCTTTTCCAGTGTTGCCCAGGGTGAGGGGCGCCAGGCGGCTGTGGGGATACTCACGAGCCCCCGGCTGAGTGCCGCTGTGTTGGAGTTCTCCCCAGTGAATGAGAGAGAGGCCTCTATGCGACTACAAGTTGCTAAGGGGTAAGCTCTGACTGTTGTGTGTGCTTATGCATCGAACACCAGTACAGAGTATTCGGCCTTCTTGGAGTCTCTGGGTGGCATCCTGGAAGGGACTCCGCCTTGAGGCTCTATAGTTCTACTGGGAGACTTCAACGCTCACGTGGGCAACAATGGAGAAACTTGGAAGGGGGTGATTGGGAGGAACGGCCTGCCTGAGCTGAATCCGAGTGGTGATTTGTAATTGGACTTCTGTGCTTGTCATGGATTGGACATAATGAACACCGTGTTCAGGCATAGGATGGCTCATAAGTGTACGTGGTAGCAGACCACTAGTGCACACAGTTGAAATTTCTGTTTCCAGTGAGGGCTACCACTTCCAGTTCCGGTGACATCTTTGCTGTGCATTACTTCGTTGAGATGAGATGGTACACACTGTTGACGCACTACAGATGAGGAGATTTCTGGTTCCGGTGAGAGCTACCACTTCTGGTTCCAGTGACGTCTTCGCTTGTGCGCTGTTGCTGCTGCTGTTGCTTCTGTTTTTGTTGCTACTATTGTTGCTCCTGGTGTTATCGTGTCTGCTGGTGTTGTTGGTGCTGCTAACCTAACACCTTAACTGGTGTTGTCATTACTGCTGCTAACCTTATACCAAAACATAACCATCTCTGACCTGATTCCTTAACTTAACCATCTCGAACAATATACCTAAACACAACCATCCCTAAACTTATACCTAAACTTAAACATCTTAACAAGGGAATAACCTTAAACCTCAACTTAACAATCTCTAACATCTCTAACCCACTTTTGGTTCTGGTGAGGTGCGTGTGCGTTGCTGTTGTTGTTTTTGCTGTTGTTTTGCTGTTGTTGCTGCTGGTGTTGATGTTGCTGCTGTTGTTGTTGGTGTTTCTGTGGCTGCTGCTGCTGCTATTTCTGTTGCTGTGGTTGTTTCTGTTGTGATATTACAGTGAGAGGATCATAAGAAGGGTGTGTTTTCGGAGAGAGAAAGTCAAAAGGATCTCCCTCCTGAGGTCTGATTGAAAACTTGACCCGTAACTTTGGGACGCTAATCAAAGGACCGTGACTGAATTAAGATGAGATGGTGCACACAGTTGCTGTTGCTGTTGTTGCCACTGTGGTTGGAGTTGCTTTTATTGTTGTTTTTGTTGTCTTTGTTGTTGCTTTTGTTGTTGCTGTTGTTTCAGGAGCCTTCTTTTGTAATGACCAGCTGACAACTACGTTCTCACTTTCTTTTTTGTATTTCTTTGGAAAGCGCATTGTGTTGCCCTGGAATGAAATGCACTTTATAAATAAAGTGTGACTTGACTTGACTTGACTTGGTCTCACTGCCGTCCTGGAGCCCTTCCCCTTCACTCTTGCTGGAACCCTTCTGTCACAGATCACTCCGGACACTCTTCTCCACCCACACTACCCTGCCTGTACTCTCTTCTTCACCTCTCTCCCGCACTCTCCGCTGCTTTGGATGGTCCACCCCAAGTGCTTGAACTCATCCGCCTTCTCCAACTCCAACCCTTGCATTCACAGCTTTTCCCCGCACTCCCTCCCATTCTGGCACAAGTATTCTGTCTTACTCCTTCTGACTTTCATTCCTCTTCTCTCTAATGCATGCCTCCACAGTATAAATAATAATAATAATTAAAAGTGTATGTATAAAATAATAATAATAATAATAATAATAATAATAATAATAATAATAATAATATACACACAGTAAATATATATATATATATCCCACCCCTTGACAACCAGATGATTCATGTTATTCACTTCACCTATCGCTGGTTTAATGACGTGGCTAATCGGTTTATATACAGTATATACTATACAGTCTCTATTATATACAGTATATACCATATACAAAGGGTTTGTCTGGTGAGGATTGGTGTGTTTCTCTACAGACAATTAGCATTGACATTTTTTTTTGTAGTAAATTCAAGTTAAATACACATCTATTGATACACCTAGACACATCATCAGTGATGGAACCTGGGGTCATTGGGTGTTTTGCGTCTTTCAACATCATATACCCTTACCCAGGCGACCCAGTCGGGATTGATCAAGTCCCGACTTGTGTCCAGGTAGCATGTGCCCACGGATCACCCCTCTTGATCCACAGCCATCTAGAGGCCTTCTCAGCTGCCTCTGTTGTAGTTTTGATGGCCTTTCTCTGCCGTGCCCCCGTGATGCCAAGCAGGCTGTATGCTTTGCAGAGAGATCGTGCTGCAAAGCCTCTACAGCCCACCTCGATTGGCACACACCGGGCACGCCACCCCCGTCTGCGGCACTCCTCCACTAAGTCGGCGTACTTGGCACGCTTCCTCTCATTGGCCTCATCTCTACGCTCCTCCCAGGGGACTGTCAGCTCCAGAAGAACCACCTGCTTTGTTGAATCTGAGAACAGAACTATGTCTGGTCTCAGGATGGTTTCCATGATGTGCTCTGGAAATCTGAGCTGCTTCCCCAGGTCGGCCTTCATCTGCCAGTCCGGTGTGGTACCAAGGAGTCCCACTGCTCCCCTTTCCTGGGGCTTAGGCTTCTCCCCTGCTCGGACGAAAGCAATCGCCTGCCTTGCTGGTCGGAGAGGCTTGTTCTGGGTGATGCTTGTGAAGATGGCTTCTGCTATCGCCTTCAGCACCTGGTCGTGGCGCCAAGTGTAGCGTCCTTCTCGCAGGGCTTTTGGGCAACAGCTGAGGATGTGCTCTAGCGTTCCTCTTCTGAGACACAAGGGACATGATAGTGTGTCAACCTTGCTCCAGCAGAAGAGGTTGGATGGGCTGGGTAAGACGTCATAGACGGATGCGATCAGGAACTTGATCCAGCAAGGCTCAGCTTGCCAAAGCTCGGACCAGGAGATCTTGCGGTCCACTGCCTGTTCCCATCTCGTTCATGCACCTTGCTGTCGCATCCCCACCATCTAGCTAGCGCGCAGTTCCTCCACGCCAGCTCTCACCTCCTCTTGGACCAGGTCTGCGTCTGTCTTTGCCCAGGGCCTTGTCGTAGAGCGTGGTTGGAACGCTACCAAGCCCTGCTCATCCAGATGCCACTGGGCCGACCAGCACGCTGTGACGCAAGCATGACTCAGCCTTCTCGACCTTTCCTTGCCCTCTACTTCCTCCCAGTCCTGACCACGATGCCAGCTTGTGAGACATTCGGGTCACTGGATTCCTTGTACTGCAGCCCCTCTCTTGCACGGGTAACCATAAACTCCTCATTCAGGCTGCTTATGGGGAGCTTCAGCTTGTTCTTCTGCCCGTACAGAGCAATGCTCCTCAGGCTTCGTGGCAGACCCAGCCATCTACGGAGGTAACAGCTGATCTTCCTCTTGAAGCCCTCCACTGTTGTTATTGGGAACTCGTACACAAGCAGGGGCCACAGAATCCTGGGGAGAACACCACGCTGGTAAATCCAGGCCTTGAATTTACCAGGCAGACCCGATTTGTCCACCGTTGTCAGCCATGCCTCCAGCTCCCGATTTGTGGCCTTGATGGATGCAGCGTCCTTCAGTGTGCAATCAAAGGTCTTGCCGAGGCTCTTGATTGGTTCCTCGGTGACTGATGGAATCTGGGTGCCGTCCAGAGAGTAGCAGAACTTGTCTGTCACTTTCCCTCTCTTGAGCACCAGGGACCTTGATTTTGCAGGCTTGAAACACATCCGAGCCCAGATGATGATCTTCTCCAAGCCCTGAAGGATCCATCGGCACCCCGGCACTGACGTCGTTGTAACTATCAGGTCGTCCATAAAGGCTCTGATGGGGGGCTGGCGGACTACAATAAAACAGAATAAAACGTGAAGTAAAAATAAAAACTGTCAAATATATACAAATAAATACAAAAAATACAAAACAGAAAATATTCATATATATAGAAATACACATCTATCTATCATCAATCTTTCTGACTATCCAATGTGTCTTTTGCAACAAATCTCTATATTTATGAGACATAATGTTAAAATATGGATGCTCAGGGAGGGCACCTTGGATGCAACATGCACAGTGACAACGGATTACATAAACTTCTATGTACAATCTATCATGAGTTGGCCTCTGAAAGATGGTGGGAGGTGCTGGAGTCAGTAGCTGTGGGGTCTGAAGATGGAGCGGAAATCTCAGTGGGTCAGGTGGCCAACGTCTCTCCACACCTCAATGCACCTCAGTCCACCGGCCCTGACAACATCAGTGCCTCTATTCTGAAGACATACAGTGAAGAGCTAGCCCGGAGAGGCAGCCCATTTTCCAACATTCACTGGACACACACTGTCCCCACAGCCTGGACAATGTCACACATCATCCCACTTCCTAAGAAACCATGCCCACAAGGAGAGCAATGAGTTTCGACCTAACCTCTAGAACTGAACACATTGGAGAGAATCATCTCTCATTTGCTCTCTGTCTATACAGTTAAACTTGACCCATGCCAGTTTGCCTCCGAGCAATAGCACAGCACTGCAAGTATATTGTTGATCAAACAACACAAAATAAAACTGTAAAACTTGACAAAATAAAAAAGAACGGCTCATTACCCAGCGGAACTCGGTTCCCGTCATTCCTACAAAATAGCCGTCCCAGAGAAGTTCATAGTAAAGAGGGACACGGCCATTCCAGGGGTTATTTTTCTGACTGGACACCTTGATTGATTGCACTCTTTACTAAAAGAATTCTGTCGTTTTAGCTTGTGTTTCTGCTGCGTAGCCGCACGCAGTTGAAATAAAATCTATATCTCTCGCGCAAAAATAGTCCAGCACAGAGACACAGACGACGGGGTTGTAGTCACACAGCTTGTTGGAGAGAGTGCGCCAGTTGGCATTATCCCAGGAGCATGTGACAGGGCTCCTCTCCTAAGTGAGCATGGGGATCGGGGTTTTACCTGTTGCTCGTTAGACCAACCTGATGAGCAACAGGTGTACAGCCACTCTGATCCTGGGTCCCCAATTATCTAGATCCAGGTCAGGTGTGGCTGCTTAAACCTCACGACCCCCACACCACATACCCCCGACACCAAACTGAGGCCAGGGAGAATACCTGGCCGAAGCCGTTGTAAGTAGTTCTGTCTAGACAGAAATAAACTGAAATGTTTTACCACCTAGGGATAGGGATAAAAAAAACAGGGATAAAAGGGACACATGTATGGTGAACAGAGGTCTGAAATATACTTATGGTGGTGTCCAACGGTTTTCTTAGTTCCAATGAATGCATCACTTCATCCGGAGACTCAAGCCATGTCCGTGTCTTAAATCTATTGCAATATCAGAGAATGAGTCCACTACTTAATCGATTGTGGATGGCGTCGTTCTCTCCTACAAATAAAAAAGAAAATATGCCAAAATGGGTTGCCACACCCCCCAAACCAAATTTCCTTTTGGTTTTTCATTCGGGTTCATCTGGTTCTTTGCCTGTTGAATCAATTTGCACATTTGTTTGTAATGAATTTGGGTTCATCAAACTTTTCAGACCCACAGTCAAACAACTTCATTTGCTTCCCTATTTGCTCTAAACAGGTGCCTTTGCGCACTGGGGCACATGTGAGTCAACGCACTGACTCACCTGCAGGATTCTGGCTCCGACTGTAACAGCAATATTTAAATATCACTAATGCAACACATTTATTGTTGGTTGCTGTCCCTATTTTGCACGTTAAAAACTGGGTGTCAATGGGGCTAACCAGAGGCCACAAAATGGTTGCAAACTGACTCAATCTGGTTGCCGAGGGAAACCGACAACTGTTACTGTCGAGCCCTGTGGTAGATTTACAGACAGACAGACAGACAGAGAGCCATATGATAGACAGACAGACAGGCAGACAGACAGACTTCAAGTTTCTCTTCAATCATTTCACTCTACACAAGTTTCTTATGAATAGGAAGTATATTTGAGATAATAAGTGTAAATGTAGACTTATAATTCATAATTATGACTGAATAGAAAAAATATATCTGAGGATTTTCTCATCATTTAGACTTAGTTCAAATAAAGTAGGAGATACTCCCCAAATGTTCCATATTTCTTTGTTTCCATGGAAACTTCCTGACATCAAACCCTGAAAAGGCACCTGGACCTCCCCCCGCCTCGTCCCCCTCGGTGCAGCGTCCCGTCGAACCCGTGCGATCGGGGCGTGGCAGCCTGCGGAAGGTCCGTCTCTCCCTGGAGCTGTCAGCGGGTTCCCTGTACGCGGGATGCCCGTCGGAGCTTCTCGGGCTGTCGGGGTTGGGGAGCCATGACACGGCGCCCGGTGCAGTCGGTACCTCAGAGACGTGTCCCAGCAGCCAGTGCGACGGGGGTCCAGGGAAAGGATCCAGGGTCTGCAGCAGCATCCTCCTGTGGACCAGCAGCTGGGTGGCCTTGAAGCAGATCAGGACCAGGATCAGGACCGGGACCAGGACCAGGACCAGGGATCTACTCCACTCTGTCAGGCTGGAGAGCGGCATGAGGCCGGGGAACAGGAGAGACAGACAAGAGGAGCAGAAACAGACAGAGAGACAGGGGGAGGAGGAGGAGGACTGTTGGAAGGTCTCTCTGCAAGAGAGGGGCATAACGTGAATGGGGCGTCACTTGTAGCAGGGGCGTAACATGAAGTTTTATTTGTTTGTATTTGTCAAATACAAACAAAGCACATTTGTATGTCTTATTCAACAACAATGTTCTACCTCAGGTTCAGCAAGGACAAAACCAAATACAAGATAATAATAAATTTCGCTGTAGGCAGCAATACACGGCATCCAGTTTAGTCGTGTTAGGTGCGTCTTACAGTTTCCCGGGTTCTCTGAAACGCAGCACGATTTTCCAAGTTTACATTGAAAGCAGCGTGACCTCCACCCGGTCTGTCCGTCTACTGGTTGCTCGTCTCGCGGAGCAACCACTGTGCGGTCTACACAGCACAAACCCCCTGTCTTTAAACAACTGAGAGTTGCACTCTCGGTGACGGGTAGCTGTTTGGTGCCGTGTCAGACACTGAATTTATTTGTTTTGTTTTTTTCCTTGGATTACATGTTGAGTGAGTTACGTTTCCGTGAGATACGAAAAACGTTTTTTTCCAACACGGGACTGGATCTTGAACGCATCACTCAGTCGCACATTTCAGTGGTTTCAACTGGACTCGGTAAATACATTTTAAGGATTACATTTTATCGCATTTTTCATTCATCCGGCAAAGTAATAGGGACCAACGTATAATATCAATCTTACAGATCTACTGACATCTACCAGGTAAGAACTTATATAAATAAACACATAAATCCATAGTTTGGTAACGTCTAAACACTAGAGTGAGCAAGTCCACGCCGCACATTGGACACGGTCCAATTGGACATTCTCAATCAGAATTTGTACATTTATAGTAGTTAATGTCATGATAAAGCATCTTACTGTAAATCTCATCTCCTTCAATTTAGAACCAGACGTGTGACATGTCAGTTAAGCAAGACCAACTGAATATTTCGGGTCAAAGTTGTTCGGTTTTTCACTTTGTAGGTTATGCTGAAGTATGTGTTCCAGATCGTTTGAGCCGGGTTGGACATATTTCAGCGTGAAATGCATACATGCTTATATCTGCTCCGTATGTGGATCGATTTGGATGAATCTTCGACCATTTGTGACAATGCAACGTTGTGACAGCGCGGTTCAAACAAGACGTTAATCTTGTGTTAATGTTCATGTGTTATGCTGAAGTTGATGTTCCAAATGGTTTGAGGTTTCAAAATTCTGTGAAATCTTCCTGTAAGGGCTGGACCCTGAATAATAATTATAATAAGATAAATTAACTTGTCAAGCTAGTTAATAATCAACTCAAACATTTCTAGTCAATTAAACAAATGAGGGTTTTTCTTGTCTTGTCAGTTTCCTCCACCTCACGTCAGTAAGGACCCCCACCAAAAACATGCACACATCACCAGTGATGACACCTGGTACTAGGTCCCTGGGCCTGTCAACGACTGCTGCCCACTGCTCCTGGCTGGCCGCCCGGAGGAAGGACAAGCCAGGATGGCTGAAATGCAGAGGCCACATTTCACCGGCCACCATCCAAAAAGCATGTGTTGTGTGGAGTGTCATTGATGAACAAAGATTGTTCTTCAACCTCTGGGCTCTGTGGCCCCCAAGGGGTCTTCAAAGGAATTGCAGAAGGTCCACAACAAAATCAGGAATTCATATGGGTTTGTTTTACATGAGATATATATGAACTCAACTCCAATAGGTGTTTTTGTTGTGAGGATCTTCACTTTTTGTGAGTTTCAATTGTTAAATGAATTTCCCTCCGGGGTAAATTAAGTTATCTGTATCTGTATCTTAAATGTTAAACCACACGGTAGCTTATTTTAGGCTGGGCAATGTAAGAAGGATTTCTTTAGCTCCTGTTTGTCTGGTTCCTAACTGTTTCCCTGGGGAACAGAAACCATGGCAACATCCTAAAAAGCTCTGTACAGGGATATGTAATTATTATTAAGTGCACTAAGTTAAGTGCACAGTTCCACTCTCTGGCAGTGGAATAAATGTGGATAAATGTTTGCATCAAAAACAGTTCCCAAATTAGCTGCATTAAACAATTAAGAAGTTATTTTCATGCTTTTATTTTCTCCTCGCAAGATGTGTCGCTTAAATAACTCGGTTTCTTGAGACGCTGGAAGGAGTACTTCCCTAATTTCACGGGAGCTAGGCTAGCTGATCCCACCGGCAGCCATGCATTGAGCTAACACAGCTGGTCACCTCAAATGGTGGTTTGTACATGACCTGGCTGACAGCGAGCTGTTACGGCAGATAAGCTTTCAACTCTAACAAGAATAAAAACTGAGCTTTTCCTTTTTAATTTACAGTAAGTTCCATGAAAACAAAATCCACACACAGCCGAAGGGAAGACAATAAGTCATAGCAGGTCATCCACACGTTATTACAAATTAAACAATACAAGAGTGTTTTTCAGGTCTTCTGAAACCATTAACATATTTTAATATTCCTAGGTAATAAAGAAAACTAGTGTATGACTGGTAGCCAGTAAAACATATGAGCGGAGCAGAAGTTAAGGGCCATGGATGTCACCGGAGCCCAAACGCTGAGGAAGCCGAGCGCCGACCAACTGGTAGGTGGTGTTCGGGTGGTGATGGAGAGCAGGTTTCGTTTGGAATCCAATCCGCCGGCCTGTGATACAGATGAGCTGAGGATAGAAAGGCCTCGGCAGGGAGCTGACCGCCACGTGGCCCCTGCACGTCACACCGGGGAAGCGTGTTCGCTGTGATGCGCACAGTGAACCGCCGGCCAACGCTCGTCAAAATGAAGTGAACGAGCGTGAAGCGGTTCTGCAGCGAGGAAGCGGAGACGACCGGCTCGTTTCATTCCCGACTTATCCCCCACACGGTGCGCGAGAGAGAGCCTGTACTCAGCGGTGGGCAGGGCGGGGCCGGCAGGGCGGGGCCAGGCAGGGCAGGGGCGCCCTCTAGCGGCTGAGTGACGACGTTAAAAGACGGATCCTGGAAGGCGGCGCTTTCCTAAACGTGACTCATTTCATTTGGAATGAAGCTCATCTTGAGCAGTGGCACTCTGATCTGTCCTTCCCACAGCACAACATTGTTTACAAGTCTTTTCTGAATAACATCAATATACTTTTCAAAAGGAGTTTAAAACAAAAAAAAAAAGGGCGCAGGAAGGAGGCGTCGAAAGTCAAACCTAGTGACGAAGCGTCTTCACATTATGTGGAAGAGAACTGGAGAACCCGACCCAGCGAGCCACAGCGTCAGGAAGCAGGAGAACAAGTGAGGTGGAAAACCCCCGTCCCAGAAAATCAAAGTCCGCTTGCTCCGTCTCGGGGCCACGCCCCGGCCCCTTCCACTCAGCAGTCGGACTCCTGGGTCGACGCTGACCACAGAATCGGCGCGGCCCCTTCAAAACCGGAATTGGACATTCTCAAGCCGGATTTTCCTTTTTCCTACTGTGCTTTTAATGACGCCGCCCACTGCGGTAAATCTGTGCTGGAACGATTTACCGAGTGGAAATGTAACTCACACCGAAAGCCAAATTCATTGAGGCACTTTGTGACACTTCCCGATATTCCCACGTGGTCCGTGGGGCTGATTCATCGCTTGGCGGAGCATCTACAACCTCGGGAAAAAACTCGGAAGCCAGTGTTCCCTGGAAACAAGGTTCCTCGTACCAGAGATCCAAATGATCAGAACTACGCTGCGCGGCGTCGTCCCGGCCGGTGCACTTTGGGGACTGGATTTTAATATCCAGATGTTTTGGATGAATTGATGCGTACAGCGCTCGGTGTTAAGATCAACACCTTCCAGTAGAAATGGAACCTGGAGTGGTTCCAGTGACACTACGACGTGGTTCTGCTGCCGTTTGATATGTGTTTGCAGTTCTTTTAGTTTTGTCATTTTGAGAGTACTCTCACTGCATCTTAAAATATATGAGCGATGCAATATGTTGTTTTTTTAAACAGCTTTCCAAAAATGTAATAATAAAAACAACACGGTACCCATTCCTTCCTCCTTCCCTCTTCCAAACTCAACATTTGGAAGAGGGAACGAGTCCAACAGCACCAGCTCGACAAAACCATGACACCCATTCCTGGTCATGGAGGACCTAGAGGGGCGGGGCCTCCCACGCCTGCCTTGGGGGGCGGGGCCTCCCACGCCTGCCTGGGGGGGCGAGGCCTCCCACACCTGCCCGGGGGGGCGGGGCCTCCCCGTTTACTATCCCAGCGGTGCCAGTTGGAGGAATGTTCGGAAGGTTTTGGTGAAAACGCAGGAACACGGAGAAAAAACAACAACGGAAAATCCTAAAACATATAAAACAGAACCTTGTGAAGCATCCTGGGGCCACAGTCCCTGTCTCTGTGGGAGACCCTGAGAGTCAGCTGTGGGGGGCGGGGTCAGCCGCGGGGTCAGATGAGGAGGGAGGGGGTGGGCTTCTTCCCGGGCCACGCCTCCTTGGCGTACTTCTTCTTTCGCGGCTCGTTGTGGCCGTCGGGGAGGTAGGGGCCCGTGACCGGGGCGGGGTTCAGGGTGACAGGGGGCTGCGGGGCCTCGGGGGCCAGGTCCACCTCCGGCGCGGGGTTGGGGAAGGGCAGCGGGAGACCGCCCAAGATGGCCGCCCCGCCGGGGGCCCCGGTGGGCTGGTTCTCGTGGCTGGCTGGGGGGAGGTCCCCGTACAGGCCGCTGCTCAGGGCGTAGCCGTGGATCCGCTTGGACGCCAGGTCGTCCAGGGCCAGTGTGTTGTGGCCCTCCACGCGCCGCTTCTACGGGAAACAGGAAGGGACATTTAAAGGGAGATTCTACTCCGCACACGGAGCTGAATGTTTCTGCTTAATAAACAAACTATTTCATGGATCCTGAGCAGGATTCCTCCTCCCTGGAGACAGGTTCCCCAACGTCAACGTTTAAAGGGAGATTCCACGACAAGGCAACCTATCGGCTCTCGCGCAAACATTTTTTTCGTGAATAAGTACAAATACATGAACGTCTTTGTGTTGTAGTAGTTAAGTATGCACTCCCCTCCCTCCTGCTGCCAATTTGTGAGCAACCAGTGAAAGCTCTCGGTCTCGAGGAACCTGGCACCGGACAGTGACCTCATCAAACACGTCAACATCGTAATGATTCGATGCTCAGAGCACCAGTGTGAAACCACGTGTTAGATCCACGTCGGGAGGAAAGAACTCAACTCAACTAAACATTTGCTTTTGTTCATCATCAAGTGCTTCCTCACCTTGATGGGAACGACGGCCGTCTGGATCATGTTCCTGAAGCGGCCCACCGAGGGGTCCACGTCCTCTGGAAGACCCACACAAGCCTCGTTAATATCACACCACAACACAACAGTCGACAACACACAGCAGTTTGAGAAAAAACAAAATAACTTCAATGTTCAGACTCAATTCTCTAAAATATCCACAGCCGACGACGCCCCCCCCTCCCGGTGGGATTGTCCATTGTCCTAAAATAAACATGGCAAATATTCTTCTTCCAGATTCATAAACAACCTAAAGTTAATTATGATTGAACATTGCAGCCCACTCCGAGTTCTGCTCCACCCTGCCACTACCACGCCAACATCCGCTTTGTGCGTCGCTGCGGTTGCCATGGCGTCGCTGCGGTCTCTGGACGGAACAGGAAGTGGATGTTTGACCTGGGTTGATGATGTCGTCGTCCTCGCTGAAGGTCACTCTGGAGTTCCTCCTCCTCCTCTTGGGTCTCTGGATCTCCAGGTTTCCCTCCTCGATGGTCAGCAGCGAGATGCGTTTGTTGTGAGCCGTGTTGAACTCCGTCAGGTTCTGTCACCGCGGCGACAGGTGGAGGAGTCAGTGCAACTGAGACAATGAATGACTGAAAACAATATCTCCAAACAAACATCTGACACCAAAGGAGGAAAAGGATGCACCATCTAATAACATGCACACACACACACACACACACACACACACACACACACACACACACACACACACACACACACACACACACACACACACACACACACACACACACACACACACACACACACACACACACACACACGATTGGTTTAGGGATATATTATGTAAGAATATCTAAATCTCCTTCTCTAACAGTTGACGTCTGCATCGGCCTGACAACCGTTAAAACATGAGGATTCATGATAAATATCATCTTATTATTTTACATAATTCCATGGTTCATAATTACAATGATGTCAAAACTCAGCTTCTTAATTATTGTTATGCAAGTTACACAATTTCCTACTTTTGTCAGACTGAATTGATAAGTTTATTATTAATTTTAGGTTGTATATAATTGTTTGTATATATATAATAATAATTGTTCTTCTCATGAAAGCACCGTGAACCACGTCCCAAATGAACTGACACACATTCACAGAGAATGTGAACTTATACATTTTAATATTAAAATGCACAATGCTTACTCCATGGCCCATTTAGTTGTTTTGAAATATGACATTGTTAAAGTGCTTTTGTCTGTATTTTATCAAAAAATGTTTTAAATTACATTTTTTTAATTTGATGATCGTGGGCACTGATACACGAAAATGAACTAAATGGGTTTTATTTCAATATAAAAAATAAAAACGATGGTGGGGCGGTGGGCAAGTAATGTAATCTGTGTACGCCTCAACATTGTGTAACGCTGTAACACCGGTAACCCTGGCAACCCTATGTTGTAGACTTAAATATTGAAATGAAATATTTCACATTCTGTGTGAACATGTATCAATTCATTGTGGACGTATTTGGTGGTGGTTTCAGGAGAAGGGCCCAGATGCACCACCACCAGGATGATCCTCCACACATTGTGCTGATTGTAACAGGATTTCACCTTGACAAGGTCAAAGGCTGTTCAGGAAATAGGCAAAATAATGAACAAAGATCAAAACAAGGCTCCTTTGATTCATGTCTTGCACTGGAACTTTTATTCATTCTACGTATTCTATTATTTTACTTGATGCACTTTGTCCTTTTTATATAAAGCCTTGTTGAAATGTGCTTCATAAATAAACGTTATTAGTAACCCTCATCTCTTCCTCCACCTCCTCCTCCTCCACCTCACCTCCAGCTCCGTCTCCTCCTCCGGTAAGCCCAGCAGCCCCTTCAGCTCCTCATCCTCCCCCGTCTTGCTGTCTCCCGTGCCGGCCGCTCCCTGGCTCTGCGGCTTCTCTCGGATGGTGTAGGTCCGCGTGGAGGCGCCAAACGAAATGGTGGAGTCAATGGGAACCTGCTGCGGCTTGTGAGCCTCCAGGCGGATGTGGCCAAGGAAGGTGCCGTGAGCTGCAGAGTCCAGGACAAAAAGAAAAGCCTCAACTTCCCAAAACTCGACTTTTCATGGAAGCGCATGAGAGTAATACAGAGACAGGCGGACAGACAGACAGGCAGACAGACACAGGCAGACAGACACAGGCAGACAGACACAGGCAGACAGACACAGGCAGACAGACACAGGCAGACAGACAGACATTTTATTGATCCCGGGGGGAAATCTCAATGTCACAGGGGCTTGCATCAAAAAAGGCAATAATAATAATAATAATAATAATAATAATGATAACAATAACAACAATAATACTAATAATAATAATAATGATAACAATAACAATAACAACAATAATAATAATAATAATAATAACAATGATAATAATAATAATAACAATGATAATAATAATAATAATAATGATAACAATAATAATAATAATAATAATGATAACAATAACAACAATAATACTAATAATAATAATAATGATAACAATAACAATAACAACAATAATAATAATAATAATAATAACAATAATAATAATAATAATAATAACAATGATAATAATAATAATAATAATGATAACAATAATAATAATAATAATAATAATAATGATAACAATAACAATAATAATAATGATAACAATAATGATAACGGTAATAATAATAATGATAACAATAATGATAACGATAATAATAATAAGAGAAAATACACGATAAAGCTGAGGATTACCTGAATAATCTGTAATATACAGCAAAGCTAAAGATTTTCTTGAACATTTAAAAAAAAACAAGCCCAATCAAATCATAAACAATAACAAATCAAATTGTCTTTTACAAAAACCCACTGATGGACAATAAGTATAAACATAGAGGAAACAAAAATAACTAAACCCAGAAATCAACAACAGGCAATGTTGATAGTTTTACTTATGTGACTCACGTGTTTATTTTAATTTATTTTTTCTTAAATGCCGTGAGGCAACGCACTGAACTGTGACGGAAAAACTGAGGGAGGTGCAAGCAGACGAATACACACTGGACCAGAAGATTATGTGATTACACACTCAAAAATAATACTAATTACTTGACTAGTTTTTAGTTCACTTCTTAAATAATCTCATATATAAATAAATACAGGTAAAGAGAGAGACAGGCAGTCAACTCTCAAGTAACGTAATCAAGGTTTTGACGAGTTGTCATCTCAGACTAAATGTCCTTTCATCTGGACGTCTCCGTCCTGCTTTCAAACAGCCTCAGACTCGTTGTCGTCTCGGTTGAAACCAAAAGTGATTTCCAGAAGGAAGATGAGAGCCAATGTAGGTGGAAGTGAAGCTTAAATGAAAGCTCTGGATGAATGGGCGTGGCCTCCAGGTGGAGCGGGTGGATGTGGACTAAGAGCAGCACCAAGACCAGACAGAAGGCGCTGACTAGTCCTTCAGTACCTGAGTCCAGGACTTCCTAGTCTGGAACTAGTTCATCTTAAATGAGGCAACATCACTTGTGGATTCATTCAAGTCCAGGACTTCAGTCCAGCTTCACATCAAACCACGTCTGAAAGTCTAAATTTGATCAGTTGTTTTATTTTCTTACTGCTGTTGAGGTCTATGAGGAACAGCCTCTTCAGGTGCTTGTGGTAGACCAAGGCGGCGTGGGCGCGGGAGCAGGACTGGTGGTCGATGGTGAAGTCACACCAGTCAGGGTTCCTCCCGAACAAGTAGAACTTCTTCTCGTCGATGATCAGTTTCTGGCAGGACGGACATTTGGGGGGAAATGCATTAAAACACGAGCAGCAGCGGCACACGGGCAGCGGTACTCGGACACGCGGGCAGCGGCACGGGGGCGGGGGCAGCGGCACGGGGGCGGGGGCAGCGGCGGAGGTGGCGCTGGGACTGTGCCTCCGAGCCATAACTCCACGGTGTCACTTCCCACTGAGGAGCTTAAATCTCGGGGCTGATGTTGCTGTTGCACCACTTTGGAACCAGCAGCCACTGACGTCCCAGCGCAGCCACTGGAACGACTGCCAGGTTTGTATCTGGTGCCAGTATTTACAACTAACAGGTATTATGAGTGGTACTTTCACTTTAACGACTATTACCATATTACTAGGTCTATCATCGTTATTGTTATCACCCCTGTACTATTATCCTTATTGTCATCATTACTATAATAATTATTTTCACAACTGTCTCAGACTATCGATACACACACAAATAATAGTTGTTATATATAACTGAGCAGTGTACTCATACTATACTATAGGAGCAACCGGTGTTTTTATCCTTATCAATGTTCAGCATCTTTAGTGACAAAATAACAATGACCTTGAAATTACCCTCAACGAACACAAGGTACAAGACATCATCAGGTGTGAAATAAGTCACAATGTTCTGTTCCCGTAACGCTCATAAGATCAATCGACTTTTATTTTGATTGGGTGAAATAACGATGACCTCATCCTCAGAGTTTTTTTTGTGGGTTTTTGATTTCATTAGAACTCAATGAGTGTTTCCTGACTTTGAAGACGTTCAGTCGGTGATCACTGCTTAGTTTTAATAAAATGACATCACCTGTCGCCAAGTTTGAAAAATAAAAACACTGACTACGTCACAGTGAAGTAGGGTGTGGTCTAATCTTCCTTCACGACTCCCTCCGCCCTGCGTCGTGTAACGAGCCAGTCAACATGAGATTTAATAAACATGAGATTTAATAAACATGAGATTTAATAAACATGAGATTTAATAAACATGAGATTTAATAAACATGGCAGCTTGGCGGCTGAAGTGCCTCAGAGCCTCTCACCTCGATCAGTTTGTCGCCTTTCATCACGTCCAGGTGGAGGCCGGGTGGAGGCTTCCCTGCCCTGCGCACACAACACAACTGTACTTATTATTAAAGGCGGGGAGGGCGTGGTCACTGCAGGGCATGAGGCCAACGTGCACGTCCTGGCCGAGTGTGTATTTCACAGAGGAGCGGTGGCAGGAGGGCTGCGGGGCGTGGCCCATGACACCATTTACACTTTGTTCTTTTTGAAAGTTGCAGCCTGAACAAATGAAAGAAGGACGTTGAAATGTTGAGGAAACAGAGCGACGCACAAAACAAACACCACAAGCAAAACAAGTCAATTCAATGTTGACAACACTGAGAACAAAACAACAAACAGTGACGTCAGACACAGGACGAGCTCAGTTGAGGGAGCGAAGCCCGACGACGTCTCCGGTTCAACGTCAACTCACAGGAAGCATCGAAGGCAACTACACACGTGAACACGTGTGATTCAGTCAGTGAAGGAGCTGCAGCTCCAGCTGCCATGACGTAGCCTTTCAAACAGGAAAACACCACCCACTTCATGTCAAACACTACCTACTACACAACCTACTACACCACCTACTACTACACCCTGCACACCACCTACTAAACCCTGCGCCCCAGCTACTACACCATCTACTACACCCCGCACACCAGCTACTACACACCACACCCTGCACACGACCTACTACACCCTGCACACCACCTACTGGACCCTGCACACCACCTACTGGACCCTATATACTATGCCCTTCACACCACCTACTACACCCTGCCTACTACACCCTGCCTACACACTACACCCTGCATACTACACCCTGCACACCACCTACTACACCCTATTAGTACACCCTGCGCACCAGCTACTACACCATCTACTACACACTACACCCTGCACACCACCTACTACACACTACATCCTGCACACCACCTACTACACACTGCACACTACACCCTGCACACCACCTACTGGACCCTGCACACCACCTACTGGACCCTATATACTACGCCCTTCACACCACCTACTACACCCTGCCTACTACACTCTGCACACTACATACTACACCTTGCACACCACCTACTACACCCTATATACTACACCCTGCACACCACCTACTACATCCTGCACACCACCTACTACACACTACGTACTACACCGTGCACACTACCTATTACTCCCTGTACACTACACCCTGTACACTACACACTACACCCTGCATACTACACACTATACCCTGTGCACTACATACTACCTACTACACCCTGCAGGGTGTACATACTGCATACTAGACACAACATACTACACCCTGCCCACTACATAGTACACCTTTCATACCACACCCTCCACACCACATACACCCTACATACTGCACATTACATACAGCATACCACACCCTACACACTTCATAATAAATACCACAGCTTGCCTACACCATGCACATGACATTCTACACCCTACATCTTCCATGCTACACCTACTACATCCTGCACACCACCTACTACACCCAACACACTACCTACTACACCCAACACACTAAACCCTGCGCACTAAACCCTGTGCACTATACACCTCATGCACCACCTACTACACCCTGCACACTACACACCACCTACTACAACCTACAGACTACACCATGCACACTACCTATTACACCCTGCACACCACCTACTACACCCAACACACTACCTACTACACCCAACACACTAAACCCTGCGCACTATACACCTCATGCACCACCTACTACACCCTACACACTACCTACACCATGCATACTACACCCTGCGCACTACATACTACACACTACACCCTGCAGGGTGTACACACACATACTACACCCTACACACGACATTCTACACACTACATCTTCCATACTACACCCTCCACACTACATACAGCATACCACACCCGACATACTTCATAATACCACAGCCTGCCTACTACACCCTGCACACGACATTCTACACACTACATCTTCCATACTACATCCTGCACACTACATACTGTATGCTACACCCTACATACTACACCCGGTGGGTTTCAGGTGGAATCAGGGCAGGTTATTAACTGTTATTGGAGCAGCTTCCTTCAGGTCGGATAGAAGCGATGCCTTTTTACTCCGAACTAACAGTTAATAAGAGGGATTGTCTTGAGTTGATAACACCCGCTGTGGTTTACAGGTATAACGTGTGTTCATGTGTTGTCCTCCTCCGCTCACCGCGCATCACTACACCAACTCAAACCAATTCGCTTCCGAGTCGGCGAACAGAACGACTCGTTCCACCGAGTCACTCGTCACGGACCGAATCTTAAAGAAGCAGCCGAAGCCCTCAGCGCCCCCACCCGTGTGGCCCCGCTGCAGCTAAAGGGTTAGCGGTGGCTAACTGCCGCTAGCCGAGCCACGCATGCGACCGGGCACCGAATGCACCGTGGATACAACCGAGTCTCCGTCGCGGACACGTTGCGGCTGCAGTGCGGGTCCACGGACGCCGGAATAAGTGCGATGGGTGATGTTAGCGGAGGGTCGGGAGGCAGGGGAGGCAGTGCGAGCCGCCGGCTAAGCGGCTAGCCGGCAGCTAGCCCGGGGCCGCTCCCCGCCGCAGGGCGACGGTTGCGTCCCGTAAGACCCGCGCACCGCGCTGTGTGGCGGCCCGTGCGGGGTGCGTCTCTCTCACCATGAAGGGCAGTCGAACGGAACCGCGGTGTCTTTACTTATTTTAGTCGCCATGTTGCCTGGGGTTCTTTTTTCTGCAGCCGAACTGCGCACTGGGTAAACCGTGGCGCAGGGGATCATGGGAGATGAAGTTGTTTACCTGGTCTCTCTGCACTGCAGCCCCCTGCTGCTTGGGAGGATGCCACCTACTACACCCTACATACTACACCCTTCACACTACACCCAATATAATACACCCTACATACTACACCCTACACACTACACCCAATATACTACAGCCTGCACACTACACCCTACATACTACACCCTGCACCCTACATACTACACACTATATACTACACCCTGCACACTCCACCCTACATCCTATACCCTACATACTACACCCAATATACTACACCCTACACACTACACCCAATATATTACACACCACACACTATATACTACACCCTACACCCTACACCCAATATACTACACACCACACACTATATACTACAGCCTGCACACTACACCTACATACTACAACCAATATACTACACCCTACACACTACACCCTACACCCAATATATCACACACCACACACTATATACTACACCCTGCACACTACACCCTACACACTACACCCTACATACTACACCCAATATACTACACACCACACACTATATACTACACCTTGCATACTAGACTCTACACACTACATCCTACATACTATACCCTCCATACTACACACTACATACTACACCTCCACACTACATACTACACCTTGCATACTAGACTCTACACACTACATCCTACATACTATACCCTCCATACTACACACTACACCTCCACACTACATACTACACCTTGCATACTAGACTCTACAAACTACATCCTGCATACTACACACTACATATGACACACTACATACTACACCTTGCATACTACACACTACATACTACACACTACATACTTCACCCTGCATACCACACACTGCACACTACACTCACATACTACACCCTGCACACTACACACTGCATGCTACACCCACACGCTACAAACTACACCCTGCACACTCCATGCCACACCCTACAGACTACAGACTACATACTACATACTACATACTACAAACTACACCCTGCCCCTTAAGCTGAGCTCCATTAAAAATGCTTTGCAGCCTGTCGATTTGCAGCGCCCTGTCGCAGGCGGTGTTACCATTAGTCCCTCAGTGGAAATACCAATCCACTTCCCTGTGTTCTCTGCCAGATTGTTTCTTGCATAACGCTGAGATTTCCGAAACGACTTCCTGTTTCCTGTACCTTCTGTCTGAACTTCTATTTGACTCCCTGGACTCTGATTCTCTGCCTGATTTCCTGGAGGATAACTTTGCCTTCTCCGTCAATCTCCTGGTTTTGACAACTTCCTGTTTTCTGTAAATAAATTTTGTAAATAAAACTTGGACTTCTTATCAGATTGTTGTTGTGTCGTGCTTATGGGTTCACATCCGAGTCAGTGAGCGTAACAAAAGTAGAAAACAAAAAGCAGAAGTAATAAAATTTTGTATTCTGCAAAACTAAGTGCTGTGTGAATATGTGCGTGTGAGTACTGCAATTAGTGCAGCTGTAATAAGTTCTTTTGACACCTCTTTATGCTCATAAATAAAATGAGGATCTTCTGCCGAGCGTTTCCCCCCTGACCGCAACACCGAGTATGAGCATACTTCCTCAACGATCGCTGTGGTTTTTCAAGCCCACACAGACACCCTCTCATGCACTCACACACCATTCTCTTCGCATCTTGGGTCGAGTGAAGCTGCAGTGATGGAGCTGCAGCACTTCATCTCCACCTTGGACAAGTCGTCTCTTCCCAGGGTTCTCCAGGTCTGCTCAGGCATATACTTCCAAGGTACCACACGCCTCTCTCTCCTCTCGCTCCTTTCTCTTCTACCAGAAGCACTCCTGCAGCTCCTGCAGACGTAGAAATACTAGAACTTGCATCAGCATTAGGGCTCACTTTCTTTGCTTGCTGAATATTGTACCTGATTTCAAGTTGAAATATTGATTATTTTCTATAATCCCTGCCTCCAAAAACTTTCAAAAGAAAGGATGAGATGAGACTTAATCGCTGGGAGGAAATTCAGTTGTTACAGCAGCAGAACAGCGATCAGTCAAAAAAAAAAGAGATACAAATGAAACAAAAACTAAAATATCGGTACACAAACTACACATCGTCTTGAACCAGCGAGAAAACAATAATATATATACATCGACTTACCACCACACCATTAAAACCACTGAAGTGAAGTGAAGTGAATAACACTGATCATATAGTTCTAGTAGCACCTGTCAAGGGGTGTTGTGTGTTTCCAGTATGCAGTGGTGGTCTGATACCGCAACCTCAGGTTGGGTTTCTCCCTCTTAAACAACTAAGCTGTCACTAATACATTTTTCTGGATGCAATTTGTTTAACCTAGCAATCCAAAAAACATCATGCTTATACTGTGAGACAGATTTTCTACTTCCCTTAAGGAAGAAATACGTTGCCCACAAAATGACCCCGTCATGCAGAGTCAGAATACCTGTCGTCTCGTTCAGCTTCTGCTCTTCTGGGACCTGAAACTCATAGGTCTCTGGGAACACGGGAGGTGTGAAAGCTGCCACTTCCATTGCTGTTCTAAACACGCAGCGCCGCTGTTTTAAACACACAAACATTGAGTTAAACAAGTTCAATGTAGAATTTCCATTTAAATGCTGTATCTTTGTCACAAATAATATGTTTTAATAGTCGTTGTTTATTATAGGCATAATCATTAATATCAGCTAATTGTGTAATTTATTGTACCCCAAAGGATGTATTCTTCTGCATGCAAACTTCTGCATGTAAATCACTTAAAACACTGTGACGTTTTATTATTTTTATGTCTTTCATACACATTCTTATTCTCTGTGTTTTTATTTTTTTTCCGTTTCATGTATTTTATGTAAGGCACTTTGATCTCTCTCTCTCTCACTTTTTTCCATCTTTCTTTATGTTTAGAATTTATTTTGGTGACAGGTGTTTTTTGTTAGTTGTAGTGTGTAGATACAGCGGGTGGGCGGTGCTGGTTTGTGTGGGTCAGCAGCGATGTCAGATTCACCAGGTCACCACGGAAACACAGCGTTAAGATCTTCACTGCGTGAGTGTGCGCTGGGCGTGGCACAGGTTATGACACGTCGCTTGAAGTTTAGTTAAGCATTTACGTGATAGTTAAGGCTAATGGATCGGATTCAACTTTTTTTTTTTTTCTGATATCTGATCCAGTGATTTTGGCCAGCATTGGACCGAAACTGAGCATCGGATCGGCGCATCCCTAGTACCTACCGAAAGTACTCCAAGGAAGGTCAACCGGTGAACTGGCGACAGGGTCATGGGGCCCAAGGCTCATTGATGCACGTGGGGAGCAAAGTCTAGTCCGTCTGGTTCGATGCCACAGTAGAACAACTGTAGCACAAAGTGGTGAAGAGGTGAATGTTGCTATGATAGAAAGGTATAGAACACACGCACACGTCATGGCAGCTTGCTGCGTACGGGAGCGCTCACAGTGTCCATGCTGACCCCTGTCCACCTAATGTTGTGGCTGCTCAGTGTATATAATAGTAGCATAAAGTTGGGCATATCAGCGTATCTGGTAATTTTGCAACAGGTTTTGACTAATTCCTGCTCCAAATATGGATAGATGTGGCTCAAACTTGGCCCACGGGATGTCTGAACTGCCCCGAATCCAACCTACAACTCATTCATGTCTGTGGGTTTCGGCCGAAAAAAGGCCAAGGAGAAAATAAGTTAATAAATCCGAACCAAAAAAAAGAGTCTGAAGAGAAAACAGGGGATGAGTGTCTCGCTTTGTGTCCCAGGGTCGGTGTACGAGCTTGCGGGGAGCGAGGTTTGTCTGTCCACTGGAGACCTGATCCAGGTCCTGGCCACGGAGCTGATCTCCATGAGCTGCGAGAACATCAGGAACCACGAGACGTTCGAGCTGCCCATCTCACACAAAGGCACGGCCTCTGTCGCTGTCACACGGCGCTTTTTCCTTTAACTTATTTGAAATGTGACCTTTCATTTGTTATTTTTCTTTTAATGTTTGCTCAAGGTGGGGGATGCAGTCCAACTCATACTCTATTAATGAAGTGGTATCTCGCATTTTTTATCTCATAAACTTTGAATGCAGAGCTGGAAAATGTGTGTTCATAAAGGTAAATTCCACTCAGGGATTTTGAGCCCACAAGGTGGATTCGCTCATTTAGATACACCCCAGGGGTCCAAACGAGTGAAACCAGCTGTTCAGCACATGGCTGGAACAAAAACATGACGGGACTTTTAAGATGAGACTTTATTAATCATCAGGGGGAAATCTGGCTGGGGAAAGCAGCAGAGGTGGACAGAGCAATCAGGAGGAGATAATAATGGAATGGAGTGAAATATATGTGGACATGGAGTATAAACAGAAGTTATGTAGATAAACCTTCCTCATCTTCCTCTTGTATAGTTGTTCTTGTTGAAAAGGTCCCCAAGTAAAAAAAGGGAGCAACTTTATTTATCTCCAGCGGACCCTGTGCTCTCTCCAGGCTTGTTCCAGTTGGTCCCGGATGAAACGTACAGCACGTTGGGGGAGCTGTTGGCTTTGCGTACTCCGGCCTCGGCCCCGCATACTCCCATCTCCTTCGTCAGTCACAGTGAGCTGAGGTTGGGGAGATTCATCCTGGAAGCCTGGACAGTGCTGCATGTGCGGTCGGTGGAGCAGGGCAAGGCGTGGTGCCTGGTCCGGGGGCAGCAGGGAGCCTCGGCGCGGCTGGCGGTACCTCTGTCCTGCCCCGGGGAGTTCTCGGAGTTGAGGAATGACCAGAGCTTCACGCTGCGACAGATCGTGGATCTGCCGGAGCTTCGCAGCCGCAGGTTTATCTGCGCAGACCGGCCCGTGGAGGCCACGCCGCTCCTCCTCCGGCCAATATACCAGATCCTGGTCAAAACGAGCTGTGAGTAATGACATGATAAAACAATGCTCCATATAATAGTTTGAATGTGGATCGGAATCTGCTTATATCCCACTATTTCAGCAGCAAATATTTTAATCTACCATAGTGTAACTAACCTTTTAATATGACTATTGCACTTTGGATGTGAGAGGACTTTACGTCAGGTCAATTAACCAACGCTTTTGTCCAAAGCAACTTATTTTAACCTATTCAGCCATGCAGAAGTCATCGGAAGCAGTTCGGTGTTAAGTGTCTTGCACAAGGCAATTCGGCACGCTGCTAGGAGGAGCCAGGCATAGAACCTGCAATCTTCCGATTAACAGGCGGCGCCACTGCACCTCTGGAGCCACACCCCCAGAATAAAGCATCTTTTGTCCTATTCTTTTGCATCCTAATATGAACACTAACAGTACTAACAATGCATTATTCTCCGTTTTGCTCAAACAGTGACAAACGAAACCCTGAGGTTCAACTCCAGCTTGGATGTGGAAGTGGTGGATGTGACTCAACAGTTTAAGGACGCCCTCTTCACCAGCCCACTCTCCCTGACGGCGCTCCTCTCCGAGCCAGACGAAGCCTTCCCCGCCATTGCTGAGATCGTCCAAGGTGCGGAGACCAAGTACCTGCTGCACTGTAGCTGGCTGCAGGAGCTGCGCAGGGGCCAGCGCCTGGTCCTTCATCGGAAAGGCCCCTCAGCCATGGCCCTCTTCTCCAGCACAAAGTGCCGGAACGCCAAACGCTACCTCTTGGTGTCTCAGCATTACGGCGGACGGTTCCGCAGGAGGCCGAGAGAGTTCCACTCGGTGTATGAGGTGTACGCCGCCTCGCTCCACGCGCCGGGCCTCGCTGTCAGCGTGACAATGCAGAGCGAGGATGTGGAGGGCTTCCCCTGCCTCAGCGTGGGGGAGCGGCTGGAGGTTCTGCGCTGCGAGACGCTCACGTCGGCCGACGCAGGGGACCGCGAAGAGGGGAAGGCCCTCGTTTGCCGCCATCTCAAAGAACCAAGTCAGGACGACGACGACGAGGAAGATGAGGACGCCGAGAGAGAAGAGCTCGTCCTGCCGCTGTACATGCAGTGTAACTTTGTGGAGAATATGACCGTTCAGAAGAAGTACACAATCAAGGACTTGTGTCAAGATTTTGCTCTGCCGCTGAACGTCAAGGTGGTGACCCGTGACCCCGGGCTGGAGACGGACCCTCTGTTTGGGTTCCCGTCTCTCAGGTTAGAGGCGCCCACTGTGGAGCCCGTCGTCCAGGCCAGCCTCGCAGACAACCCACAGTTGTGCTTCTTAATCCCGACCCGCTGGCTGTCCATGTCCATCGTTTTCACCAAGCACACCCTGCCGTGGCCCGTGGACCAGTGCCCCGAGTGTCAAGTGGACAGCGTGACCGAAGTGATGGAGGCCGTTTACTATGAGTCCTGCATAAGGACGGAGGCAGACGGGCCTCCACCACCACGGCCCCCAAAGCGGAATCCATCATCATCTTTAACATCGACCGAAAAAACCCCCAGATCTCCCAGACCCTATGCTCCCAGTGACGCCCCAGCTCCTCCAACATGTAGCAGCATCCTGAATGAAGGACTGAGCAACCTCACCCTTATCTGCAATAAACGGCAACCTCCCCCACCTCCGGTAACTATTGAGGGTGGGAATCTAACTGTAAAGGCTAAATTATATTTCCATGCACCTTTAGTCATTTGTTGGGGGTTTTATCCAAAGAGACTGAGTACCAAGTGCACTTTCAGTTGTCTTGGACCAGGCTCCACATTGGCGGCAAAGTGTTTGATAAGAAACATTGGCAAAGTGATTTATTTTAGTAAGACAAAGACAAGAGAAGAGTTAAAACCATTGCGGGAGTTCTAAATTGCAGTTCGGTTAATGGCCACTAGATGGCGCTCTGTTAAGTCAATGGAGGTCAATGGAAAAAAGTTACTTCTCACTGGATATACGGAGTCAATATTTCTACCCCTCAAGACATCATCAATATCTAAGTTTGTGATTTTGAATATTATTGTTATATAAGGAAGAAATTAAGATTGAAAGAGAGGTATATTTGAGGGCGTAGCAGCATTGACAAGCTTTTGGTCGCCACGAAGGAAGGCGTTTTTCCCTTCCTCTGGCCGTGTCCACCCCAGTAAACCAAGACTCCGCCTCCCCCTGGTGCGTGGCTCAGTCTCCTGCCAGGGAGGGGGAGAGCGCAAAACGCAACTCTCAAGGCGTTCGGGTGTGTCCTAGAGAGATGTAGCTTCACTGCTCGGAGAGACCTCAGAATCCTCATGGATCTGGTCTTATCTGTCTCAGGGGATTCCTAGTTTTGATCCTTCTTCCTCATCTCTGTCTCCTAATTCAATGAGCGACCGGCTGCCGCTATGGAGAAGCATTGCTTTGCTTGTATATGATATTATGTAAAAGGATGTGAGAACATTACTGATGTCTCCATGCAGGTTATCTTGAACGACAACCCCCCTCCGATTAAATCCCAAGAACCTGGAAAAGTGAAAACCGCCCAGACTCCTCCAAACGCATACGAGAAATTCAACGCGTCTTCAAAATCAGGTAATTAATTTTTTTCCCCTAAGTTTCACACAAAACATTGTCAGGTTTTCTAACAGACTTTTAATCACACACAGTGCAGCAAGAAAAATGGATGACGGGTCTGGCTACAGGCTCTGGCAGAGTACAGTAGTAGTAGTAGTAGTAGAGTATTTTCATATTTACCGTAGAATCACAGTGTCTGGACTGAATTATATTTGAGTTGGACTTGGAGCAGCGTTGCTTTGGGATTTTTGTTTGATCACCTTAACGCACTCGCTATGAGCTGAATCAGACAACACAGACACAGCATTTACAACAGTAAAACAAAAATGTTATCATATATAATAAGCACCCCTGCCTTTATCTACTTATGAGTCTATTGGCACATAATTGGAAAACCTCTGAGCCCATTTTTCATTTTGTAAAGATTTGAATTTGGGGAATGAGGTAAACACTGAACCTGAACCACGGACCTGTTTGAGAAACACGAGCACTAAGGCACACGATGCAGAAACTACACTGATGTTTTGCTTCCCTTCACTCTTACATAACGACACGGTTTTTTGTATTACATTTTTTTAATCCAATTACCGTGAGCAGGGCGTACTTTGCTCCAACTTGATTGGATTTTGCAGCAGTGATGTCCAGCTGGGACACTGTCCAAGCAGGCAGGAGGTCTGACCCGGGGTGTTGTCTCCGCAGGGACGTGCGTTGGTCTCCAGGAAGACGATGACGGAGACCACGACTACGAGACCCCAGACCACGACTACGAGACCCCAGACCACGACTACGAGACCCCAGACCACGGCTCTGAGACCAGTGGCGCATCTCTGCTAGAGATGCTGAGGAGGACACAGGAGACCGTTCGCTTCTACCCAGAAACCAACAGGGGCTTCAAGAGTCGAAACCTCGGGACGGCTCAGGGAGACAAGAGCTCATCATAGTCTTTGGTTTGACTCATATGAAGCTCTACAGGTGTATTCCAGATGCATGTATCCATCCAGTGGAATCCGATTTGGGACGGCAATACACAACCCCTTAAATCATTCATTTCTCAATGATACAAATCCTTTGTAGTTCTATTGAATTTTAACTCTGTCAGGTTTTAATATCGGTGAGTACATGGAACAAATTCAAGGGAGTTTCTGGAATTTCCTGAAGAGTTGCATCATGGAAGATAATTGTATGAATATATTTAATTTGTATTAAACAGCAACTATCACGTCAAATTTTAATAAATTCATCTTGCGCTTCTGGAGATGGTTTTATTTTTATTTTTTTTACGCGCTTCAAGGGCAAAAACACAGGAAAAATGTAGGTGTTTCAAGGGGACCTGTTATGAAAAACTGGGACCTGTTATGAAAAACTGACTTTTTCAGCGCTTGTGCAGATACATTTGGGTGTGATGGTTCTACGAACACACTCAAACACGGAGGGAAGGTCTATTTAAACCTGTGCTTGCAGAAAGCTTAAATCAGTCTCTTCCAGGGGATTCATGGTAACACAATCAAGGAACTTGAGGTTGACAAGCTTCATGAACCGCTTGAGAAGTGACATTTCTCAAGGCGTCGTCTCCTTCAAGGGAAGGAATTAATATTTATTGGAAAGCATGAGTAGACTTCCTCCTTTTTCAAATCATGCGGTCTGTTTTTAAACAGAAACTGATTTACATAACAGATAAAAATAATGAGTATTTACCACAAACAACAACATTTTAGTCATTTAATGTGGAAAACTGTTTGCACGAAAACATCATTTCAGACCTAATACAACATTAAAAAATGACACATTACAATGCTTCGTTGTGGTACGGGGGGAAATTCAAATAGGATATGAAAGAAGTGTAAAAAGGAACGATTCAAAGGTTCTCACAGGAAGTGAGACAGGACAGACTGTGTGTGTGTGTGTGTGTGTGTGTGTGTGTGTGTGTGTGTGTGTGTGTGTGTGTGTGTCTGCTGTCTATCTATTCGTCACCATCCGTAGATTTGTAGTGATCTTCATCGATGGTGGAGAAGATGTGCCCCTCGTTGCTCAGGAACTCCACCGCCTGCCTGTGGGTTCACAGAACAGGAAGTCAAGCTCGTGTGAAAAAGCTCCGGAGAGTGACTGTTGGTTTCCACACATTAGCCGGTCGGCCATTTTGACCCGACCGCTAACATTAGGCCCTGAAAACAAGTCGACTTTGGCCCGGCCCTAAATGTAGACAACAATAATCCTTTATCATTATTATTTTCAATGATTTAGGTTTAGCATTTATCATTTTACCTCTGAATAAGGAACAGAGGGAAAGTGGATTGACAATGATATTGCAATTTATGGTTGTTTACGGACCGTGGATAACACTAGAGAGTCTGAAACACAACAAGAGCAACTCTGCAAACTGTGCAATCCTCAGTGTTGTTGTTGTTGTTGTTGTTTTGGATCTTACTTGATGACGGCCACACTCATCCCTCCGAGCCGCTGCTTCAGGTCCTGTAAGCTGATTCCTTGAGTGTCTGGGCAGCTCTTTATCAGCCTCAGCACCTGCAGAGCGAAGCGTGCACGTCAGGACAACCGCGTTCACGTGGAGTCATATCAACCGCGTGCACGACGAGTCAACGCGTGCACGCCGAGTCACAAATACGATCAGGGAGGGCTCTGTATTCCGTATAAGGTGTATTTTTAATTTGTCTGCTTTATTGATATAAATGTACAAGATGTTTTGATTGGTACTATTACCCTACGACTGCACGCCAGGAACTGCTGTTGCTGTGGTACGTCACATTATCCATTACACTGCAGTACTGAAACTAGTACTCTCCACAGACGACCTGCTACTGGCATACTGGGCTCACTAGTTCACTGTGTACTTAGATGTGTACATGGGTGTTTTTGCACCTAAATCTCCCTCCTGGGATGAATAAAGTGTTATCTTAAAGATATCACAAAAGATAACATCTTAGTCTAAGTTCACTTGGGCTGTAAAGAAAACATTCTGTAATTATATTAAATATTGTAACTGTAATCTAATGACTAAAAGAAGCGTCCACTATGACAGGAAATGGGTAATACCAATTAATATGTTAAAAACCCTCAAAGTGGTTGGATCCTTTTAGCATTTTAATCTGCAGCTCATCACACCTGGTTCTGGTTGGGGCTCAGACCGTTGTTGGACATGTCACTGGATCCGGAGTAGCTTCCTCCCATGGCCCCCATGGCCCCCATGCCGGGCCGTGCGGGGGCCATGATGCTGCTGCTCATCCCACCGCCGCCTCCCGCTGCCTGGGAAGCAGAGAAGAGGAACACCCTTTACACGGAGGGATTTCAATACACTCAGAATTCTATTTGAGGATGAATACCCCAATCATCATTATAATTATAATTATTATTATTAGGGGTCCATCCCATAGGTATTTTTATTATTATTATTATTATTATTATTATTATTATTATTATAATGATCGCCTTCTATTAATGCAGGGTCTTGTGTAGAAGGTTCTATACAAATACAGATTACAGCTCCTTTCATACACAGCACGTAGCTCAAAGTTCTTGACATTACTGGGACTTGGAAGGGAATCACATTTAAGAATTATAATTACTAATATACTTTTAATATTGAATGAGGCCACTCCCCCTCCGTAAATAAATAACTAAACCGTTATAATGGAAGTGAACAACTTCCTCACCATGTTCTGTGGGCGGCTCAGCACCATGTGCGCCTGCACCACCTCCAGCATATGCGACACCATCTCGTTCAGATCCTCCAGCTGCCTGATGCTGAACGCGACCACAGACCTGTGATTCTGGGACAGGAAGTGACACGCACAGACAGACTTCAGCTGCTGAAAATTACCCACACAGAAAAGTCATGTTTTTCGGGAAATGGCAGTGATGAGGAAACAGCATGTGTGGACAAGTGCATCCATCACAGTTGGGACATATCGCCTGATTGAAATCGTTAGAACAGATCACGATCGTTTTGTAAATTTGTTTGATTGGACAATCATGTTTCCATCCAAATTTATGCCGAGGTTAGAAATGTTGCAACAAATACAATCCAAAGTTGGGAGGTTTCATTGGCTGGGTTTGTCCAACGGTGATCAAAGCCAATAAATGTCTTCTTAGCAAAGTGGGTTTGTGAAGAGAAAAACGACAGATTAAACAGAGACAGATTTGGTTTCTCTCAGGTCTGCGTCACAAGAGTTTCACTCAATTCAACTTCTTTTCATCAAGAGGCTCCACTTGGCACCGTCTCTCAAACATTTGTGTTTTTAACTGATACTGCCATCTAGTGGTGGTTATAACATCCTGCTTAGAGGTTTGATAAAAGGAGTCTTTTTCAGGAGTACTTATCCATTTTGGCTCCAAGGTTGAAGGTTTTATGGTGTGAACAGTGTACATAAATACAATACAATTATACATTAAACAGTATTTAATATGTTGTATCACATGCATGTTATTGTTGGCAGGAGGATGAGGGTGTTAACGTGGGTGAGGAACATGAGCAGAGATACAGTAGAGTAACAGTCTTGGGCCGATTTACGATTATGTCGTCTATCACGGGGGACGGGGGGGGGGGTCTCCCCCTCTCCGCTCAGAGCTGTCCAGTAACCCTCAGTGATGGGGTCTCACTTTTGCTTTCGCTCACCTTAAGGAAGAGATGTTCCTGGACAGCCCCAATATCAAACAACTATATAAAATAAAACTATCATTATTATTATTATTTTTTAATCGCAGCCTTTGCGATTTGAAAATGACCTTGTATTAAATTGCGATGTGGCTTTGAATTTGATTTAATGGTTCAGCACTAGTCAAAATGATGTTCTTATAGAAGTTGAGTGTCAATAGTCCCAATGTGATTCCCCAAGAGTAATAAAATGAATAAAATAATTGTTGTTATTGAAGACTGATGTGTCACCTCTTTGACGACCAGAATACTTCCAACTAACTTTGAACAAAGCTGACATGTGAGGTGCACTCCACACTTTGAACTCACCTGGAAGGAGCGCAGGTTCCCAGAGACCTTGACATAAGTCCCTGGGGGAAGGATGTTGCCATCCACACCCGGATCCTACCACAAAAATAAACAACAACGTCAATGACATCACAAAACAATCTATTCATTTCACCGAGACAGTTGAAGGGAATATTCGACTCACCTCTGTGTCCACCCACTGCTTGACGTCCATGGGCGCGGCCGTCATGTCGTCCACTTTGTACTGGATGTTGGTCATGGATTTGTCCGTGCTTCTGACGACGCCGACGATGGTGATCTGCGACGCACAAACAGAGTGCAAGACGGCGAGTTAAAACTGGGTGCAAAGATAGAAAAAAATCAAATTAATTTAAAAAATGGTCCAGATGATGTTGGAATTTGTTGAGACTCGACACGTTTTCATTGGTTTGAATTGAGCTATAACCAGTGCCGCTTCTACCCTTTGCCCCGGCGTTGCACAAGCTGGGGTTTACCTGCGAAACCTCCACCTCCCCCACCCTGAACGCCTCCTCCGTGTGACTGGCGGACATCAGCTGAGACACCGTGCAAGGGATTATTTGATTGGCACGCGTTCTCTGTGGACACACACACACACACACACACACACACACACACACACACACACACACACACACACACACACACACACACACACACACACACACACTCTTAATACTTTTTATGTGACAAATATTACCCTGAGATGAGTGTTCCATTTCATTTCAGTTGGGTCAGGTTATACAGGAGCCTTCATATCAAACACAGCAGTGGAGTATTAAACTGCTGCATGACCACACACCGTCATTTTATCCTCGTGGTCGGTGAGTGTTCTGTCGCTCCTAAATGAAACAGACACGAGATCCCGCGCCTGACAAAATATGGGTTGGTGCCGCCCACTGGCTGTTGATACGCATCGTCTGTACCTCAGTCCTGTCCCTTCCAAGCGGCATTTTAGCATCACAGCGCTGCGACAACCTAATTGGCAGTAACAGTGTGACATCCTAACCGGCCGTTCAGACTTAACACTACATTTGGGGAAGGCAGCTTTGTGCCATCTCCTTCCATCAGCCTCGTTATTGCCCTTGAGGAAACAGGATCCGTAAGTTTATTTGTTTTATGACAACTTATTAATCAATTTCTTTGCATAGAGATTGATTGTTAATCTGCATACATTTGTCCTCTTTCACAGTTTAACATCGCCTCCATTAAAAACACCTGAAGTCAGCTCATGTCTTGGGTCATTTTTGGGAGAGTGTTTAGCTCACTGCATAGCTACGCCCACATACGCAGAGTGGGGGCAGATGAGTGAGCACTGAGTTTGGGTCTTGGCTCCTTTTTGGCAGCAGGGAGGGCCTGTCTTCCAAGCATGAGGTGTCATTCCACACATAGCCTTGTGGTGGGGGCTTCTTGTTCCCCTGTCTTGGCATCCAGCTTATTTACACTCATTTGTCTCTGGGAGGCCTGCTAGCTTTGGCCCAGTAGCGGAAGCGGCCCAGAAAGCGAGAGAGGGAACCCAGGCTCTCCTGCAGCCCAGGGCTTGGCCGACGTCTCAAGGGCCGCCGCTCGGCAGGTTGGGGGCCTGTCCAACAGGCCGGTCGGTCCCCTCGTTAGGGCCCATTTCCCGGGGCCGCGTACTTGCCCGTTCTGGGGAGACCGGCCACCCGGGCCTCAGGTGCACTGCCGCGGTCGGGGCATTTATAAATATGAGCGGTCGGGGCATTTATAAATATGATTTGGTTATTGAAGAATGTGATGAGCGCTTTCAAAGGTCTCTTATAATATGAGCAATATTTTTGATAATATACGCAATATCTATTCAGACTTTAAGACTGGTCAACTTCAGTCCGACAAATTTGAGAGTCTGCCTCGATTTGACACCTTGCTCGAATCCCTTCTTAGTGCCGATTTTGATTCGTTAGTTATGCATCATGTAATCGAGATCAATTTAAAATCCAAAACCAGACAGACCCCTTTCTTCTCTCCCCCCTGGGATAAAGAAGGTGATGCGAAGCCTCCTGCAGTCTGGCTGTATCCCCCAACCATGCTGGACTCGTATCCTCCTGAAGCGAAAAACAAAAGAACAGAACCAAACAGTTCAGCCAACGCTCGTCCTGCTCAGTGTTTTAAACAGCGAGCACTGAAATAAGAGTTTCACCTACACAATTACCTGACGAATACAGGTTACACAATTAACCGATCACTGTTACACAGAGAATGCGTTCACTGTATATATTTCTGCAAACAGATGATGAGTTGTTGATACAGGTTGTTTTTTCCCCAGGTTTATGGTATGTTGCCATTACTTTTTTGTTTATTGCTTTATTACTGCCTATTGTTTTAATGTGTATGCTTAACACCACTACGGGGATAAGTGTCCATTGTATTATTCTGAATAAAGTACAGACAAGAGGAACATATTTAGTTTGATTTAGTTTCGAAAGGACAACTCCTGAGCCCTGCATCGGGCTGTTTATAAGTTTGTATTTGTCGTCAGAAAAAGCACGGTGCAGTGAAATGATGGAGGGCAAACTCCCAAGACTGCGAAAAAATCCCAAAAAGAAAGGAAGCACAACCTTAAAGGATGTACACGAGCAAAGAAATATAATATCCCTTCTCAAAAACAGACGTGGATGTACACTACGCAATAAAGCAGTGACTTAACAGGGGGATGATAATCAGTTTGAGCCACGTTTTCACAGCTCCTCTACCTTGAGGCTCATTGTCTGGCTCGCACCTCGCCTCATGCTAAGGTAACGAAAACACAGCGATTCTTGCCGCCACGGGGTTATACGCCAATTAAAACAGAACTTGAATGTCATTTCCTCTAGTGTGGCGAGTGTGCTCCGTCGGTTCTACAGCTCAACTCAGCCGCTCGGTAGTTTGACTCGTGTTTCTTCAGACGTCTCTGCTTCCTCCCCCTGGTCAGAGCGCGGCCCGCGGGTCGAGCGGGACGGGGCAGCAGGTGACACGGCCCGCTGGCAAACGGCACCGCGGACTACCGTGCAAGACAGCGGGTGTCGCTGGTGAGGCCTCACCCTGGTTCCACATGGCGCCGGCCCGTCCTGGAGCTCCGTCTTCCCGGGTGCGACGCGGTGTCTGCGGCGGTGACGCAGCGGCTCCGCTTCTCGGCGGGAGCCCGCGCGCTGCGCTGACGGCACACGACCCCCACGGCGCATGCGCGACACGGGGAAGTGCCGCGAAACAGGCTCATCCAATCGGCGGCGGGGGACGGGGTCACGTGATCGGCCGGCCGGTGCGCAGCGGCGGTGCGCAGCGGAGTGCGCAGCGCCCCCTGTCGAGGCGGAAGGGAAACACAGCCGCTCTGAACGCGAACGAGCTGCACGGAAAACGAGCTTTTCCTTCCAGGTGTTGACTTATTTATCTACGAATGTAAAATAAACACACACACACACACATATATATATATACACATACATACATACACGTGTGTGTGTTAAACTGCACCTTCGACCCAGTGTGGACATGCTGCTGACTCTTATCTGCCTTTAGAGAAGTTAGAGGCTGAAGGAAGGAGGCAACACCGACAGCCCCTCAGGTTCAGTCACACTCAGCCATGACGGCGCTAAGGAGCCTTTTCTTACTTTCTCTGCTTCTAAGACGTGGAAAGGTCCTTCCTCTGTCTGGTAAGTTGGATGAAGAGCTCTTAGAAGTATTAGGGAGCGATTATCATGTTATTCATTATATTATGTTGCTTTAATAATTATCATCCAGAAACGTAATGTGGAAATACAATTTTGTATTCTGTACAACATACCAAGATCCTTAATACATATTGGAAATAGTATTGTAAAAATACAATTCTAATTCCAGTATGTGTATTTATACTGTTATATATTATTATTATTATATATATAGTGTTATATATTATTATGATTATTATATATATATATAGTGTTGTATGTTATTATGATATATATATATAGTGTTATATATTATTATATATTTTTTATATATTATTATTATATATTGTGTTATTTATTATTATTATATATACTGTTATATATTATTATTATTATTGTTATTATATATAGTATTATATATTGTTATTATATACAGTGTATATTGTTATATATTATAATTAAATGAGGCAGCAGGTGAAGAGTCAGTTGTTGAAGTTGATGTGTTGAAGCAGCGTAAGGATCTGAGCCACTTTGACAAGGAGCACATTGTGATGCTGGACGACTGGGTCAGAGCATCTCCACAAGCACAGGTCTTGTGGCTGTTCCCGCTATGCAGTGGTTACTACTACTACTGAAAGTGTACAAGGAAGGACGACCGGTGAACCGGCAACAGGGTCACGGGGCCCAAAACTCATTGATGCACGTGGGGAGTGAAGTCTAGCTCGTCTGGTTGGATCCCCCAGAAGAACTACTGTAGCACAAAGTGGTAAAAAGTGAATGTTGCTGTGATAGAAAGGTGTAGAACACACAGTGCATGGCAGCTTGCTGCGTATGGGAGCTCACAGTGTCCATGCTGACCCCTGTCCACCCCTGAAAGCACCTACAATGGACACGTCAGCGTCACAACTGGACCATGGAGCAATAGAGGAAGGTGGAGGTCTGATGAATCACCTTTTCTGCTTCATCATGTGGATGGGTGGAGTTGGGCACGCGCGCACACACACACACACACACACACCGATCAGCCACAACATTTAAAACCACCACTAATAACCACTAATACTGTGAACAATAAAAACCTGAACAGAAACAATAGGACCCCGAAATATGGCATTGTACTCCAAAACGTATGATAACAACAAATATCATCTAAAAAGCAACAGAAACAATAAAAACATGAAAATAATCAGTGCTTGTTCACCGTAGTTTATGTTTTTCCATTTATTTCAGGAACTTTCTGGCACATCACGGACCTGCACTTGGACCCGTCCTTCGATCTGCAGCAGGGGCCCGGCTCGGTGTGTGAGTCCAGCGGCCAGCGGCCCGCGACACGGCCGGGTCCCTTCGGGGCGTATGAGTGCGACGCTCCCTGGAGCCTGGTCAACTCCTCGGTGTTCGCCATGAGGAGCATCATGCCCAAACCGGACTTCATCCTCTGGACCGGGTACCACCAGCTCAAAAACCAGCTGTAGTCTTTTGGGTGCAAAAATATAAGTCTATATAGCATTAGTGTATCAAAACAATATGATGATAGTACTAGAAAATATGGTGGTGTAGTAAATATGTGCATTTATATCCATAGTGTATAAATATATAGTTTAGTAGTATACAGTATACAGGAGCAGATAGTAGTATTAAAGGGTAAGTTATTAGGTGTATTTATATGTGTGTGCAATTACAGTAGTATATGAATAACTAGAGCTCCATCAATTACAGGTAAGTTGAGGTCAAAGATATTAGATTGACTCTGGTTCATAAATTAAACAACATATTTCATAAAAGGGAAACGCTTCAGTTCCAGGAGAGACTGAAACAAACAACACCTGAAACAAACAACACCTGAAAGACAACACCTAAAACAAACAACACCTGGAACAAACAACACCTGTCATTTAATTTGCCGGGTGGTTCAGGGTAGTTCAGGGTAGTTCAGGGTGGTCCGCGTAGGTCCTAGCTGTCATCGATATGTGTGTGAGTGAAAGACACGACCTCAATGGTCCAGTTCACGATTCACTCATGAGTCTGATCGGTGGAGAACGTCAGCGCTGCAGGTTCGCTGCACAAACAACCACAGCAGCGAACCGTACGGCAGCCATGTTGGTTTGGGGGTCAAAATGTTACAAGATTTTTTAGTGCCAGAGTGCCACAAAACTGCGTCCGTCAGTTCACCTGTAGGTTTGTGCTCCTCGGACAGCAGCTGTTATGTGCGCGCACAGAAAATACTGAAAATGTGTCGACGTGGTTACATGTGCGCTCATACATCTCGTCGTCGTCGTTCACGATTGAAAAGGTCGCGTCATGTGACCCCGGCCTCGGGGTCCAACAGACAGGGCTTTTGACTATCCCACCGTCCCGGTAGCAAAGTCTCCTTCCAGATGAGCTGGAGTGAGCTGGCGCACAGTGTTCTGACAGAGGCTTCTCTCCGCTCCAGGGACGACACGCCGCACGTTCCCAACAAGGACCGGGACCAGGACTGGGTGCTCAGCATCATCAGCAACCTGAGCAGCACCATCCGACACGTCTTCCCAGGTCACCTGCACCACACCGCCTCCAAATCCTCACATTTACACTTTACAAAGCGGCTTCTGTACCCATACCCATCCATTGCTGCCATCACCTTTCAGACACCAAAGTGTACTCAGCCCTCGGTAACCATGACTACCACCCCAAGAACCAGCTTCCTGCTGAGACCAATGCCATCTACGAGCAGACGGCCCGGCTGTGGCAGGACTGGCTGGAGCCCGAGTCCCAGGAGACTTTTAGAAAAGGTGATTAGTGCGTTCCAGACATGGGGCAGTTGCTCTTTGTCAATTGAAAGCAAGTTTGCTTTTTGTTGTTTTTTTTACCTGGCAATGACATGATTGACAATGACATTTTTTTTAGGACTTTTTTTTTCATTTTCAACTTTTATTATTATTTGTTTGTCATTTTTAGGTTACATTTGTTTCGTCTTTATCATAGGTGTAGTATACATTGGCATATCCAGTTAAATCTCAAGTTTATTGTATATTTTCAAAATGTTCCATATATTGCCATTTTCTTTCTTTTTTTCGTATCGCTTAAATCACTTTCACAGTCTGTCTGTCCGTCTAGGGGCGTATTACACGGAGAGGCTGCTGAACAGAACAGGATTCCGGATCATGGTCCTCAACACAAACCTCTACTACGACCAGAACATGGAGACACAGGACGCGGAGGACCCGGCGGGCCAGTTCAGCTGGATGGAGCGCGTCCTCACCGAAGCAGCCGACAACGGAGAGAAGGTGCCGGTCTGCACAGCGCCAGGAGATCAGGGTTGAAGGGGAAGTGGGGAAGGTTCAACTCAGTTTTCTGTAAAACTGAAGATAAGGATCGGTGGGTGCGGGAGCTGTCTTTCGTCCGTGGAGGAGTTCCATCGCCGTTTCTGACATATAACTGCGCCTGCCGCAAATAATGGACATTTTGGTTCAATCAGTTGGTGCCAAATGTGATGTTGCGACTCATTGAGAGCATGAAATGAGGTGGGAATCAAGGAGAAAGGAAAAGGTGCAAAACGGTGGTGAAAGGGCTCTGAACCCAAACAGACATCTTGAAATGTGTTGAAGGTGCAGTGTCTGTGCAACAGCCCTCTCGAGAGCCAGTGTTTGGTTTGTCCCTTCTGGGCCACTGTAGAAACATGGCGGTGCAACCTGGCGGCCTCCGTCCAGCGTACCCGCTCCCTATGTAGATAAAAACATCTCATTCTCAGGAAACAAAAACTCAAGCATTCTTATTTTCATGGGATTGTACACAATTAAAACATACTTATCAATATTATATTTCATTTCTGACAAGTCTGTTCGGTTCATTCTACACACTGCACCTTTAACATCTGAATCCAGCAGCATAAATTAGAACTTCCTCTTATAATATGAAACATGGACGAGCTTATACATTTCCTTTTCAGAAGAATGTTTATGTTGTACATTTTAAACGGATTCATTTTTTATTCCTGCTCGGTGAATAAAAACACAACAGGTTGTATTTGTTTGTTTGTTTGTTTTGTGGCCATCTGCGTCAGGTGTACGTCATCGGCCACGTCCCCCCGGGGCTCTTCGAGAAGAAGAGGGGAAAGGGGTGGTTCCGTCCCGGCTTCAACGCCCGCTACCTGGCGCTCATCCAGAAGCACCACGCCGTCCTGCGGGGACACTTCTACGGACACCACCACACCGACAGCTTCCGCATGCTCTACGCCCCCGGCAGCACCACCCAAAGTGATACAAGTACACTTCTACCCATTTATTTGGCACTTCTTATTCATTTTATGTATCATTTGAAGTACAGCATCAGTATACGAGTTGACATTACATTAATATGATGTAACTGTTGTTTAAGTAGTCTTATAAAAACTATATTGAAACAACCTCACTTAGTCTCTACTTTAGTATACAGTATTTATTTAAAGTGGCAATGTCGGAAGATTTCTGCTGGACCTCGCTCCGTTGTCTGTTGCATTAGCTCCGCCCACCCTCTCCGGCGGACCAACCACAGCTGGGTGACGAAAACACGTCAATAACCGCGCCCCTTGTGATTCGAATGCGTGGCAGGAAAGTCGCCACCGACACCCCGTTCTTAATTCTCAGCATACTGCCGACGCAGGGCTCTCATCAGTGGGCCGCAGGCGGCATCACCTTTGTGTTGCCTCATTCGGTAATAGTGACTTAGACAGTTATTTAAATGAAAATCTTTTCAAGATTCGCACTTTAAAGCGTGTAACTTTGGACGTCAGAAGTAAATGATCAACATGAAAACAATATATGTAATGTATTGTCAGACACGCTAAGACAAAAGTACTGGATTTAATCCCTTCATACCTTCAACGACCAATGAACGGGCAGCGAACACGTTGACTTCTCCATGTTTCTCCTTTCCTCTCAGAGTCCCCTCTGGGTGCCATATTTCTGACCCCGGGGGTCACGCCCTGGAAGACCACGCTGCCCGGCGTCAAGGACGGAGCCAACAACCCTGCGATCCGCCTCTTCGAGTACGACACGGAGACTCTGCAGGTCAAAGTAAGAGACGATTCCACCGAGATCCCACCGACCCCACTTCAAATATCAAAGATAAACAACCTGGTCGTTCGACTCCTTCGACACTTCCAGTTGATACCAAATGGACGATGTCACTCATTGGTTCTCAGTCTCCCCTGGAGAAGTTTAACTCAACGTGCACGCGCGTCTTTCCAGGACCTGGTGACCTACTACTTGAACCTGAGCCGGGCCAACCAGGACCAGGCAGGCTGGGAGAAGTTGTACCGCCTGACCGAGAGCTTCCAGGTGGCGGACGCCTCCCCGGCCTCCATGCAACGCGTGCTGGAGCGCGTCGCCACGGAGCCCTGCGTCCTGCAGACCTACTACCGCTTCAACTCCGTCAGCTACGACCTGACCGAGTGCGACGCCGCCTGCCGCGTGGACCATGTGTGCGCTGTCAGGGAGCTGGACTACCAGATGTACGAGCGCTGCGTGACGGAGGGAGCGGCCGAGGCGACGGTCGCCGTGACGACGGTCGTCCCCCTGGCGATAAGTCTGATGGTATTTAGCTGCTGTTAGTTTATCAAGTACTTCTGAATAATGACCGTTGTCACGTGCAACCACTACTCCTGGTTTTACGTCCCTGGTATCACTTCATCGACAGTCTAATGCTAACACTAGCTTGTGGTGCCATCTTGTGATCCCGGAGAGAAACTACAACGGAAGAGCTAAATGTGGACATACAGTATAGTTGACTACATGGTTGCATTCTGTGTCAAGGTATTAATTGATTTTGTAAGAAGTTGTGTAATAAGTGGGATCATGTGCAGACAGGCGACCATTATCACCAAATAACCTTGAGAGTGATAAAAGACTTGATCACAAGTACTGAAACTAAAATAGGTGTAATAAGTTACTTTTCACTGCTGGGTATGACAACAAGCAGGAGTTTGGACCAGTCTCCATCAAACTTTTCATCTGTCTTGTTGATCCCTCTTGTGCCACTAAAGTTCCAGGTTTAGATTTTTTGGTTAATTTTTCAAAATCAACTGAGGTCTTCTGGTTTACACCATCAGCTTTTCAAGTTTTCCTTTTCAAGACTCATCGGTAAATGAATCCTCTGACTTCCAAAGGCTCTGATGTGGAGCGTTGTTATCTTGCTTTTATTGGTAATTAATAAATGAGAGCATAAAGATGTTGATCCATTATTTGAACACACTGGTCTGCAGCTGAGAAAGGCGGTGCCAGATGAAGACGTGCTCTCAGCAGGTTCCTGTCGTCCTGCATCGTCCATTTAGAGAGGTGTGGTGACTCTTCGATGACTTATTACTGCAGATAACACGCTGCCCTTCGACCGACGGCAACGCTCACGTCACATGATCAGAATCTGCTTGGTGGAGGTGAAGGGCTGCATGGCGGCGTCCAGGGCTTTTGGGTAATCCCTCAGGCTGACCTCGGTGCAGGAGGGAGCGCTGAGCTTCCCCTGCCGGATCAGAGCGCACAGCGCATCCAGCATGGTCCTCATAGCTCCTTCATCTGAGAGAGAGAGAAAAAGAGGACAGAGAAGAGACGAAGAGACAGACAGACAGACAGACAGTTCAGGTTTTGGGAGGTTTCTCCCTGTCCCGCCTGGTTTTTATTTCGCCAGGTACATTTGCATATACCAGGAGTTTCTTCTGGTGAGGTTGGTTGCACTCCAGTACAAACCGTAGTCTTGAAAGATTAAAAAGCTAAACAGTCTGAATAAAAGGAGAATAAAATAAAATAGGATAAGAATGAAAAATATCATTACAATTAAATGTCGGACATAAACAAAAAGCCAAGTATGCAAAACAGAAAAGTCGGATATTTAAGAAATCCCAGATCTAGCATGTGAACTTGGAAGGTTTCAGCCTTTTCTCCAAACTTGACTCTTCAATGACTTCAAGGACGACAAACCAGCTCAGTGTGTGGGAGCAGCGCCGGCAAACAGGGACGTTACCATGACAATCAGGATTCACATGTTGCTCTGGATGAAATGTGGAGTGAATATTTGTACTGGGCAAATTGTCCCTCATGACTCTGCAGTGAACTCCTGATGGAGGGATGGAGGGTCCGCTTTGGAGTAAAGGCTGGAACCTGAAGTACTACACGGGGGGCTTCAAAAAGTCCAAACTATTGTTTTGGAGGGAGACTGTGGTAGAGTTACAGCTTGTTGACACCGCGCTGCAACACGTCTGATCGCAGCCGCTCGGCTCGACTCCCAACGATTGCGAAATAAAAACACCAGAGGTTTTTCATCCTCCTAACACCGACCGTGGGCGTGGTCCTTCTTCCACTGGGTGACCCAGAAGCCTCGCACCTTCACGTCCTTGAAAATAAGAGCACTCTGCAGGAGGGAGGGAGGGAGAGAGGGAGGTCAGAGGCTGCGGTGCGTCCCGGGCGCCTGGTACAACCTGTGGGACCACCGTTCTGTCTCCTTACCACGGGAACCGTGACCGGCTGCTTGGCCATTCCCCCGTACGTCACCATGGAGCCGCCGGCCCTGAGAGAACACAACACCTTATCTTTACTGCATCAGCACTATGTTGTAATATAGTATATAGTAAATACTGCAGAGTAACTATATATAATGATAGAATTAGTAGCAAAAGTAGGATGATCACGGTATTAAAATCTCGATCGCAATGTCACAACATTTAACTTAAGAATAATTTAACTGTGATGATGTAAGCTTTGCATGCCTTCACATCAGCATGTCCTTTGGCGATACAGAGAGGAAGTGACACCTGGAACATTGAAAGTATTTTCAATCATTAGCAGCAAAAGCTCAACCTCAAATGTAAAACACCGGACCTGACCTCCTCCTCTCACGCCTCACGGTTGTGGTTGTTGTCAACACTCACTGGAGGTGTCGGAGCAGCTCGGTGGCGCTCTTGCCCCCGACTCCGTTCAGCGCCAGCTTGGGCCTCGGCAAAGTCTTGAAGAGAGGAAAACAAGATGGCCGCCGCGTCAGACTCGTTTTCTCGTGACAGCCTGAGGAGAGGGGGGCGGGGCGGGGCGCACCTGAAACAGCTCCTTGGTCTCAGGTCGCCTCAGCGTCTCCTCGGCGATGACGTGAGCGGCGCCCATGGCCTTCAGCCCCTCGCTGAGCCGCCTGAACTCTGGTCTGGAGCACAATGACACAACCAGGATGTTCAAGGCCTGGAGGTTTTGAACTACCTGGAGTAGTGAGCATTGATTGATAAGGGTTTATCAACCCCCCCCACTCAAACGCATGGAACTGGAAAGCTGTCACTGATTGACACACAGTCACCAAGAAACACAGCGACAAGACGCCTTCACACGACGAGGATCAAACACCGTGTTCAGAGAAGTAGGGAGCTGGCTGAGCGCTGAACCAAATATATATATATATATATATATATATATATATATATATACATACACACACACACACACACACACACACACACACACACACACACACACACACACAGACATATATATATATACACTGTATATGTGTGTGTATATACACACACACACACACACACACACACACACACACACACACACACACACACACACACACACACACACACACACACACACACACACACACACACACACACACACACACACACGATATCTTAGGACAGACTTTGTGTCCTTGGATGAAATATTCCAACCCAATAAATGTTTATTTCAAAAAACATTACTTCTGGTTGTGATTAAAAATCAAATCCAATTCAACATGTTTTCCAATTCTGAAAAATAAAGTTTTGTTTTGGTTGGAGATCTTTGACTTTTGCTGCTCAAGGTCGTCAGAGGGGCCTTCTGATTGGAGGAGCTTCAACAAGTCGACGCTGGACCGGGTCAAAGTTCAAACCGTGTGGACTTTGGCGGCACCGGCGGCGGCGGGTCGCGTGTGAAGCTGCTTGGGTTCGATTCCACCGCGCTCACCTGTCCCTCACCACGTTGATGGTGTTTATCCCGCGGGCGGCAGCGATCTGGATCACCGCTTGTCCCACTGCGCTGTTGGCTGCGTTCTGGATCAGCGTGTCGCCTGAACCAGAGCAAACGTCAGCAGCTCGTTCACAGCAAAACGCACGCCAACATACATTTACGCAGGTCGGAAATTCCAGATTCTGATGGTTCAACAGCGGCAATCAGCGGTCGGTTATTTCTGGACAACGACCGGGTTTCCACGGCGCCCGCCTCCTGGCTTCACGTCCCTCGCGTCACTCCGCCTACGTGCTAATGCTAACGCTGGGTAGTGGCGCCATCTGCTGAGGCTGCACAGAAACTAACGGGAGAGTTGAACAGATGAATGCAGACAACGAAATCAAATTCCCCAACGCCCCATTCAGCGCGCTGCGTTTCACGATTAATTCTACATAATTTAATATTAATCGCAATGTTAAATTAACAATTGAACAGCCTAGTTCTCCGCACTACAGTACTGGTGCCTGTAAAACAGCACAAAACCGGCATTAGCAGCGCTTCCTGAATTTCCCTCTGGGGGTGAATGAAGTGTCGCCTTATCTGGACTTGCTTTGGGACCGACCTGGCTTGAGGTCCTCAAAGTCAGACAGCATCCTGAAAGCCGTGCAGGGGTTGACCCCCAGTGTAGCCGCAGAAAGCAGGGGGATATCGCTGGGCAGGGACAGCAGATCCCTCTCCGCGAGCACCGCCGCCGTCCTCCACGTCCCTGTGCACACCACCGCACGACGGCCTCGTGAGGCACAGGAAGCACAGCGCACACCTGCTCTCGTATGTCAAGCGCGTTACCCAGCCCGGCGTCTCTTGGGATGACCCGATCTCCCGCCCGGAGCGACGTCACCTGGGGACCTGCCTCCACAACTTCGGCCACCCCCTCGTTGCCCCCCACAGCCGGGAGCTCGGGCAGGATGGCGTAAGTACCTAGAAGATGGCGACGAAACGACTCGGCTCTCTGTGCGGGAAACAGTTGCGTCTCTTGAAACGAACACGACGTGCAGCGGCTGTGGCCGCTTGGTGTGTGACTGGAGGAACTCACCTTGAATCATGTTGATGTCTGATGGATTAATTGGCGCCGCCAGCATTCTGACCAGAACATCCTTTGGCCCCAGAGGGGGAAGCTCCATGACCTCCAGCCTGGCAACCGAGGTACTGATGTCATACTTTATACAGAGAGTTTACTTTTATGAATTAAAATGTAAAACAGAGCAAAACTATCATCTAAAACCTTTGTAAGACTAATTTTAAAGATAATTAAGACTGATCTATGTACAAACCATCTCTTTCTTATTCATAAAAGTATTGCAGCTAAGTCTATATATACACTACTCACAAAAAGTTAAGGATATTTGGCTTTGGGTGAAATTTAGTAGAAGCATGCAATGGTGATTTGGAATGGTGATGCAATTGGTGTGCGTATGCCTGATAGCGCATGCGCAAGATGGCGGCGCCCTGTCGGCAGCGGCCACTCCAGCTCTAAGTAACACTTCACCTGGACCGTGCTGATATTGGGTCACCAATATCAGCACCAAACCATTGAGTAGGGAAGACCCTACTCAAGGTGAACCCCAGAAAAGCTGCAAGTCCTGACAACATACCGGGGCGTGTGCTCAGAGACTGTGCTGACCAACTTACAGATGTTCTCACGGATATCTACAACACCTCTCTTAGCCAAGCCATCATACCAACATGCTTCAAAGCCACCACCATCATACCGCTACCCAAGAAATCCCCAGCCTCAACACTGAACGACTACCAACCCATAGCACTCACGCCCATCATGATGAAGTGCCTTGAAAGATTAGTCAAGGCCCACATAACATCCAGTCTCCCCACTACACTTGATCCATTCCAGTTTGCATACCGTCCACTGATGATGCCATAGCAACAGCACTCCACCTATGCCTGGCTCATCTGGAAAACAAAAACAGTTACGTGCGGATTCTGTTCATTGACTTCAGTTCCACCTTCAACACAGTCATCCCCCACACCTGGTAAATAAACTAAGCGAAATAGGCATCAGCACCCCACTCTGCAACTGGCTCCTGGACTTCCTTACTGATAGACCACAGACAGTAAGAGTTGGCAAAAACTCCTCAGAGACCATCACTGTGAACACTGGAGTCCCCCAAGGATGTGTGTTGTGTTGTGTGCTGTTCACACTGGCGACGCATGACTGTTGTGCCAGATACAACTCGAACCACTTCATTTAGTTTGCAGATGACACAACAGTTGTGGGCCTCATCAGTGACGACAACGGCTCAGCCTACAGAGAGGAGGTAAATCAACTCATCAGCTGGTGTGACAACAATAATCTACATCTCAATGCAAACAAGACAAAAGAAATAACTGTGGACTTCAGAAAGAAACACACACCACACATCCCACTCACCATCAATGGCAGTGCAGTGGAGTCTGTGAAGAGCACCAAGTTCCTGGGGGTGCACATCACAGACGACCTGACATGGTCAATCAACACCACCTCCCTAGTAAAGAAGGCACAGCAACGCCTCTACTTCCTTCGCCGGATGAGGAGAGCTGACCTCCCCCCTTCTGCCCTCACCACCTTCTACAGGGGAGCTATTGAGAGCATTCTCACCAGCAGCCTCTCAGTGTGGTATGGCAGCTGCTCAGCTGCTGACCACAAAGCCCTACAAAGAGTGGTGAGGACAGCAGAGAAGATCACCTAAACAGCACAACCATCCATCCAGGACCTGTACCCGTCTCGCTGCCGCAAGAGAGCCACTAATATCATCAAGGACCACACCCACCCAGCACACAAACTGTTCACCCTCCTACCTTCTGGCGAGCGCTACCGCAGCATGCGGTGCAATACCACCAGATTCAGGAACAGCTTTTTTCCAAAGGCCATCAGACTACTAAACTCACCAAATACGACATGGACACGACACCCACAAAGACCAACTGACTGCACAATATTTACATTTTTACAATACATATGTATCCCCTTGGTATACATATGTATCCTCTTGCTGCTAGCTTTGTACTGCACCTTATTACCTTAATAACATACCTCATTTGACTTCTTGAGTATATTAAGACTATCCTTAGTCTTGTTGTGTTGTTGTGTCTATTGTTGTTGTCTTTTTGCACTTTCATGTTATATGTTGTGTGTTACAAATATTACTACACATTTGGAGTATGGGGAAACGCAATTTTGATCCTCTGTGTAATTACGTGTTGCATGGTACGATTGACAATAAAGACACTTTGAACTTTGAACTTTGATTTCCTCCAACAACAGTGGTGGGTTTACCACAACAAAAAATGTCAATGTCTCAATAACTTGCCAAGTGCCCTTGAGCATCAATTACAGCTTGACAACCACGTCTCATGCTGTTCACAAGTCGTTATTGTCTGCTGAGGCCTTGGCCCCCCACTCTTCTTGAAGGGGGCCCTCAGGTCATTGAGGTTCTAGGGTACAGAGTTAGGAGCCTCTACACGGCCACTCAGCTGATCCCACAGGTTTTCAATGGGATTCAGGTCTGGAGAAAGTGCAGGCCACTCCATTTGAGGTGCCCCAGTCTCCAGCAGCCGTTCCCTAATGATGCCACCTCCATGAGCTGGAGCGTTGTCGTCCATGAAGATGAAATGAGGCCTGTGTTGTTCATGCAGGGGCACAATGACTGGATGAATGATGTCATTCAGGTAGTATGGGCTTGTCACTGTACCATTCACAAAGTGTAGGGCAGTTCTGTATTGACCAGACACACCTGCCCACACTGTAACACTACCACCACCAAAGGCTCGTCTGGTGACAACAGTGGCTGATGCGTAGCGCTCTCCTTGACGTCTCCAACATTTCTGCTCCATGTGAATGGACTTTCATCAGAAATCAGCACTGAGGCCCCTGGTCCCTGGTCCAGCATCAACGCTGCCTGGCCCCTGCAAGACCATGATGCCTGTGCCTGGTGGTGTGGTCAGGTACCCTTGCAGGTGGTCTAGCACGTAGACCACGCTGATGTCAATGGTTTTGAATGGTCTGACGTGACACTTGGTGCCTCTCACCTTCCTTAAATGTGCCTGGAGTTGAGCGGCATCATCCTGCGGTTCCTCAGGGCACTGTTCACAATGAAGCGCTCATCAGTGTGGGATGTGGCCAAAGCACGTCCACTTCTATGTCTTTCTGTGACTCTTCCAGTCTCTGTATCTCTGTTGCAAGCTGCTGATGACACTCTGTGACACTAAGCTCAGTGGCCACTTCCCTCTGACAACATCCTGTTTGAAGCCTCGCAAGGTGAGGTGCTGTTGATCAGTTGTTAGGTGTCTTGGTGTCATGATGTCAACATGTGAACAGCATGATGAAGAGGACTGTTTAGATACCAACTCTAATTGAACCAGGACATTTATTGGTGGATTCATGGATCAAACACCTGTTGTGAATTTTTCCGTTCAGCTCCTTGTTAGAGAACAGCAAGTTGTGCAAAAAGTACTGAAACATTGAACAGTTGGACATGTGCATTCACAAGTTTAGAGAAGGTCAATTCAGAAGGAAAAATGATTTTCCTCCATTTGCATGATGAAGTAGGATGAAGGGAAGTATAAAGTGAGTTGGTTTATCTACAGAGGCTATGCTAGATTTAGACTTTTTGCATCACAAAATGTGACTCTTGACTCAAACGTGACTAATGTTGACAAACACATACAGTATATACACACACATATATACAATATATATACACACATATATACTATATATATATATATATATATATATATATATATATATATATATACATATATATATACATACTGCACCACCACCACGGTACCGCAGGGACTACTGACCGGACAGCCTGGGCCGGGTCCCCGTGCTTCTCGTAGCGCAGCGCCGTGCATCGCTGCGCCGCCAGGTCGCTGGAGGCTCTGCGGGGCTGAGGCGGGGGCGGCCTCGGGACGCCGATGCAGGCGACACGGCCTCTCCGGTTCCTCCAGTAGTGTCTCAGCAGCGGGACGGTGAACCTCATCGCAAACGGCCACAAGGAGAAGCCCGTTGAGTCCGAAGGGACTTGTTGAGCGTCCAGTTGGAGACGCAGCAGCAGCAGCAGCAGCAGTCAGTGCACAACGGGGGCCGCCATGTTGGATTAACCCTTTCACAGCGAGACGTAAACAGACAACAGCGCCTCTGGTGGATGAGCAGGGTACGTACAGACAGACAGACTGATAGATAGAAAGATAGATAGATAGACTGACTGACTGACTGACTGACTGACTGACAGACAGATAGACTGATGGATGAATAGACAGACAGACAGACAGACAGACAGACAGACAGACAGACAGACAGAAAGATAGATAGACTGACTGACTGACTGACTGACTGACTGACTGACAGACAGACAGATAGACTGATGGATGAATAGACAGACAGACAGACAGACAGACAGACAGACAGACAGACAGAAAGATAGATAGATAGATATATAGACAGCCTGATGGATAGACAGACAGACAGACAGACAGACAGACAGACAGACAGGCAGACGGACAAACAGAAGGACAGACAGAAAGATAGATATATAGACAGACTGATGGATAGATAGATAGACTGATGGACGGACAGACAGACAGACAAACAGATGATGGATAGACAGACAGACAGACAGATAGACTGATGGATGGATAGACAGACAGACAGACAGATGGACAGACAGACAGACGGATAGATAGAAAGATAGATAGATAGACTGACTGACTGACTGACTGACTGACTGACTGACTGACTGACTGACTGACAGACAGATAGACTGATGGATGAATAGACAGACAGACAGACAGACAGACAGACAGACAGAAAGATAGATAGATAGATATATAGACAGCCTGATGGATAGACAGACAGACAGACAGACAGGCAGACGGACAAACAGAAGGACAGACAGAAAGATAGATATATAGACAGACTGATGGATAGATAGATAGACTGATGGACGGACAGACAGACAGACAGACAGATGATGGATAGACAGACAGACAGACAGATAGACTGATGGATGGATAGACAGACAGACAGACAGACGGATGGACAGACTGACAGACAGACAGATGGGTGGATAGACAGACACAGAGACAGATAGATAGACAGACAGACAGACAGACAGACAGACAGACAGACAGACGGACAGACTGACGGACAGACAGACAGATACACATTATATTTATCTATGACAGTTATAAAACCCTCACCCAACCATTGAACCTGATACTTTAAAGTAGAATCACGTTGAACTGTGTGATCCCTGCACCGAGGCTGCTCAGGGTGGAAGAAAGAAAAACAATAATAAATATTGTAATATTTATTATGAAATGGAGCAGATCATAACATACAGAAGGATTATCACAGAAATACTTGTAAAAGCCTACATGCTGTTTACCATCGACAAAATATCCATTGAATCGCCTGAGATCAAGTTAAATGTAGTTTTAGGTCAGTAAACATCGATACATTCTTCAGTAATAAATGCACATTTTTGGAAATAGTTTCAGCCGTCTACACCCAAAGGTACAATATCACAAATGGCATGGCTGATAGTCACAAACAAAATGCATGGTACAAAGTACACACGGAACTCAGTAAAGTCAAGTGTGACAGTGTACTTTGATGCGCTTTTAATTTTACCCTGAGCACATGTCATGTCGCTAACCCGTCTAACACCGACATTTAAATCACAACAACACATCACTGGGGAGTCCAGGCAGACGAGGTCCGAGGCGTCGCAGAACACCGCTTCCCAAACGACCTCGCACAACAAAGCAGGAAGTGTCCACAGCAGAATATTGCAAAGACGAAAACCTCCCACTCTGTTTCTTTACTTTCAGCTTCGTTTGAAATAAAACATGACGTTCCCCGAGCTCCACCCGGAGTTTGGGGGTGGAGGCCAAATCCACGGACAAACACAGCAGCTTGACCGCGCCCTCCCCACCTCTGCGCACCGAAGTCAAACGCAAAACACCGAATCTTGAACGGTTCCATCAATTCCGAGAACTTGACAAATAATTATTTGCTTCTTTCATAAACCAATCAAAAAGTATTGAGTATTACATCGTTAAACTTGTTCATGTCCTGTTCGGAATTTCGCGGCCTTTTTTAAATCACAAGGAATCCCAGTTCCTAGGCTGTGTGTTGAGATGAGACAACCCCGATTTGTGTACTATAAGCCCCCATCCCATAATGATATAGTCGCTACATCCCATCTACAACAATAATAGAGGAAGAAACAATCACAGTCGAACATTTTCTTAATGTGATTATGTGATTTGGTGGCGGGTCGGGTCGTGGAGCCGTGCAGCGGGAAGGAGAGCAAAAAGCTTTTGGATCTCAGAGGAGCCGTCTGCCCCGGCAGCGAAGCCACGGCAGCGAAGCGACAGCAGCGAACGACGGCAGCCAGGCCACGGCAGCGAGGCCACGGCAGCGAAGCCACGGCAGCGAACGACGGCAGCCAGGCCACGGCAGCGAGGCCACGGCAGCGAGGCCACGGCAGCGAGGCCACGGCAGCGAGGCCACGGCAGCGAGGCCACGGCAGCGAGGCGTCGGCAGCGAGGCCACGGCAGCGAGGCCACGGCAGCGAGGCCACGGCAGCGAGGCCACGGCAGCGAGGCCACGGCAGCCAGGCCACGGCAGCGAGGCCACGGCAGCGAGGCCACGGCAGCGAGGCCACGGCAGCGAGGCCACGGCAGCGAGGCCACGGCAGCGAGGCCACGGCAGCGAGGCCACGGCAGCGAGGCCACGGCAGCGAGGCGTCGGCCGCCTTCACACGCAGAACGCTCCGTCTCTCAGTCTTCACCTTCCAAACAATCTGAACAATTCCCTGAGTTTGCAGATTACCGATTCCTGAGACAAGTCTGAGGACGGAGTTCCCGCTTTGCCACTGATGCTGCTTTTTTTTTTTTTTTTTTTCTTTCTTTCTTCAGAAAGTAAAACAAACGTATAAAAAAATATAGAACACGTGTTCAAAAAGCAAAAAGAGATTAAACAGAATATAAAACGATTAATGCATCTTACACGTGATTAGTGCAGAGTAACATTGCATTGGTTTTGGCATAGATAGACTTATGACAAGGGCCTCCCTTTTGAAAGGCTCCGGGTGAATTAAAAATAAGAAATATATATAACAAATCAGAAGAAATCATAAAAGGCAAAGAAATCAAAGAAAACAGTCACAGTTTACAGCGATGTCAGTCATATGAGGACTGCAGGCGGTGGAGCACTGAGCGCTGATCACTGCAGAGGACAGTGATGGGCTGAAGCCTCCGTTCAGGTTCAAATGTTCATTCTTACATCATCAATAAGCATCGGGACGCTGACACCGTGTTACCCCCAAAAATACTCAACACAAATCCTTTGGATGATTCATCTTTCCTCACAAAGAAGGAGCTGAAGGAGAAGCTCCAGCGCGTTTGGGTGAAAATAAATAAAAGTATGATTTTTTTGTTAAAGGCTTTAGAATAACTTTACATATATATTAAATTGGGTGAACAAGTGTCGTCAGCGTCTCCTGTAAAATGGGAGTAAAAGGCTGATCAGCTACATCTACTTACTGCAGGTCTGCAGGCTCAGGGCGGGGCGTCGCAATCCAATACTCCTGTAGTACTGCTGTGATATCACTGTAGTACTCCTTTAGTACTCCTGTGATACCACTGTGATACTCCTGTGATACCACTGTAGTACTCCTGTGATACCATTGTGATACTCCCGTGATACCACTGTAGTACTCCTGTGATACCACTGTAGTATTCATGTAGTACTCCTGTGACACCATTGTAGTACTCCTGTGATACCACTGTAGTAGTCATGTAGTACTCCTGTGATACCAGGGTAGTACTCCTGTGATACCACTGTAGTTCTCCTGCAGTACTCCTGTGATACCACTGTAGTACCCATGTGATACCCCTGTAGTACTCATGTGATATCACTGTAGTACTCATGTAGTACTGCTGTGATACTCCTGTGATACCACTGTAGTACTCCTGTGATGCTCTCAATACTGTTGTGAGATTTTTTAAGTTTATGTTGGAGCAGCCCACGTCCAGCTCCAGCTGCAGGTGGATCAGGGCGACGCCCGCCCTCAGTGTGTTCTAAAGCCTGTTGATGAGCCACAGCCTCCACGCAGTACCACGTCACACTCTGCTTCATTCAAGTATCAGGGATCTCAGCTTGTGTCAAGTATCTGATGGAACGTTATTCAGTAAAGCGTTGCGTTCTTTGGAATTCTATCAAATCCAAATGACAGTACTGACGAGTACAGTAGCAGCCAAAAACATTTCAACATCCTGCCGCCAGGAAAGTGATTTAAGAAAGGCTTCCAGTCCCAGAAAAAGAAGCTCTCGCCGTGTTTGGAAGGATAAGCTGCTGACGGCACTAATACTTCAACAGAGTAGTGCAAAAGAGGATTCCAGTCAACACCAATTCACGTCACAATCTCAAACACTGACGTCCATACACAGGATAATTGGTTTCCTACGGGGGTTAGGATCAGCGTGAAGTAGCAGACCAATGAGGCTGACTATGCACTAATGAGGTTGACTATGCACTATTAAGGTAGACTGCATTATTGTTGTAAAGTATGCACTACTGAGGTAAACGATGCACTATTGAGGTAAACTATGCACTAACAAGGTAAACTATGCACTAAGAGGTCGACTATGTGCTAAGGAGGTCGATTATGCACAATTGAGGTAGACTATGCACTATTGTGGTAGACTATGCACTAATGAGGTAGACTACACTATTGGGGTAGACTATGGACTTTTGAGGTAGACTGTACTAATGAGGTAGAATATGCACTATTGAGGTAAACAATGCACTGTTAAGGTAGACGAAGCCTCCGGCTAAACCCCAAACGTGTCCCTCCCAGTCCCAGAGCGATATGCAAACTAACATTCATTCCAGAGTCACTGTTCTGCCTCTGGTCCGATACTGTGGTGTAACAATCAGGAAAGAGACTAAATGATAAGGCAGCGCAGGCGTGTCCACACACCCTGACGTAGCGATTCAGTATCAGATCAGAGAGGGAACTCACACCCACAGGCACAGTATCACAGAACAAAAAAACAGCAAAAAACTATTGAAATCAAACAAAACGTGAAGATAATCTTGATGCGTGGCATTATCATTACAATCTTATCGCCCAAATAAAGATGCTTGTCATTACCTGAGTTTCATAATTAAAGCAGTATCCCCGAGTGGAACACCAAATGAGATGAAAATAAAAATAAAAGAACTTCAGCAACATTATTCGGGAGTGATTTTTATATAAATCTAATTTTCAACCTGAGGTAGTTCCAAAAGCAGCTTGAGCGGACGAGGCGGTGTCCTGAGTCCCATCTCTCCCGTGATTGGCCCCCGTGCACCCCCCCATTCTCTGAGCCCGCTCCATCAGTCGGAGGAGCCGGCAGGGGGCGCTGCCGGGGAGCCCTGCTGCTCCTCCTCTCCCGTCAAGGAGGAGGTGTTTCCCTGAGAGCCCGGGGAGGACTGCTGTGCTTTGATTGGGCAGTTTGCCACCATGTGCTCGATGCTCTGGCAGAAATGGCACTTCTTGGGCTGGGGGGGCAGCTTGCACTCCTTGGCGTGGTGGTCCAGCCCTCCACAGTTGTAGCACCTTCAGGAGAGAGAACATTGTTTAAGATCGGACAATTAGCCTGCATTTCCCCCCCCGCGGTGATGAATAAAATACCACCTCATCTAATCTTATTCTGGAAAGTTTTCTGCTGGCCACTAGATGGCGACATTTTAACGTGTCCTGATGTGGCGAAGCATAAATCTTGCGAGGGGCATTCCAGGTCATCCACACTGCTGTCAGTGCATCCAAATGATGCATCATTTCTAGGATGCTTAAAACCAACCCAGCAGAATGTAAGATCAACTTTCAAGCTACTTGCATCTGCAATATCACCTCGCAGGAACTATGTTATACCGCTTTACTTTCATCAGCAGCTGGATGAGTCCGTCAGTCGGCCGCAGAGTGAAATTAATCTCACAAACTTCTCAATGGATTAGAAATGGCCCTCATCATTTTGTGAAATGGAGCCTCCGTTTCAGACCCCCAACACCCCAGGAAGAGATCCGGTTAAAGACAAACAGTGACGACGGCGCGGCACATCAATGGTGGCTACCGGGGGTGCCGTCAAACAGCTCTGTTCAAACACGGGCTTTAGAATGGCCACGCGTGCGGGGCTGACAGGCAGATGGGCACTGGGCGTGAGGGCGGTCAGCCACGCCACAGCCCCACATCCACCGCCATTGTGGCGGCAGATGAGTTTTGGGCAGAACCGCTGCCGAGGGGTCAGCGAGTCTTTGTGGCCGTGGACATTTTGGAAGGCGTCAAGGTCTCCACCACCGCGCGCACTCTTTCCACCAGCATCGATCAGCGAGCCGGTGCAGGGAGGGGGAAACGCTCCTTTGTCTAAAAAAGCTGCAGTAATGACCTCTGAACTCTGCCCTCCCCCCCGGCCCTGCCCCTTCCCTTCAGCTCTCCAGCCCCCGACTCCATCCCAACCCCCAAACGCTCACATTTACTCATACAGCGTTTCCAAGACAACAGTGACCTTTCACCCTCCCTGCCTGGGCTTTTGCATCTGTTATCAATTAAATGGACAGGGGCTACCCCCTCCCAATCACACACACACACACACACACACACACACACACATATATATACTATATACACTATATACTAAGGTGGACTTTTAGGCTGAGAAAACATGGTTTCCTGCAGAAGAAGCTCACTGTGATCATGTAGAAACATACAAACCTTAACTTCAAACTAAGAAAGCCCAACAGAAGCCGCGTATTCTTCTCAGATATGGAATCATCCATGCAGTGTATTATTGTAACCTGTGCAATAGGTGACGGAAACACACCCAGAAAACAATACTTTTTACAAGCCCACTCATAGTGGTGAAGAGCAGCTTCTCCGGGGAGAAGCACAGAGCCTCCCAGGCTCTTCCAGGCTCTTCCAGGCTCTTCAAGGCTCTCACAGCCACCACACTCTGGCTCTAATCACAGCTGACAGGAGGGTGAAGTTGATACACCTCTAACCCCGCGCTTCATCGATATTCACACAACAACTTAAAATGGCTGCCTCCCGCCACCACCGTCACCATGAGAGGAGCGAGGCTGTGGTGGGACCAAACAAACCAAATGGTCCATCCTCTCACCCAGAGGATCCGAGGACAACCCTGCATGTGTTTCTATATTCACGGTGTGCTTTCTTTTCTCTTTCCGCGACTGAGTTTCCTGAATTCACCGTCGGTTTGTGAAGTCTGTTTGCGCCGTGCGATCATAGTCTACTTGTTCTGCTTGAGAAAGGGAAGCAACGACATCATAACACAATACTGTGGAGACTCCCGAGCGGAAGCAAGAGACGAATCTATCATTCCAGAAATCCTTTCCGGCACCATCGCCTCCCGACTGTAGCGCTGCAGCCGCCGGACGTCGATCGACGCCCTTCAGCCGTTGGGTCTCAGGTTGGTGGAAGGGTTTTGGGAGGAGATGGCCGGTGGGTGTAAACCCACGAGGGGCCTTCAGACTTAAACAGTTATTGATCCGGGTCACACGTCAAGCCCGCTGGTTTGACCCACGCTCGGACCGGAGGGGCTGGGGGATGGGGTCAGAGGAGAGGGGGGAAACGGGGGAGAAGCTGAAACTCCATTGTACATCTGATCCAAAATGGAGACCAGACTGCGTGTGGAAAGAAAATACAGAGCCTCCGTCTGAAAAAGGGACCACGCCTCGTACCTACCGAGTTAAACTGGTTGTAAAGTTCATTAGTTTTCCAAAGTATGTCTCTCTTAAAGTATTTTGTAACAAAAGGATACACAGCATGGTGACACAATGAGACAAATCCAGCCCAGTGATCAGTTGCGATTGGGTTTTACTAACAGCTGGAGGATGATGCACACCGCTCAACTTCTGATCAGTTATCGTCCTTCTTCTTTTTGGAGACATCTCACCTGTCTCCCTTGGAGCGTCTCTTCTGGACGTTCTTTCCCTTGGGTCTCCTCTCGCTGCCCACACAGTGGATGCCTCCGGGTCCTGTGACGCGCTGGGACTCCAGGCCTTTGGATGACTTCTTGAAGGTGAACTCCACGGACTCGCCTTCCTTGAGGCTTCGGAAGCCCTCCATGTGCAGCTTACTCTGAGCGGACAAAGGGGAAACGTGGTCACTGTCACAAGACATTTTGATGAGATGAAATAACACTTAAAGTTAGGTTAATCAGGAACACCTGTCTGAGGGAGGCTGGCCGTCCACAACTTCCGTGCTGCTGGTTTTCCATCCGACCCGGTAATTCATTCGGTTCATCTGACCTTCCATGTGCGACTCAATCCCTAAACCGCAGCTAGAACGAAGACCAGCAGCGTTTGGTCAAACCCCACTGATCTGGCTTCATTAGCACATGGCACGCATCGAGAGTTCTAGTGTGTCGCAATCATCTACGAGCACATCAACTGAAGCGCGCGTTTGCAGAATACTTTGACCCCTGGGAACGTCCCCATGGAGTCTTGACGGCGTGATAACATCACCGCCCCTCTGGGACTTATCAGGCGACAGGTATTTTAAAGTTGTCATCACGCCGCCCCGGACAAATAAACAACCGCTGCAGAGTTTGCTGTTCCCACTCGGGTTAATCTCGCGGGTTGCCTAACACCGGCGAGCCCCTTCCCTGTTCTCTGAGTGGTAAACGTGATGGGGATGACCTTCAACCCCCACCCCGCTTGAGGAGCAGCATTCCGTACTGCCTCCCCCCACCCACATCACAAAGCCCCACTGCCACGCTGACCACCAGGATGCAGGGGCGGGGGAGGGGTGAGAAGGGGGCTGGGGGTGGGGTCAGTGGTGGGGGACATTCCTGGGATGGTTCTTTGGTGAAGAGGCACGCGAGATAAAAAGTTTGGGGGCAGACGGGCGGTCTCTGCATCCTGAAATGATTGATATCAGAGTCTGTTTCACAGCCTATTCAAGGGACCACAACAACGGCCGGTCGCACAAACTGCCCTTTGCGCAAATCTGTTAAAGGCTTTGTTCAGTATTTTTGTCGGTTTTGAGCCTCACCTTGTTTTTCTGTGGCGCTCCTTGCTGAAACACACAGACCCTACAGACAACACCTCTTGGCAAAAAGTGGCGCCCAATCATCCAAGCTTGTGGGCCCACTCCACCTGCTATAAAACCTCTTTCTTCACACTCACTATCACCACCTCCAAACAAGTTGACTTTCACTTCACTTTCACGCTCTGTCCCTGATTCCATTCACTTTGCTGCGTGTGGTTGTGTCGCTCAGCTCCCTCTTTGCTTCCAACACGTCCATCGCCCCCTCCCTCAGAGCCTTGCTGCGCATAAGTCGTCTTTTCAAGAGGGAACGAAAAGATAGGACTTCCAAGATACATGCGAGGAGGGTCCTTGAACACAGCTTTTGACGTTGCACCAACGCTTCTATTCAGTGTGATTTAGGCCCCGTTGTCTACTGAAGATGTCAAATGTTTTCTGATTCAAAGGGTCGGGTGAACGGCAATCTCAAACAAACAAACTTCGCCGTCATGGACGTCTTTGACACCAGCCGCCGCTTGTTGTGTACCTCTGCAAACGGACAGACCCGCTGCCGGGCCCCGGGCACGTCTGGGCGTCTGTGAGGCCCGGCTCAGACCTCCGAGGCCTATTGTGCGTCCCGGCCCGACGACCGTTAACCTACTTCCTGTCGCACGCCCGACCTCCCCCTGACGGGGCTCCTCGGCCATTCAACACCCCATCAAGGTGGAGAACCGGGGAGGAGCTCCTCCTCGGGTGGGACGCCGAGTGAAGACATCAGAGCGCCGGAGGACAAAAGGTGGCCTGGAACGGGGGGGCCACACAAAGTGCAGCTCGGTCACGGCCGAGGGGAGCCTTTCCACCGGCGGCGCGGCCCCATTGTCCACCTGCACAAAGGCCTGCGGGCCCCGGGAGTTAATGCCGCTTGACACACGGCCACTAATTTTATGACAGGGCGGGGGGGGGCTCAATGTTGCCATAACTCCCGTGCATCTGTCACACACGCACGTGCTCACACTTCCTCTGGCGACGCAGAGAGGGGAACACATTAGACACGCCTTTGGAGAGGTCAGCGTGCGAGGGCGCGGCTCTGAGGCGCCGGACAATGTTCTACGCAGAGAGAATCGGGTCGAAACGCAGCAAATACACAAAGTAGAGACGATGCAGGCGACGGGCGGATGCGGCTGATGCAAAATGTGACGTGTGCTCACAACAACACAGTGACGCAAAAGACCCTGGAAGCTGAATTTGTGCACGAAAACTGCAGAAATGCCTTGAATACATGCACACATTTACAGCTCTTATTTATTAGTGCATATTTACCAGCTGTCGTTTGTTTTCACAGACCTGTTTAAATATCAGCAGAACAGAACAGTAAACATTTGCAAATCCGTTTTGTATATGTGCAAGTGTTTTGTCCAGCCCCACTGTCAGAATATGATTGAACATAATAACTTTATTCGAGGAGCGGAAAAAAAACAAACAACCTCAGAAAAACAATTTTAGACGCGATTTAAATAATTAGATTTTACGGTTGTTTATTTTTATTTGTAAGACACAGCGAACATATTTGCAGACGCTCACCTGCTTTCTCATATCTGTTGTTATGGTCATTATTTGCAGAGCTAAGCACATATTTGCAAATCGATCTTCCTACATTCTGCATTAACAGTTCAGTCCCAAAAAAACTCCAAGTCAGGTGGTTTAAGGAGAATAAGTTTTAAAAGCCCAGTGCTCCCCTATAAATATACTTTTATATTCAATTCAAATCATAATCTGTTTGTACTCCCGATATGTACTGAACTATGTACAAGTTGTGATCAAAAACCACAGATTGTTCTTCATTTCCGTCGACATATTTCTTACTTTGCCTTGACGCTCTCTGCACGGCCCACTTAGTTGTTTTTAGCATGTTTTGCGTGTTTTTTCTGTGCTTTTCTTATTAAAGACGACTGTTACGGGGACGAATGCACTTTGGCTCGATGTAAAACGGCAAAACAAAAATGTAAACTCCATCCCTACATTATTTCACTACTCTTTCTGTTGCAATGTTTAAAATTAAGAAAATTAATATTTCTTTCAAAAATATGAGATAGAACATTGTAACGGTCATGCCTTCGATCTGGCCCACTTACGTATATAAGGCATTGTGCACTTTAATATTTCAATGGGTGGCTTCTCACTCTCTGTGAATATGTATCAATTCATTTGGGCCGTGTTTGATGAGAAGGACCCAGGTGAGCAGAGTTCATCCCTGTGATGCTTCAGGTTTATTCAAGCACTTTGCTGCTAAACCACAATCACTGATTCCAGGCAGAGTTGGACTCTCGCTGCGTTCGTCCAGGTCTTGGATTCCCTCTGAGAGTCACGACCGTCCGTCCTCCAACGAGGAGCTGGAGTGGAGGCTTTGTCTCCAACGTGACGGTGTTTTATCGCTTTGAAACCAAAGCGCCAATACCCTGAGTTCAAATCACTCCAGTAAAAGTAGAAGCACATCGCCAGGCATCCCACCCCAATTCCCAAGTATAAGTCTGGAATCTCTCCGTTAAATGTTTGTGATTTCCGGTAGAGCTACAACCAATCAGAGCGCTGGATAGACCTACAACCAATCAGAGCGCTGGATAGACCTACAACCAATGAGAGCGCTGGATAAACTGTCCAAGTTTAATGCTGTTACGATAGCAGATACAAGAGACCGCTCCACCTCGGCGGCAGCCATCTTGGTAAGGTGCGTCAGCGGCTCTCCTCTGCATCGTCACGGTATCAAGCCCCGCCCCGTATTAGATAAACAGCAGTGATTGGCCGACCCTGATGAGGTCAAGTGGAAACCTGTTTGAATGGGAGGGTGGCTAGACGTATTGTGCAGAGCAGATGGAACACGACAGACACACCAACAGGTCGTGCTGTGGAATGCGCTGGAATCAACGTTTCTGGAACTGAATCAACTCATGTAGCGACGGACCTTTCACCAAATCCACTTTTTCATTTTGTTCCTGTAATCAGCCAATCAGGCTCCGCTTTGTGGACGCCATCATTAACCATTCAATTACCAATCCAGTC
>NC_137195.1:2025671-2040671 GCF_960531495.2 Zeus faber
TTTATAACACAGGGTGTTCATCCTTCATCCCCTTTGTGTCATTTCACACTAAATACGTTGATGCACTTTTGTTTTGTTTTGTTTTGTTTTGTTTTGTTTTGTTTTGTTTTGTTTTGTTTTGTTTTGTTTTGCTCACTGAAAAGATAAATGAGCAACTCATTCTTTTTTTAATTATTATGCACAGATTCGGCTCCTGGCCTTCACGCGGCTTCACGTCCATTAAACGTGTTTGAATGTTTACCTTTGGTTTCATCTCTTCATGAAGCTCTGGCAGTTGAACTGCTTTGCAGACTTCACTGCTGGACTCATTCCAGTGATGAGGTTTATAACTCAGAGATCTGCTTATTACCTCAGAGCCTATTCATTCATTAGGATCCAGCAACGTATAGTCAACGTGCAGCACATGTTCGTGTTCAGTCCAGCCTCACATTCATAACTCCAAAGTGACGAGGGTAAAGTTTGAAGTCGAGCTGGAATTAAGGAATATCACAGAAGAGGGAGGGCTGTCGTGAGCTGGATCAGCAGTATCATGCCACGCCCTCCTGCTCCTGCTGGTTTCATACAACAGTTCTATTACATACATGCGGTGGAAGGAGGCGGCACATGTGGGTGATTCCGAGGCGCCACAGACTAAAGACAGTTCAGTCACAGTTCCGCTGACGAACACGAGGCCCAGTCCTCACCTGGTGCCACTGGGTGCAGATGCAGAGGCTCCAGGAGGATCCTCCTTCAAGGCTTTTTGGGAGACTGTTGCATGCCCACCACACTGTAATCTAGATGTTTAATGCTTCAGATTTACCTTCAGGGCTATGTGATCATAGAACCTTATGATCTATTATATAACAGCATCACGTTGACCGAAACAGAAGGGTTATCAACTTACAAAAGAAACAAAACGCACACTAGTGTTATCAACTTACAAAAGAAACAAAACGCACACTAGTGTTATCAACTTACAAAAGAAACAAAACGCACACTAGTGTTCACTAGTCTCACTATGCCAGCCGCGTGTAGTACTGCTGCCCTCTGCTGGCAGTATTAGGTAAACGCACCTTCTGCAGCCTGAGGGACTGCAGTTTAAAATGGTTATAACTAGAATAACCAATATAACCAGTTATAACTGAAATAACCAATATAACCAGTTATAACTGAAATAACCAATATAACCAGTTATAACTGAAATAACCAATATAACCAGTTATAACTGAAATAACCAATATAACCAGTTATAACTGAAATAACCAATATAACCAGTTATAACTGAAATAACCAATATAACCAGTTATAACTGAAATAACCAATATAACCAGTTATAACTGAAATAACCAATATAACCAGTTATAACTGAAATAACCAATATAACCAGTTATAACTGAAATAACCAATATAACCAGTTATAACTGAAATAACCAATATAACCAGTTATATTAATGGGAGGGTCAAGCTCTTTGTTTAAACGTCAAATAATGATTGTACATTCCTCCACTGATTCACGTGGGAGGAAACTCAGTGTAAAAGGTGAAAAGCCTGTTTTTTTGGGGGTCCACGTGCATCTCTGTGGGACATAAACAACCTTTCAGCCTTTTAACCAAAGTGTGACCCCCCAGCTCTCACACAACATCTGGAGCAACGTCACCCAAGACCAGACCCCAGGAGGGGGGGAGGGGGTGAGGGAGGGGAGGAGGAGGGAAGGAGGGAGGGAAGGGGTGAGGGAAGAAGGAAAGGAAAAGGGGAATGAGGGAGGGAGGAAGGGAAAGAGGGAGGGAGAGAGGGAGGAAGGGAAGGAGGGAGGGAGGAAGGGAAGGAGGGAGGGAGAGAGGGAGGAAGGGAAGGAGGGAGGGAGGAAGGGAAGGAGGGAGGGAGAGAGGGAGGAAGGGAAGGAGGGAGGGAGGGAAGGAGGGAGGGAAGGAGGGAGGGAGGGGCACCTTGGTCCCGGGGTCCTCCACAGTGTCCCGTCACTGACCCTCGGAGCCGGTAAATCCCAAACACCGGCACCACCGGAGGGTTTTTGACGTTTCGGACAAAGGGACCTTCATCCCCCTGGGACCCCGGAGCAGGGCTGCAGGAGACTCGGGGAGCCCGGAGCTCAGCCACGTCCTGCACCGGATCTCACATTTTGGGAAGCTGCTTCCGAAGTGCGTCGGTTCTCCTGGGATCTGGACTTCCACCGTGTGCCCCACGCCGTGGAGCTGCGCAGAACGCGGCGTGCTGGGCGCCAGGTACGCCCTCCCGCTGGGTCCTGGAGGTCCTGGAGCCGGGAGGTGCTGGGTTGAGCCGGGGACAACTGATCCACAGCCCCGGTCCCTGCGTCTCGGTGCCAGATGGCGCGGCTCCGAAAGAAGGTGTGCGTGCGTCTCCTCCTCTTCGCCGTCTTCGTCTTCGGAACAACGATGGGTTGGAGAACTCTGAAAGCCAGCGCCGGCTCTTCCAACCCGGCCCCGGACCCGGAGCTCCGCACCGCGGGCAGAACGGAGCGGCGCCCCGCCGCCCGGGACGCTCCGCACGGCGGCGGCAGCAGCACCGAGGCTGCCCCCGAAGAGGGAACCGTGTTTTATGACGTTCATATATTTTATTATGTGTGGTACGGGACCCTGCATTTGGATGGGAGGTACGTGCACTGGGATCACGCCCTGGTCCCGCACTGGGACCCCAAGATCGCCGCCAGTTACCCGAGAGGCAGGCACCTGCCGCCGGAGGACATCGGCTCCAGCTTCTACCCTGAGCTGGAGCCGTACAGCTCCAGGGACCCGGCGGTGCTGGAGTCCCACATGGAGCAGATCGGAGCCGCAGCAGCAGGTACACAATTGAGATCAATAAGTGCATTTAATAATTACTAAATTATATTTAAGTAGAATAATACTTATATATAATAATATATTTATATAAGTTGATGTATTTTATGAATGGAAAACTTGGGCAACAAAAGTGGAGGCACCGCGGGTTTCAACTTCAGCACCACACCGAGTGGACAGCTCCACCCGGAGGGAGAATCCGGACGGACAGACAGATAGACAGATAGACAGATAGATAGATAGATAGACAGATAGACAGACAGACAGATAGACAGATAGATAGATAGATAGACAGATAGACAGATAGACAGATAGACAGATAGATAGATAGATAGACAGATAGACAGATAGATAGACAGATAGATAGATAGATAGACAGATAGACAGATAGATAGATAGATAGATAGATAGACAGATAGATAGATAGATAGATAGATAGATAGATAGATAGATAGATAGACAGATAGATAGACAGATAGACAGATAGATAGATAGATAGATAGACAGATAGACAGATAGACAGACAGATAGATAGATAGATAGATAGATAGACAGATAGATAGACAGATAGATAGACAGATAGATAGATAGATAGATAGATAGATAGATAGATAGATAGATAGACAGATAGATAGACAGATAGATAGATAGATAGATAGATAGATAGATAGATAGACAGACAGATAGATAGACAGATAGACAGATAGACAGATAGACAGACAGACAGACAGACAGACAGACAGACAGACAGACGGATAGATAGACAGATAGATAGATAGATAGATAGATAGATAGATAGATAGATAGACAGACAGACAGACAGACAGACAGACAGATAGATAGATAGACAGACAGACAGACGGATAGACACATAGATAGGTAGACAGATAGATAGATAGATAGACAGATAGATAGATAGATAGATAGATAGACAGACAGACAGACAGACAGACGGATAGATAGACAGATAGACAGATAGACATAGACAGATAGATAGATAGACATAGATAGATAGACAGACAGAGAGATAGACAGGTAGACAGATAGACAGACAGATAGATAGACAGATAGACAGACGGAGAAGAGGGAAGCCACAAGCCGCCTGGGTGCAGATCAATCCCTTCTCCGATGGTGGAAAAGCAGAAACGTCCGGGTGTGTTCACCTGGTTGTGTCAAGCTGAAGGTTTCCAGTCAATGGCTCTGGAGTAACCCAGTGAAGTACCCAGTGAGCCACGCAGAACAATGATATTTATGGGATGTTTGCCCAGCTCCTACTGACGCTGTCCCTGCAAATGAAGCATCCGAAGATATTTGGAAACATCTCCGATCTTCACGCTTCCACACTTTCAAAACGTCGTAATGTTCATTTTCCAACAGGGGCTGAGAGTCTTTACACGCCCCCGACACCGAAAACCCATCCCAGGGGGAACAAGAAACACACCCAGGAACTGATGTATTAAGAGGTTAAACTGTGTGTGTGTGTGTGTGTGTGTAGGGGTCCTGGTGCTCTCCTGGTACCCTCCAGGCCTGGCTGACGACAACGGGGAACCCACTGAGGACCTGGTACCGGCCGTGCTGGACGCCGCCTACAGACACAACCTGAAGGTGAGGGTGGAGGTTCCACAGGAAGTCGTACACACGTACACTTCGCACACACACACACACACACACACACACACACACACACACACACACACACCCACACACACACACACACACACACGTACACACACACACACACACACACACACACACACACACACACACACACACACACACACACACACACACACACACACACGTACACACACACACACAGACACACACACACTGGTGGTGTAAAGAAGGTTTCTTACTATGAAATGATATACAAACCTTCATGGATCTGACGGTGTTTCAGAGGTGTTCTTGATTCAATTCGTTCAAAATGCACAATAGAAGACGCTATAAGTGTGTGTGAGAGAGAGAGAGAGAGAGAGAGAGTCTTAGTGTGTATGTGTGTGTGTGTGTAATGTGTAAGTGTGTGTGTGTGTGTGTGTATGTGTGTAACATGACCACAGTTAAAGGTCAGGATACTATTTTTCATTAAATTTTCAAGCGCGATACTAGTAAATGTACTGAAGCACAGGAACACAGTACTCACACTCCGCGCCCGGAGGCCCCCAGCGTCGCGCTCCGTCACCGGAGGCTTCCATCCAGAGCCGCTGGCCTGGAAGCGGAACCGGAACGTGGTCTGGTGCTGGTCTCCGTCCTCCGGGGGCATGAGGCCGGGACCCCCACGGTTCTGCTGGTGACATCTCCGGCATTGAAACAAAAACAAGAAAACAAGAAAAAGAAGAAGCCGCTGGGAAGGCTGCGTAGGTGGAGGGGATGGGGGTTGGGTGGGTTACTTACAGTAGATCAAATGCCAATTAGGTCGGAAAATGGAAAGCAAGAGAGGAGAGAGATTCAGTATCTGCTCCCTTGTGTTACGCTGCACAGATGCTGAGAGAGAAAGGGAGGGAGAGGGGGGGGGATAGAGAGAGAGAGAGACTTTTTTTTTTAACTTTTAAGGTTCCTTTATTTACAGTTTCAGTCAGTCATGTCACAACAGCAGAAGCTTGGCCATGAAGAAACCAATAAACAACAAAAGAGAGAGCGAGAGAGACTTTTGACTTTTAAGGTTCCTTTATTTACAGCAAGTCATGTCACAGCAGCAGAAACTTGATTAGGAAGGAACCAAAAAACAACAAAAACAGAGACAAACCACATGAAAACCCAGCTCAGTAAGATACAGACACCTCTGTTCAGAGGGAACTAGCTTCACAGGGATCTAATGACGTCTACGCCAGCTTTGAGACTGCTGTTCACTATAAGGACTGTTCCCTCTGTAGCCCAGACTTCCTCCTTTGTACAGTTTACCTCCTGAGAGAGAGAGACAGAGAGAGAGAGACAGAGACAGAGAGAGAGAGACAGAGACAGAGAGAGAGAGACAGAGACAGAGAGAGAGATGGGGGGTAGAGAGAGGGTGGAAGAAAGAGAGAGAGAGAGAGAGAGAACCTAACCCACTAACCCTGACCCTAAACCTAACCCTGAACTTAACCCTGAATCCTATAGTCTGAGCCCTACTGGGATGGAAAACAGTCGGTGTGTCTTTGGAAAGTCTTGTGGTGTATCCCGCCAAAAGACTTCCACCGTCGACATCACACTCTCCACTCTCTATCCCATAATAATTCACAGCTTCTTCCGCCGTCACGTCGGTCGCAGGGCATCCATGGCTCCTGAACCAAGAGTCGTGGTGACGCCTCGTGCTTCCTCCATTTTTGAAAGATTTCTGTTGGACGATGAAAACTTCCACGTGTTCACAGGAAGTGACGGCATCGGTTACTTCACAGCTTCATGTTTTACAATGTTTTGTTGCAATGAAATGACTTTTTTTTAATAGATTTTGTGTAAAGTTAAAGTGTAAAGTGTGATGTTTAGTTCTGCTTGAGCAATCAATGATCAAAAAGAAATGTTTCGTAGATTACCGTGAACGTTCCACTGAATCAGAACCATCCAACGCTGCTGTGGTGTCATACCGATATGAAGCGGTAGTAACTAGATGTGTGTGTGTGTATATATATATATATACACACACACTGTATTTAACAGGAGGGTAAATCGGGCTCTGCAGGAACTTCAGGTTTGAGTTTAAAATCAGCTCCACCCACATCCACCCTCAGCTCAAACCAGTTGGATAACACTCCTTTCATACCAGCCCAGCTCATACTGCAACACACACGCACACAGACAGACAGACAGACAGACAGATAGACAGACAGACAGAGGGTGAGGTGCAGGTGGAGCTGTGTGGTCAGGATCCAGTGCATCAGTCAGTGTTTACAGGATCAGCACAGTGTCAACGTCATTTCATTGAAATACGAGAAGAGAAGCAAACAGAAGCTGATGATCAACCCATACAACATGAATAAGAAATGAAGAGTTTCCTCTCAAACATAAACAGCCGGTGCATCGTGGGTCGTGGGTCCCATGGGAGTGTTTTCCTGGAGATTAGGGGCCCGAGGGACAGAACACGGTCCAGTAAACAGAACATAAAGCTGCACGGTGTGTGTGTGTGTGATGATAGCAACAAAACAAGATATAGTATACATAGTATATAGAACATATAGAAACTGTGACCATATACCTCCACACCACAGAGGTGAAGATCACACATCACAGATACTGTAGTTATTAAATCCATACATCATCAGATGTGTACTTACTGTGTATGTGTGTGTGTTACATTACATGACGTGGTTTAGATACAGATTCTATCAGATGGAAAAGATATAATATACAGCTGCAGGCTGATAATACACAGAGACCAAAAGAAATACACAACATTTCCTGTGTGTGGATGCGTGCGTGTGTGTGTGCATGTGTGTGTGTATATCTGTGTGTGTGTGTGTGTGTCGGTGTGTATGCATGTGTCTACGCGTGCTTGTGTCTGCATGTGTGTGTATGCACGTGTGTGTGTGTGTGTATGTGTATGCGTGTGTCTGCACGTGTGTGTGTGTGTGTATGCGTGTCTGCACGTGTGTGTGTGTGTGTATATGCGTGTGTCTGCATGTGTCTGTGTGTGTGCGTGTGTGTGTCTGCACGTGTGTGTGTGTGTGTGTGTGTATATGCGTGTCTGCATGTGTCTGTGTGTATATGCGTGTGTCTGCACGTGTGTGTGTGTGTGTGCGTGTGTGTGTCTGCACGTGTGTGTGTGTGTGTGCGTGTGTGTGTCTGCACGTGTGTGTGTATGTGTGTGTATACGCGTGTGTGTGTATGCGTGTGTCCGCATGTGTGTGTGTGTGTGTCTGCACGTGTGTGTGTGTGTCTACGCCTGTGTGTGTCTGCATGTGTGTGTGTGTGTGTGTGTGTGTGTTCACAGCCGCCCTCTGAGCCCTGAGAGATGAGGGTGTGAGTGGAGCAGCGTATGGACGATGGTGATAATCACGACCATAAGGACAGTGAGGAGCAGTGGTTCACTCACAGCTGTGGCCCCTGCAGCACCGGGGCCTCCACACCTGCAACTTATGATTCACGTTTTGCACAAAAGGCCTCGTTATCGTTCTTCTTAAGAGCAGTGATTTGTGCACCATTTGTACGGCTGCATCACGGTTTTAAAGCTCAGCGTCATGTGTAGATGGATGGGTACTTGATTCATCCCCGGAGGGAAAGTGTCAAAGCAGCAATAATAATACTAATCTAAACAAAATAAAGGGAGGAAACTGTCTGTCTGTCTGTCTGTCTGTCCCTCGATTATCTCCACAACGTTCATCCGATCTACTTCACACTTGCTGCGTCTATCGCTGTGGACCCAAGGACGCGCAGTGTCCAATTTGGTGCAGTTTGGAGACGCAACACGTGTAACATGACCGGATCACACACAGAAGAAACCTCGACTCGACTGATCCCCCTGAAGCTCCACTGCCTACGTTCACGTTTGGTGCTTTGTATTTCTGTCAGGTTGTCCTCACATTTAGTTAAAATGTGCCATTCAAACCTGTCTGAAAGTCTCACATTTGAAAAAATGCACCAGTAATAATAATTATGAGGCAACAGCATAAAAAATAGCTAAATTAAAATGGCAGTACACAATAAACCTGAATAAAAATCTTCCTAAAAAATCTGCGATGTACATAAACCTAGAAAGTTTGTTGTTTGCAATTTCCGTTGAAAATTCCAGGCATACAATTAGGCAAAAAAAAGACATAGCGATAGAAATACAAATAAAGCAGTTAAGTGGAAATAAAATTAATGTTAAAATAAAATACGTTTCATTTTGAGACAAATCCCCCTGGTTCCAAAGACACCTGAAGACGCCGCTCTTCTGGGAACACCTGAAGACGCCGCTCTTCCTGGAACACCTGAAGACCTGATCCTGCCTCAGCGGTGACTGTTCTTGTTTCTGCTGAGGTCGAGCAGCTTTAACTTGTTGTATTGACAATGCACCAACAACACAAGAGTTGTTGATGTTGACGTGACTTTAAGTCGTTATTTTGACATAATAAACATGGAACTCTAAGTACTCATGAGTACTGATCATATTGAACTAACATACAAAAAAACCCCAAATACTACAAGACCATTTTATTGGGATCCCTTCCTGCATCTAGTACCTGGTTGAATTGAAAGCAGGAGATCATGCTTGAAGTTGGATGTTGCTCCAAAGGTGGTTTTCTGCTTTCATTGTGTCCAGCCTCATGTGAGTCCTTCTGGACAAAAGCCTCTGATCAGTGATGACATATGGATGAGGAGCTGCCGCAGCGTTAAGCTCCAGCCGGATGCTAAGTGCTCTGACGCGCCTTGTGGCGCCACCTCGCCAAACGCCATTTTTTTACATCCAGGTTTTGCACAATGTGTCCCCCGGGGGCCTGGCCGTGGGCGCAAAACAACAGCCGTTCACTGGGATCATGTATTATTTACGGTCATGTAAGCCTCTCGTCCGGCCTCTGAAATATTCAGCTGGAGCACTTTCCAAGCACGTGGCTCCACCTGGGCTTCGCAAAACGGAAGAAAAACACAGCGGCGGGTCTCCAGGGAAGGGCGGAGTCACTGTACTGTACTGGGGGCGTGGATGGATGGAGAGACAGATAGACAGATAGATGGACAGACAGACAGGCCGCAGTGGTGGGTCCTCCAGTTTCTCGCCTTTACACCGAATCGACAAGAACAAAGTGTTCGTCCATTCACGTGGATGGAGAGCCGGGCTCTGCCACGGAGCGTCCGGTGCGAGGCCGGCTTCACAGCGCTCAGCAGCAGTGTGTGTGTTGGGGCTTCTCCAGTGGTCGACTGTGCTTCACTCATTGCTGACATGACTGTTTCACTTTGTGAAAGTTCAAACATCCCATAAGGAAAAGTAATTACATTACTGCATAGAATATATAGCCACACGCCATTAGCATCGCTAATGAGGGGGAATTCAACTGTGTGTGTGTTGGTGTGTGTGTGTGTTGGGGGTGTGTGTGTGTGTGTGTGTGTTGGGGTGTTTGCGTGTGTGTATGTGTATGTGTTGGGGTGTTTGTGTGTGTATGTGTGTGTTGTGTACGTGTGTGTTGTGTGTGCGTGTGTGTGTGTGTGGTGTGTGTGTTGTGTTTGTGTGTGTGTTGTGTTTGTGTATGTGTATGTGGTGTATGTGTGTTGGGGGTGTGTGTGTGTGTGCGTGTGTGTTTTGTGTGTGTGTATGTGTGGTGTGTGTGTGGTGTGTGATGGGGTGTGTGTATGTGTGTGTTGTGTGTATGTGTGTTGTGTGTGTGCGTGTGTGTGTATGTGGTGTGTGTGTGTGTGTTGGGGTGTGTGGGTGTGTATGTGTGTGTTGGGGTATTTGTGTGTGTGGTGTGTGTGTGTGTGTTGGGGTGTGTATGTGTGTGTTGGGGTATTTGTGTGTGTGGTGTGTGTGTGTGTGTTGGTGTGTGTGTGTGTGTGTATGTGTGTGTTGGGGTATTTGTGTGTGTGGTGTGTGTGTGTGTGTGTTGGGGTGTGTGTGTGTGTATGTGTGTGTTGGGGTATTTGTGTGTGTGTTGGGGTGTGTGTGTGTGTTGGGGGCTTGAGCTGTAATTAGATCTGACTGTGATATAAAGACTGTACCCCCCCCCCCCCCCCCAGACCTCAATTAGTTAAAAAAGCTAAATCATCACACTGGCTCCTGTCAGCTGGCCAACCACAACGCTCCCAGAGTTCCAGACGCTCACTGAGGTCACCTTCAGCCGACTAGAGCGTCAACATGTGCAGTAAAACACCGGGATCAGGTACCACAGCACGAGTCTACGTCACCTACAGTTTAAAGAGGAGACTCCTTTGTTCACAATCAAAGTTTTATGAGGTTATTTTAACTGGTCATGACGACACAAGACGTTTGGCTTGAAACGCTCAGCGTCAGACGCTGGAAGGTGTTTTCCCCTAATTTCCCAGGAGCTAGGCTAGCCGATCCCCTCCGCAGCCATGCATCGATGCTAACAGAGTTAGCACGCAGCCCGTCGCCGCCTCGGAAGGAAATTGCTAAACGGGTGGACGGCTTCCAGGCGGCCGGTTGAAAGGGCTGCGTCGGCATGGATGTCTCCGGTCGGCGGCTGCGGCTTGATGGTGGAGTCCAACACCGTCCGTCTTTCTCCTCAGGTTGCGTTCCACATCCAGCCGTACCGAGGGCGAAGCGACCGGAGCGTCCACGACAACGTCAAGTACATCATTGACAGGTAACGAGGCTCACGCCGCGCGGGCCCAGGGCCCCTGGTTCCCCCCGTTCCCGAGGCACTGACACCGTCCGAGTTGCAGTGGTGTAAAGTAACAGAGTAAAAATACTTAAGTACTGAAGTAATTTTTGGGAGCATCTGTACCATACTTAAGTTATTATAATTCTGTCGACTTTTACTTTTGCCGAGCTACATTTAGCCCCCAAAAAAGTCGATTTTCACTCCCATACATTTCCCCCAACACCTTGGCTACTCAATAATAAATAAAACGAGAGGAAAACAGGGAAATAGTTTGTGAAGCAAGTTCTCAGCAGGTTCATGTTCCAGTCAGAGCTCAGATCAGCAGCGAGTGTCAAACACTCTGGAGCCCTGTTCAGAGTTGCCATGTCTGCGGTTTTCCCCCCTCATTGGGATACATTTTAAGTGCTGAAGCGGGTTGTTTAATGGTTGGGGGATGGCTGGCTTTGTCATGAGGACCTGGCAACCCCGCCCGGGTCCAGTTCAGGTTTTGCGGCGTCGCTGCTGAACAAGCACGGGCGTGTCCCAGAGAGACAACCCGAGCGGCGTGTGGGAGAGCCACGCCCACAGCGCCGGCCTCCTCCAGCCGTGATGCTGCCCGGCCCGGCCCGAGCGGGCGTGGCCATATTTACAACAAATGTTCAGAGTGATGTCAGAGCGAAAGATGCATCTCACCCAACGAAGTGCAACTGGCAACCAGAATGCAAAAAAAGAAAAAAAGCTCACAGTAAAAACAAAGTCTACTTTACTTTTACCTTTGATACTTTAGTACCTTTAATATGAACTACTTTACACTTTTACTCAAGTAGTATCTAATGAGTGACTTCCAATTTTACCAGTCGTTTTTTAATTAAGAGATCTGTACTTTTACTTGAAAGCGGCTTTCCACTACGTTGTAACTGATGACAACTCGCTGTTTCCTCAACGCTCTTGTGTGCGTCTGAAGGTACGGCGACCACGGAGCTTTCTACAAGTTCTCCACCAGCACGGGGAAGAGCCTCCCCGTGTTCTACGTCTACGACTCCTACCTGACGCCCCCGGAGGCCTGGGCGGAGCTGCTGACGCCCGCCGGCTCCCACAGCCTGCGGGGCTCGGCCTACGACGCCGTCTTCATCGCGCTGATCGTGGAGGAGCGCCACAAGCTGGACATCCTCTCCGCCGGCTTCGACGGCATGTACACCTTCTTCGCCTCCAACGGCTTCTCCTTCGGCGCCTCCCACCAGAACTGGAAGAGCATCAAGGCCTTCTGCGACGGCAACAGCCTGCTCTTCGTCCCCGGCGTGGGGCCCGGCTACATCGACACCAGCATCCGGCCGTGGAACAACCACAACACACGCAACCGCGTCAACGGGCGCTACTACGAGACGGCCCTGCAGGCGGCGCTCAATGTGCGGCCGGAGATGGTCGCCATCGCGTCCTTCAACGAGTGGCACGAGGGCACGCAGATCGAGAGGGCGGTGCCCAGGAAGACGGCGACCCGCGTCTACCTGGACTACCGGCCCCACGGACCGGACCACTACCTGGACCTGACCCGCCGCTGGGCAGAGCAGTTCAACAAGGAGAAGGACGAGTGGACGATGTGACATGAACGACCACGGGTCCGGGAGCCGGGGCCCTTCCGTGGACGCTCGACTTCGAGGTGCATCACAAGCAGCGATAAACAAGTAGTGAGCGAAGGTTTGAGGCGGAGCGATGAGTCAGGGATGAGGCCGCCGCAGCGTGTGTGGGCGTGTCAGGGAGGTAAGTTGGCAGGATACTAGAAAGAAAACAAGAAGCAGCGGTGAACATGCCCACAACCTCCTCTGAGTACACAGGCTTCAAAATCACGGAGGAAGACGTGAACTCTGCTTTCCGAAGTTCATCTTTTATTTTGACTAAATGCGAACGGGGAGGTCAGTGAACCGTCGGCAAAGTGCTGAATATTTACTTTACCCACACGCAAACACTGGAGTATACCGGCGCTTTTACTAAATGAGGAAGTTCAATGTAAGTTGAATTAAGGGCCAAGGTGACAATTGTGAACCTTTGTACAAATAGGCTGACGTGTAATTCTAATTCAGAGAAGATTTGACTCTTGCAGACAAACTTGGAGCCGACAAACATTGACAATAATCTGAAGGAACCTGCAAAAACACAAGAACGATGAATTCAACCGCTATGGGTTTAGTCCAAAGACTGGACGGGAGAAACCCACCAAACTGACGTCATTCTCAAAAACACATAAAAGGTAGGCCTTCCTCAGGCGCGCTCTCACTAAATCTCATCAGATGACTTTGGCTCGGGGCAGGAACACCGCGGCGACATTTAGAAGTGGTATTGTTCCCGACCGCCTTCCTCAATTAAAATGTGCAGCAGAACGAGGCGCCGCGGCATCTGGGAGACGGGATGTGTGATGTGGACTCACGGCTTATATAACTGAACTTCTGGAAAAGGGTCGATTTATGTATAACTGGCTGAGTCCAGATGGCTCCGTAGATCTGAACATAGCTGCTCAAATTTAAACGGTCTACGGCGGAGCTCATACTTGGAGTGATGGGGAAGGTCCCATCTCCAGCTCTTCCAAACCAAAGAGACCAAAGTTCAAAATGTAAAAACCAGTCAGCGCAGCTCGTGAAATGTTGGTTTCCATCCTTTCTAACTGTTCATACGCAACCTCCACGAGCGTTCCACCGGTGAGAAACGTAGCGCTCTGCTGCAGCGTCTCCCCGGCTTCAATGCATTCCAATGGGGCAAACGATTCAGGAAAAACAACCGAAAACCACTGACTCTCAATATTCACAAGGTTTGAAGACGGCATGTTACACCAGGTCAACAATGTGTATTCTGTTTGGACAGACACCTTTGCACTTCAACAAATCAACTCTTTTGGCTACATCTGCAGCAGAGCGCTACGCTTCTCAAGACAAGCAATGGAAACTGGTGTTCTAATTACGACCGGGGGTGAAAAACTGACACGCGGTCCTCTAACCCAGGATGCTTTTCAGGTTGAGGTGCTGCTGATAAAAGGGGCGTGGCCGATGATAAAGCAACTTCACAAATAAAACTCCATCATCACCCAATACAATGTTTTGTTACACATTACATTGGCAATTCCCGCAAAATGTACCCGTCTGACTGGACGAATCAGCACTGAGTACATTTACATTTACATTTAGTCATTTGGCAGACGCTTTTATCCAAAGCGACTTACAAGGGAGAATAACATTCAGCTACATTGCGACAGAGATTAGTGTAAAGTACAACATGCTTGTGTAATGACAATCAGTTGCCTGATATTTATAAAGCTTTTTTGTGTATAAAAGTGTTGTGGAACTAAAACTATGCCTTCCAATTTGTACTCATGATTTTGTCAGTTATAATTTAAGTTGTACGCATGGGTCGGTTGAAACCAAAAGTGATTTCCTGAAGGAAGATGAGAGCCAATGTAGGTGGAAGTGAAGCTTAAATGAAAGCTCTGGATGAATGGGCGTGGCCTCCAGGTGGAGCGGGTGGATGTGGACTAAGAGCAGCACCAAGACCAGACAGAAGGCGCTGACTAGTCCTTCAGTACCTGAGTCCAGGACTTCCTAGTCTGGAACTAGTTCATCTTAAATGAGGCAACATCACTTGTGGATTCATTCAAGTCCAGGACTTCAGTCCAGCTTCACATCAAACCACGTCTGTGAAAACGCTCCTTAAAAGATTCAACTTGGTCGATTTTGCCCCGAACCGGAATATTTCCCTAAAACGGCGACACAATTTTGTCCGAACCTCACCCGAATAAATCTGGAAGACGGGAACTAAATGATCAACACGCACCTTCAGTAATTCTTAAAAAAGAAAAGAAAAACTTTGTAATAAATATCATTTTAATTCCCAACCCGAGGAGCGGCTGACTTCCTGAAGTCAGCCGCTGAACATTTAAGTAATAAAAAGATTCCCCTCTTGAATATCATCGAAACAGAAAAAAATAGTTCAGAGAAAATAAAGATGCAAATGGTCCTTTC
>NC_137195.1:2045671-2093171 GCF_960531495.2 Zeus faber
TGCAATTTAGATCTTGCAGCACAAAGGCAATTTTCTTCCTATGAAAGTAGAATAAAGATGAGTTGACGGCAGAGTGGTTGAAAAACCGTCATGTGGTGCGGTACTGGTTACAGAACCAGCAACCGTCTCCTGACCTTCCCACAGACCATGGAGGCGGTTTCCCAGAGGCTGCTCAGCCTGGATGACAAGGTGTCGCTCTGCAGCAGCGTGTTGAGGGATCTGGGGGAGCTGCAGAACCGGCTCCTGGTAGGTTCCTGACCCTGGGGCTGCTCTGGGGGTTCTTGGGACTTACCCAGTGTGTCTTAAATTTTCCCCAACAGAAGAAAGACCTCCTGGATGCTCCGGCTCCAACACCGAAGTAGCAGCACCCGAAGCCATTTTCCAAAAAATAAATACATTTCCATTGTTTAGCTGTTGCTCCTGATTGTAAAGACATTTAAACATTGTCACGGAAACATGACTCCAACACATCAGTTCTGGTCACAATGTTGATGTGCCTTTACAAATGTGACTAAATGGGCATCGCAGATAGTGGCTCAATGCCACCACTGGTTGAAATGGGCAGAGCGTGCGGGCGGATGCTGACGTAGAGTTGTACTTTTAGCTGCCGAGGGAAAAAAAAAAAGGGCGGTTTGCCACGCCCACTTTCGGAATGAGACACGCCCCCATCTCTGCATGTTCTGAACTGGAGTGAGGCTCAAACCAGCTCTTTAAAGACAACACAGAGCAAGAAGATCTGTGACAAGAATAAGATTTAATTAGTATATTGCTCTCAATTCAAAGTTATTACTTAAACACTTTACTTTATACAAAACGAGCATAAGCAAACTTTCACATTGTACATTCTTTAAAAAATACAAACTCTCAATTCCTCAGTCTTTGGGTGATAAGACATTTTTTTGGAAGCAAATCTCCACAGGTGGAGCTCCAGCTCCACCCGTGGAGCAGGTTCCCCAAACGCTCGGCTGTCCTCTGCTTCCAAACAAACGTCGCTATCAGCGCATTTTGCGGAAAGACAAAACCCCGGGACTCCGCTTCCAGAATCACTTCTTTGCGTCACGATGAAACTAAAAGCTGCAGCCTTGCATCCAACCCCGCCCCCCGAAAGGCAAAACCAGCGCTTGATTCTCATTGGTTAACGAGTGAAACTACGTGTGTGGAAAGGTTAGTGTGACGGGGGAGCAGGGTGGTGTCGTGGAGCTAAAAAAAAAAAAAAAAAAAAAAAAAAAAAAGTGGCGAGTCAACTAGAATGTAAAAGACAAAACAAAAAAAAAATACATTTGACCAAAACAATTCTTAGAACAGAATCACTCATTTTAAAAAGTCGTTTTTCAGACCCAGTCGTTGTCCGAGCCGCCACCAGGGATGAGTCACGGTTTCGATTCTCACAGGGAAAGCACTTGGTTTGAAACAAAACACAGGAAAATGCCCAAACTCTCCCCGCTCCAAAGCAGCAGCATCCAGTCGGGGCAGAAGACGCGACACTGAACAGAACCGGCTGGAAACAGGAAGTGGACGCCTCCATCAGCACAGAATGCCACTGTTGTTCGTTGCATAGTATTTGAATTCTCTAAAGTATGCATTGAATTGATGAGGATATTCATGGCAGTTACGTTTTTCCTCTTGGTAATTACACAACTACCGGATGCTTGAGTGTGTGTGTGTGTGTGGCTTCATGGTGACTGACTTTGTGGCAAACGAGTGAAAGAACAAAAAACACTCTGACAGGGTCTGAGACAGAACTCCAGACAAGACATCCAACGCTCTTTCGGCTTTACACCGCCCACGGAAACACAGGGTCGTTCAGCCATGACGCAGGATCCTTTTGGTAATGCCTAAAAAAAACAACAAACAAAAAAAAAAAAAAAAAAAACACCTCCGCCCGACAGACACGCCGGCTTGGAGCGACACGCGCAGGCGAAACGGCGGAGGCCATCGAGGCGGGGAGGGGCTCCGTCAGAAGGCCAAGTAGTTGAGGGCCCCGCCCACCTGTGGGGAGAGGGGGCGGAGCCAAGTCTGAGACGGACGCTTATTCAAGAGCGAAACGGGTGGAGACGTCACGCGGCTGCTCAGTTCAGAGGCAGAGAAAAAAAAATCTTTTGAATTGTCAATACTGAGTGGGCTCAGCACGTTTCTTTAAAACGCTGATTTGAGCAGACTCACGGCCTCCAACCGCCAAGCAGCACCACAGCCTTGACTTGACACGTCTATATATATATATATATATATATATATATATATATATATATGGGCCGTTAAGCCTCCTCTTGCGCTATGTCATCATTGCATCGTGTCCCACATTATGTTTATATTACTCTCTGTGTTGCGTATATTAAATATGGCTACGCTAGCTCTACATCACTGGGATGCTCTGCTGCACTGGACTCAAACCTCTGTACAAAAATACAAACTGTAAAACAATCTACACGTCTTTTCTCAAAAGACATCTGCGCTACCTAACACACTCTATTTACACTTTAGACAGGAAACACTGGTACAGACGCCCCTCGCCGTGGAAACCTACTCGACTAGGAAGTGTGCAACAAGCAGGGAAGAGTGCAGCACAACGCCAGGGCAACCGCATGGCGAAAGGAGCTACGCCCCGGACGCCACCCTCCTGAACGCCGGCGCAGGTGGAGGCGCTCGGATGAGGCCGGCGCACGGAGCAGACGGCGTGGGAGTCGCTCTGCTCCACCTGTTGATCAAACTCATTTCAACGCTGTGAAATGTTGAAAGGAGGAGGAGGGAACGCCTGGGTTTGTGCGCTCGCTCCCTTCCTCCTCAGTGTGTCAACGCCCGTCTCACTGCGTCGGCGGCAGTGGTGTAAAGTGACAAAGTGGAAATACTTTGTTACTGTAATTGAGTGGTTTTTCACAACTGATGCTGTACTTGAGTATTTTGATTCAGAGCGACTTTCACTCCCGCTCCACCACATTTATGAATGAACATCCGTTTTCACTCACTCTGCCTAAAACCGTTCACGACTCGTTTCATATTGGCCCCAAATAACAAATGTCAGTCGGCGTCTCCAGAATAAATGAATGAGGATGAAATGAGCTTCATCAGGTGGAGACTCGCTGTCACCGTCTCACTCTCTGTTGTTTTGCTAAACATCGTGGGTTTGGATTCACAGTTTTCTACTTTTGATACTTAAGTGCATTTAAAGCCAGATACTTCAATGACGTCAGGACCTTGTGTGTGTGTGTGTCAGGCGTGTGCTTGGGTTTTGGGCGTAAAGGAGGAAAAGGGCCCCGGGTTGGAAAAGGAGCCACGAAGGAAAGGTTTCCCTGAGAGGGTGTGGGTGCTCGAACGACTCCCTGCGCCTCCACCCGTGGACGTCCTGCTGGACCTCCACCTGAGGGCGCTACGCTGGACCTCCACCCGAGGGCGCCACGCTGGACCTCCACCCGAGGACATCCTGCTGGACCTCCACCCGAGGTCAAGAAAATCAATCAGTAACGCACTAAAAAGTAACTGGAAACAAACATGGAATAAATTAATACTTACAAGGATTTGCCGCCGTCTCTGAGAAAACAGTAGAAAAACCAGAATGTAGATAAAGGAACAAGCGTTGCAATAAATTAACAAACACAAATTAAATATTAGTTTAAGTTACAGGCAACTGATTTGACTTAGTTTCAATGAGAAAGGCAAGTGGCTTCAGGGGCAGAACCTGCTCCGTGGGGAAAATAAAAACGCACAGAAAGGAAATAAATCACATTTTCTGGACAGCGCTCGTCTTACGAGAGGAAACGACTTCCTGTCTTGGCACCGGAGGAAACACGGGGGGGTGGAGCCAACGCTCCCTGTCCAATGAAGCGCAGGCGCCGCAGCACCGCGGGGGGGAGGGACGCTGCCCGGTGTTCTTGCTCGGGTACGACCTTCAGGCCGAGTGGAATCATGTCAAACTTTCAGTTTTACAAAACAACGACTTGCGCAGACACGTCCTGGGAGCCGAGGAGGAACAACCCACGAAAACAAAATGAGCGGAGACGCGGTGCTCCCTGACGGACCAGAATGCACCGCGGGTACGGAGGCGGCACTAGGGGGCGGCACTGCCTCCGGCGGCCATGTTGAAATCATCAGCGACCAGCAGCAGAGCCTCGATGTTGGCGGCCGCCTCCGGGCTCTGCAGCGACAGGAAGTCCGCAACGTCCATGTTGGACAGGCCGTCCAGGGGGGGGGGCGGGGGGGGCAGTTTGAGGGGCGGTGGAGGCTTCCTGGAAAGAAGGCTGCGGGAGGCAGCACGACGAGGAGGAGGAGGAGGAGGAGGGAGGCGGCGGCGGTGCAGCCTGCGACGGCGGTGCAGCCTGCGGTGGCTCCGGGGCGGCAGGGGGCGCTCTGCAGGAACACTGACACTGACACTCCTCCTGCTTGATGATGATCACAGGAAGACTGAGGCCGATCTGCTGCACCGAGCTGCCTGCAACACACACACACACACACACACACACACACACACACACACACACACACACACACACACACACACACACACACACACACACACACACACACACAGACACAGACAGACACAGACACACTCTGGACCATCAGAGCGTAGCGTCTCATCCTGATCCTGAGCTGTGACCTCATGCTGAGTTTAGACTTGGTGATTCCAGGGTCATTTTCCGCATGGCGACAGGTTTTTGGAGTCGCCGCCATGAGCGACAGGGCGTGTGGTGTGAACGGCTCACGGCGCGATTCAAGCGCTCGTCGACGCCAGCGAGACACCGAGCGTGTTCAATATCTGGTGGGGCCGGGAGCGACGCGACGAGCTACAGCCAATGAGAGCAGACAGGGAGTGAGGGGGCGGAGTCAAGGGCGGGCTGCACGGAGCATCAGCCGCAAACACAACATACCTATTTTACTTTTCTTCTCCAGGTTTTTAATATATTTCTTAATCAAATTCGGCCTTTATTGGTTTGATTACAGTGATAAAGAATATAATAAAAAATAAATAACCCTGTCCCCTGCATGGTTTCCTGTGTCACTTCTTGGTGTGTTTTGGAGACAAAACGTAGTTTGGACCTGGCAGACAGGTCAGTGGTTCCTCCTGGTGAAAGATGTTTTCACATCTTTTCACATTTCATGTTTCATTTTGGAACTGATATCGTGACCGTTTTTTTATTAAAATATAATGGAACGTGAGATGTCGCCTGATAGTGATGCAGACAGTTGAAAATCCACCAAGAACAAATCAATGACTTACCTCTGTTTCCTCCGACTGGGATGGCGGTGGTGAAGAAAAGCTTCTCTACCTTAGGAGCTCCCTGGTGTTGCTTGGAACACAAGAAACAGGAAGCACAGTGAAACACAGGCAACAGGAAGCACAGGAAACAGAAAGCACAGCGAAACACAGGAAACACAGGAAACAGGAAGCACAGTGAAACACAGGAAACACAGTGAAACACAGGAAACAGGAAGCACAGTGAAACACAGGAAACGCAGTGAAACACAGGAAACGGGAAACACAGACAGGCAGCAGCTTACATTCTGCTCTGGGTTCTGCTGGCTGTTAGCGGCACTGCTGAGGATCCACTGCAGGTTGTGGTCGGACATCACCAGGCTCTGGGTGGGGGTGATGGTGATGGTGGCAGGGGCAGGGGCCGGGGCCGGGGCCGGGCCGGGGTCCCCGGCTAAAGGCGTGGGGCCAGCCGTGGTGGGCACATCGTCTCTGGCGGGGGCCGCCGAGCCGGCGCTCAGGGTCGCCGCTGCTGGGACCACAGGGGGCGTCGGCAGAGGTGGGCTCTGGAGAGCGCCCTCCGGCTGCAGGAATGTGGGAGGTACAGTCACATAGTCAAGCCCCGGCGCCGGCGGCTGCACCGAGGTCGGGGCAGGAGCACTGGCGGTCTGCTGGGGGCCCGGTTGGGTGGAGCCGGAAGGCGTGCCGCCGGAGGGGGCTGGGGCGGCCGTGGGAGTGGTCTGAGAGGAAGACGTCTGGCTGAGCTGAGGGGGCGGAGCCTCCACGGGCGGGGCGGGAGGTGGGGGAGGAGAGGAGCAGGGTGCCGGGTGGAGGGAGAAGGAGAGGAAGGCGCGGTTGTCCGAGAGACCCGGAGGAGCCGAGGACTCCAGGCTGAACGACTCCACGAGGCATTCTGAAGAAAAAGAACATTCCACCACAGGTGATAATTATTCATCTGATCACGACCTGCGGCTCCCGGACCCTGCTCACAACCACTGATTTACACCGTGAGGGATGATGTCAATGTGAGGATGACTTGCCGTGGGGATGCGTCTCATCCTGACTGATGCTGTTCTCTGGACTCTGGAACATGAGCTCAAAGATCTTCACGGGAGTCACGTTGCTCAGGTCCAAATTCTGCGCCTGAAACACGATCAGCACGGAATTCAAACGAGATTCAAAAGACTATTCTGTTTAAATATTTCAGCAAATTTGGAAAAATGACCCAACATTTAAATGTGTTCTACTCAATATTATCTATCTTGGTCTATCTTATCAGGATTTAGACGAGAAGGTCAATACCAATGTCAAAACCAAAGTGAAACTAACTCTCAATGCATTTCTTTTGTATGTTTTTTTTTATTTTAACTTATCGTATTGTTTTTATGTATCGCTCAAATAACTCTTTTTCAGAGTTTCTCAGATGCTAGAAGGTATAGTTCCCTCATATCACAGGAGCAGCCTTGTACTGAGCTAACACAGTTAGCATGCAGCCGTCACCAGCCGTCACAAGCACGACAAAAAAAACAACAACTAATTTCCCCAAAAAGTGGAGAATCTCCCCCGGACTGACGTTGTGGAGGTTCTCTCTGAGCTCCGAGTCGGTGGAGATGAGGCTCAGGTCACTGAGGCACAGCGAGTGATTAGCATCCTGCAGATTGAGGCAAACAAACAGTCTTTTACCCGGAGGATGAACCAATCACTCCAGCAGGAAAAACAACCAAGTCAACAGAGAAAGATATACATCAGCAATTTATATGGACGCAAAGAAATATTTAGTAGTTGGATGGTTCAGTAGTTTGGAGCCAAGCTCTTTCTTTCATTTCAGATTTTTTTCTGAGAGATTCTTAAGATTCTCAGAAAAATAGAGAATGTATTTCTTAAAATTTGTCTTTTTGTTGTTATTTATGGGTTCGTACATATTAATTCATTGCTATTAAATTAAACAAATTGAGAAACAATAGAGTTAGCATTAAAAACATCTCAATGAAGGAATTTCTGAAATTTTACATGATTGAAATATTGTTGTTTGAAAAAGTAAACAAGAAAACAGTCCTTCAGGTCATTTTGACGCCTGGTATGCATTCTGGTGTTAAACCTGGACTCGGGTCTTTCATTGAATAAAACTAAAGTGAACATTCCATTCATTTCTAGAGCCAACTCCAACAGGAACTACAAGTCAGTTACTTGCCACCACAAAGACAGGATGATGCTTTAAAGCGTGCTGGGCTGGGACCCACCTCAGACAGCGGGTGGCTCAGGGTCACGCTGAAGGCTTGGCCCTTGTTGTGGCCCCGGATGTGGCTCCTCAGACTGTACTGGCTGCTGAACGTCTTCTCACAGCCGTCGCTGGGGCAGTTGAATGGTTTCTCCCCTGAGGAGACGACAGATGGAGAGGGGGATCAAACAAGGTAAGTTGTGGGTTTGGGGAACTGAACAACAAATTAACTCGTCTTTGATTAAAAAAACAAAACAAAAAAACAGCAGAAGTAACAGAAGCTCATTTGGAAAGTAGGGAAACTATCTTAAAAAATAAACCACTGAGTAACGAAACAGAGCATTTCAACCCAGAATATCAATTCAACCAGAGATAAATCAAGTGAGTAAACAAAACAATGTCTGATCTAAATAACAGAGAAACACACAATGGTGCAAATGCTTCTAGTTTTAATTTGGATGAAAACAAACAGCAGATACTCTGCCTACTCAGAGGAAGTGGAATCCATCGCTGTGCTTCTTAAACAAACGGGTGAAAACGGGTGTGAAGCCAGAGCAACACCCGGGCTGCGAACAAGCTCTTTAGACACCAGAGAGAAGCCAACGCTAACGTTCTGCTCAGACTGCAGGTCTGTCAAACTGTAAAACGCAACACAAACTGTGGGCTGTGATTAGAAAATTGACTTTGGAAACCCCCTCCAGACGTAGGAAAGAGGGAAACAGCGTCCTGCTTCACAGTGATCAGCCATGATCCCAACCATGTCCTCAATTGGCATCATCTACAACAGTCATCATCAACCTTTGCACCATGGCCCCCTAGTGTGCCATGAGGGTACTACAAGCGGGCCCCCCAAATCAATGGCAGAACAATGATTTTAGTTATTTAAGTAATTTTGGAGTATTTTTTCAAAACATTTCAAATTGCTCATTGCATTGCACTTTTCTTCAAAAACCAATAGATCAATAGGTCTGAAGGGCAATTTGATTTTGGGCATACCAAGACAACATTATTCACAATGCAGAGAACTTGCACCCTGTATTTCAAACTCACGCATCCCAACATAATAAAGTTGAATGAAATTACAGATAAAAGCTCATGATTCGAGCGGAAAAACGTACCCGTGTGCGTCCTGACGTGTGTTTTTAGATGATGACTGGCAGCGAACGCCTTGCCACAGCCGTCGTGATCACACCTGCAGGGACAAGGCAACGCATCAAAACACAATTAAACGGGAGTAATTTCAGCTTCTGTATTTGGAAAAAACCTCGATTTCCTGCAGGGACTGCCTCGTGAGCACCCTCCCCCCACGTCGCACTGCTCACCGGAAGGGCTTCTCTCCAGTGTGAGTGCGAATGTGCTTCCTCAGGTCGCTGAGGGTGGTAAAGTACTTTGTGCATCCCTCCGATTCACAGTTGAACGTCTTGCCCGTGTGGAGTCGCTGGTGTGCTTTGAGTCTGAGGAGATCATCACAAGAATAAGCTTTATTGAGTCACATTTAGAAATTTGTTAATTTAGGGCGACAATTCACATGTTGCAGAGACTTCAGTGAAAACAATCATGGGTTCAAATGGTCAGTGAGAAAAACGTTTGTCATCTAGAGGACGTCAAGTCTATCTGGAAACAACATGAAAGTTCAAGTAACAAGACTAGAACCCAGTTAGTGCTGGAACCAGGGAGCACCCCACCCCTGTCATCTGGTCCAATCTTCTTAAAGGTGTAGACCCGTCTGTTTGCAGAGGAAGACTTTGTCGTCCAGAGAGGACTCCTCATTTGACAGAATGACACGACGACGACGACCCACAAGAGAAATGTTTAAAAATATTGATTTCAATTGATTTGTGTAAATATGGACAGTGAGAACTCCTTTTTTAACACTGACATGCCTCGTGAATGCGAGTTATATGTGAGCAAATACTGGAGAATAAAGTATCTGCTGTTCTGAATGTAAAGAGATGCTCCAGACAGTTACACATTACTCTATTTACTGAGGTTCATCTCTAACAAAGAAGTCGTTTGTGAAAAGAACATTTTTACCATTCCCTCAGAACTGTAGGTCTTCTACACAACGTGAACAAATGGAATCCCATGTAAAACAATAGCACTTCAATCAATCATTCTTACAAGATTTTGAAAAACAATAGACTACAAATCCAGATTTTCAAATAATGCTCCCTCTAATTTTTCAGAACGAGGAAAATATAATTCTCAAGCTTTTTCACGTCAATGACCCTCAATTCAATGCGCCCCAATCTGAAAACAACTGAATTGTTGGATGTGATTCAGTGTCTCTCCTATAGTTTGGGAGATAAACCTGGAAGTAGGATCCAAACAGTCAGTGTTGGACACTCTAGCTATGGCTTGCGAGCCAATTAAGGCTCTTCCCATGACGGTATACGGCTCGCAGACAATTTTGAGCTAAATTTTTTCATCCCAATTAGCAAGTAATAAATAATTATTCTGTGTCATTTTCAAGTAAAACATCTAAGAGAAATTACAATTTTGAAAATAAAATTCTAATTATAAATGTGGCGGACAAGGGGGGCGTAGTCAAGCACATGCTGCGGACCCCAGAAAGACCTTTTACTCGGGGCCCTGTCCCTCCCGGGTCTCTGCTCAGGCTCCACCTGTGGGAGTCTCTGCCACAGGTGGAGCTTTAGGGAGGGAGGCGGAGTCTTTGTGGCCGTGGTGCGCCCACATGGCCAGAGTTTAATTGTTCATTTCAACATGCGGCACACAGGCCACAATTATACATCACTGAGGATTATTATAATAATTGTGGGTAATAACGATCCTCTTGGGCGCAGGAGGAACAGCGTTCCACTGCTGGGCTGCTTACCAGCCCGTGCACCATCCCCTCTGTAAGACAGAAACATTAAGAAAACTCGCTGCCTCCAGGCGGAGCAATCAGCTGAACACCAGTGGACAGAAATGGAAAAAACTTCAATATGTATGTGACAAATAATCTCTTGAACCTGAACCTGAAGAGGGGGCTCTAACCCTAACCCTACATACACATGACAGCAGTCTTTGTGGCATCTGAGAAACATGAAGAGCAACCTACGCTCACGTTGAACTGATGGAGCCTCAACGCAGCATGAAGCTCAACCTCACTCCGTATGAAGCAGACAAGGCCACCAGCAAAACCAGGCAGCACCACAAGTCACATCCATGCTAAAAAGTATTTCATTTATCATTGGTTAGCTGCAGTATAACAACAATATTATTAAGAAGAATAAAGAGAAATGTAGTATATATAGCGCTTTTTGAAGTACTCAGACATGTGTTATACGTTAAAAATGTATGCCTTACTTAAAAAATGCATTAAATTGCATTCAATTTTATTAAATATTATATGGCTTACTATTTATATTTCACACAGCAACTTGTGGCTTAAATGCAACACTTTTTCATCGCTGGAATGAGTCCTAATCTTTTAATACATTGGGGTGATTGACCAGAGGAAGGTGGTGCTGGTTCTCCTCCGTGGGTCTGAGGGAGAAGCAGGGACAGCTGATGTGGGTTCATCCCACCAGAGGAGGACGCAGGAGATTTCCACAATCCGTGTGTGTGTGTTAATTGAGATGATTCTGTAATAAAGTGATTTCTGATGTTTTTGTTATTAGTGGTTTGATTATTAAATTAAGAAAAACACGCAATGTATATATTCTTGTACATTAGAACATACACACAGTACATTGAAACATGTTAATAATACCTTATGAACAAATCTATTGCTTGACAAGTCAGTCTGACTGCGGCCCACACGTAGTGATTCAAAACAACAAGTTTAACAAAGTTAAAGTTTATAAAACAAAGTTTATAAAACGACTTCCCAAATATGAAGTAAAATATAAAGTCTATTCCCAGGCATGAGTATTTTCTCTACATAAGTGAGGGTTAATTTGTTGTGGGGGACAATGTACAGACATGTGTGTGTACATGTATATGTGGTTGATGCATACCAGGCTTGGTAATTAAATATTTTTACTAAAAACATCTTTTGAACGGGAATCTCTGTGGAACTCTACGTCCATTTTACACTTTGCGCCCGGAAAAATAGAGCCAAGTCAGAAAAAAACCCACAAGGTGTTTAGGAGCCTCGCTTTCGTGACCCTGACGTTCTGCAGGGTGTGGCCTTCCATAATGATTATCATGGCAGTGTCTCTCAAGCGTTGCTGTGCTGCTTTCATGACGCTGACATGTAACGGTAACGGTGTAACGGTGTAACGGGTAACGGTGCTGACGAAGGTAAATGTGTTGAAAACCCCAGAGCTTGTAGAATAAGATGTAAAAACACCAGCGTTCTTAATTTGAAGTGGGAGAAAAAAATTCACAAATGTGTAATTTCATATTTGAATGACTATAGCGCACACACGCACACACACACACACACACACACACACACACACACACACACACACACACACACACACACACACACACACACACACACACACACACCATTTCAACTTGACAAAATGTCAGATCGGCAGTCCTGACTTTTGGCGATAATATGTCAAGCACCACAGAACAGAAGAACATGACCATGTTTCGTCATAATATTCAGACAACACGTACATTGCTAAAGCTGGAGAGACTTCTATCCCCCTAGTGGAGAACAACACAACATCCTTCGTAGGTTCCTGACGTCAGCGTCAAGAAGCTTAGTTTTACTTCCTCTGTACCAACACACGAAAAAAAACACATTTTTGAGAAAGCTCCACCCTGGAGGCACTTTTCCAAAAGCTTTGTTTCCAGTTCCTGAAACACCGTTTTTCTGTGGAAGGGGCTGAGACGCTATGTTTTCAAAAATATCCCTGTACGTGTGGACAGGGCCTTAGATTGATGATGAATTGTCACCACCAGTGCACAGCAAGCCCAGAGCAAACACTCCCACCGTACCTGTAGAGTGTGTTGAAGGCCTTTTCGCAGCCTTGCACGTTGCACTCGAACGGCTTCTCCTTGGTGTGGACGCGCACGTGGATCTTCAGGCTGTAGGAGGTGAGGAAGGCCTTCCCGCAGCCCTGCTGGTTGCACACGAACGTGTACTCGCCACGGTGCGTCTTCTGGTGCGTGCGCAGGTTTCCCGCCGTGCTGTAGGTCCGCGTGCAGCCTTCGAACATACACTGGTAGCGCTTCACCTGGAAAACAAAGGTGGAGGGCACACGCTGAGTTCTCCATGACGAGGACGCTCCTCCTGCAAGCTCAAGAGATGAAGGACGACTTGTACAGCGCACCGAAGGTTAAAACCACCAAGCCTGACCGTAAACACATTTTACAGAAATAGAAGATATCGTTTCAGAGGTTGAAGCCTGAAAATGTCTATTTTTGCGCAGCACCTCTTCCAAAGAGTAATAACGGAGGCAGAGGATGCCGAGTTCCCCGAGGTAAAAAATAAAAAGTGGATCAATATAAAAGTACATTTTTCTGAGGCTGGAAGGTGAATAAACCCCCTCTACACCATGGGTTCTCAAGCCTTATTTAATACAATATCTATCTATCTATACTATGTGTGGAAAAACATTCAAGGAAATGTATTAGAAATATTTCCTTTGTACCATTTCAAAATACAGAATACAAAAACAACGTATTCAATTCAGTTAAATGAACAAGTAACATTGTAGTGACACACAATATCAAAAACAAACCAAGAGAAATGTACAATGAGACAGGCGTGGCTGGTAGCGAGGAGGTGCACATAGAGGGATTTAGTCGACAATGAGATAATTATATACATATATATTGCAAAAAATATTATATTTCTAAAATTTAAAAGATGTTCCCCCTTCAAAGGACACAAAAAAAGGGATTTTTTTCCTCAAAAACTTTATGCAGACCCCTGGGAGTCCCTGGACCCCACTGCTCTAGACGGCTGTCTGGTTCTTTTTGTTTATAAGAATACATAATAAATATTTATGTATGTGTGTGTGTGTGTGTGTGTGTGTGTGTGTGTGTGTGTGTGTATATATATATATATATATATATATATATATATATATGGATGCCACAGCAGAGCTTGTAGCACAGAAGTGGTGGGGGAGAGGACTTGGGTCTCGGGTGGGAGCATCTCGTCTGGGAGCGTCTCGTCTGGTGACCGAGCTACAGCTCCAGGTTAGGACATAAATAAAGCTTCTTTTGACAGCTGAGCAGAGATAAAAAAATAAAAGAAAATAACAACATGATAACCAACGGAGAAAAAAATTTGGTTCTAATATGAGCACAAACCAAGAAACCCAAGACTCCTCAGATAACGAATGATACGTGATTTGGAATTCCACAAAAGTGACTCCAACAGCTTGAACATGCACGGCTCATCCCCCCTTCTTGGAAGATTCAGAGGAAAAACCACAACAAATGCCAAACAAGGGGACACGACCTAAATGGGTCTATTCTACGGAGAACACAGCTCCTTCAGCAATCAGCCAGTCAACTGCCCATCACTCTCAAATGTAATCAAAGAATCTAATTCTTTGTATCAGCATAAAACTGTGAGATCCAAGACCCAGCTGCAAAACACAACACAATGTAAAATATTGCTCAAGACAGTGTTATCCTGTTGGATTGTCTTAAGTTCTCTTTGTGGAAAAAAAGGAAGCAGTCATGAGAAAAAGCCTAATTTACATATTACCACATTACAAAAATCAGTTAAATTCTTTTTTTTCTTCTACATTCTTCTGTTTTACACTTTGAAAACATTAAGTTAAACTGCATTGAGTAGTAAAGCTAGGCCAGATTTAACAACACCTGAAATATGTAACGGGGCCCGGTAGGCCTCATGTTGCTCCCAGGGACGGTAGTTTGAGGCCCCTGATCTAGAGCCTGGTTATCAGATGGGTTACATGTTGTGGATGTGATGACTCAGGGTTCGATGCATTAGTCTGACCGGAGCGCTCGAGATGAGGGAGGGAGGTCCGATCCAAAACACCCGTCCGCCCGCTCAGTGTCCAACAGAATCAGAATAATTCCCCAAGATGAACCCACCGCCTTCTGGACGTTCACCCTGATTTAACCGGGAGCTCAGCCCCTCCCCGGGTCCTACCTCTCTCTGCTTGGTCTCTGGACACTCCGAGTGCAGCGTCAGCGTGGCCCCCTCAATGTTACGTGGCATGGGGGTGGATCCCGGGTTGATGACGAACTGGATCTGGTCCGGGGAGATGGTGTGGTGCACGTAGCCCTGCGACATGCCGTCCGGGTCGGCCATGAAGGCCAGCGAACCCTCCTCCTCCTCCTCCTCCTCCTCCTCCTCGCCCTCGCCCTCGGTGAGGAAGGTGACTCCGTCCTCCTCGCCCTCCTCGTCCAGCCGGATGGGGTCCTGCTCGATCAGCACCGTGGTGCGGTCGTACACCCGGCCCGACGACGACGGCCCTGCCATCAGCTCCTCGTCCTTGTCGAAGGGGATCTTGCAGTCGTCCTCCACCTCCACCTCGAAGAACATGGATGCTTCGGTGCGAGGCCCGCGCTCCGTCATGGTGCCGCCGCCCTGGCCTGGGCTCAGACGCTGCGCACGCAGGCTGTAGCTACCTGCCACCAAACCAGGACGGCACCGTTAGAACTACAGGGCTCTGCACGGACGGTCGCCCCAGGCAACCAGATGTGGGCCCATGTCAACCATCCCGTGCGCTCTGGTCGCCCCGTTGTCAACCACTTTGCACATGTAAAAAAAAAAAAAAAAAAAAAGATATGCATAATGCCAAATAAGAATAATACCTCTATGTTTAGAAAACGAAAAATATATATATCAGGGCTTCTGCGCAAAACTTTGACAGTTTTAGAAAGATCAAATCGTACAAAAAAGAATCACAAATCTGACTTCATATCGATGATAATGAATTTACCTTAAAAGAAGGCAAATTGTTCAAAAGAAAACATCTTAAATGGAGCCAAATAATATGTCTTGACTCATGTATGCGCCTCCCCTCTCTGGATGTGGCTTAATTATCATATAAAACTCATAAACCATTGTGTCGGTCTTGTCAACCAACAGCTGATGCACGGCTGCCACACTTGGCAACCACTTCCCAAGGCAGTGTCGGGAGGTGAGACATGGGGGAATGTTCCCTCTCGCAACGTGGTTTTCATTATTTTAACCACAGCGTCAACTGAAGAAAACCCGTTGTCCCCAATCCAAAACGAGGTAAAACACAGACATTCGAATAGATGGACGTCGTTTTCTGAGCAGAACGAACGGTGCAGGGTATATTTTGAGGGACGTCGATGTGCGCATTACGAGCCTGAATAAAGTGCATCGTGCACGGACGGTGCCAGGGTGTTGACTTCAAGTGGAGCTGATGCTGAGTGAACCAGGAAGCTTCTGGAACATTCGGACACCTTTCACTTTTCCTTTTAAACTCGGACACACACCCACTCGGACGCACGCCCGTTAAATCTCTCCGGATTTCCCCCGCTCGGGGTCAATAAGCTACCACCATGTCTCATCCCGCTCCGTCGTTTTAAAGATGGATTTCAGGCTCCCAGCCCCACATGTCTACACCTCCATCACGTTAGCTCCTAGCTTAGCCGTTAGCCTCAGCGCTAGGCTAGCGGCTAAGCTAAACGCTAGCCAGCTTGAGCTTCTCGGGAGTTTACAACGGACGCGGGGAGCCGCGGTCCACCCCGGACCGACGGTGTGTATGCACCCGTCGTTTCGCCACCCCGCAGAGGGGCCGGCTGCTCCGTCCCTCCTGGCCGGACGGGACCTCCATGTTTACCTGATGAAGCCGTTTTCTCTGCTGCTTTCAGCAGCTTCCTCCCATCCTGAGGACCCGTGACGTCACCGCACCCAGCGGCACCGCGGTGCATTGTGGGAGATGGGTCATTGGCGGTGAAATCAAAACAAATGAAACCGGAAGTCACTGTGACGTCACTTTGTCTGTTACATTTATTACAGATTTACAAACGTATTATTTTTTTAACATTTCTATGATTATTATTTTTTTTTTACCAATTTACTGTGATCACAACCTCCTTCCGAGGAGGAATAAAGTAACTATCATCCATCATCCATCATCCATCATCCATCCCTAATCAGTCATACATCCATCCAAATCACCAGGACACCATCTTTGTATTCAATGTTTTATATATTTATATATAAAAAGGACGATCTGTGGTTGAGAAGTGGAACCTCAAAGTAGAAATCAATCATTTTAAATATCTGATAATATACATCAAAGTGTTAAATCCCTACAGCTGCTCAATTACACTGAAATGATGGAGGAACAGTTCACTGCACTGCTGCTACGACGGGTCAGGAAAGGGTCCGTTCATCACAATAAAGTGGTGTTTTCTGTTCAATGTGAAGACTGCTGCCCCGCCCCCCACTGCCCCGCCCCCCACTGCCCCGCCCCCGGTTTCAGGTACGCTCCTGGGTCAGGAAGTGCTGGAAGAACTCCTTGGTCTTCCTCTTCTCGGCGAGGTCCTGCTTGGAGGGCGAGCGCAGCAGCAGCGAGGCGAAGATGGTGGCTGCAGACAGACAGCAAACACCATCAATTCAACAACCAAACCACGCCCGAACCTCCACCCAGCGTTTCCTCAAACACGCTGATGACTCCCAGTGCTGCTGCTTCACACTGAAAACATTTGAAAACTAAACGTGTTTCAGTCATGATGCCTCCGGCGGTGTTTGGTTTCCAGGACCTCAGTGCGGTTCACCCACAACCGAGAAGAAAAATGATCTCACTGTGTTTAAAAGTGAAGTGACAACAAATCCCCTGCTCGTGTTATTTACATCTGAAAAAAATATGGACTGAAAACATTTATGTTTATATATTAAAATATATAAAGTACATATACTGTACATATATACTGTAAACATGTGACTATTCCTGCCGATAAGCACTTCCTGTTGAAAATGATATTGTGACGCTCCGACATTTCTCAAAGGACCCGTCGCTCGGGGGTCAGCGGACGCTCGATCTGTCCACCGGTGGACCCTCACCAGGGGACGCTCCGTCCACCAGGGGACACTCCACCCACCGGCGGACGCTCTCTCCACTAGGGGACGCACTGTCCACCGGCAGACGCTCACCAGGGGACGCTACATCCATCAGGGGACACTCCGTCCACCGGCAGACGCTCCGTCCACCAGGGGACACTGTCCACGGGTGGACGCTCTGTCCACCGGTGGACCCTCACCAGGGGACGCTCCGTCCACCAGGGGGTGGCGCGGTGACCCCTCTACGGACTTGAACTGCTGCCGGTGGAACCGATGAACTGGGCACGAGGCCTGACTGAACAGGGGGCGACAGCGGCGCAGTAAAGTTCAGAGCGTCAACTGAAGATACGTCAGACGTCAATGACGCACAACAGTCAAGGAGACGTGAAGTGGATTCACACAACCGTGTTTTCACCCCCTGGGCCTTGGGGTTCGGTTAGTTGAGGTGCTGAAGCTGTGATTAGCCACGGGGTGGGTGGGTGTGTGTGTGTGTGTGTGTGTGTGTGTAAACATGGAAAACACACAAGAACACCACCCGTGAAGGGGCAGAGCGGGGACCACCTCCCCCCTTCTCTTACTTAAGATGTTGACGTCCAGGTGGTTGTGAGCAGCGTTCTTCAGCAGCTCCCGGAGGAAGGCGGCCAAGTAGTCAAACACATTCCTATGGCACTGAGGTAGCGAGGAGATCACCTGAGGACGACAACACAACCACCTTCAGGAGGCCACACGAGGCCTTCAATGCACAACCTACAGAACCTGCTCTCATTTGTTGCCCCGCCGTGAGACGGTGAAGAGAGTCCATAGACGGGAATTTTTATCAATGAATAAAGTGGAAAACAGGCCAAAAAAAAGAAAAGGTGCGCTTGACGCGGCTTAATGAACGAGGATTATTATTATTAAGATATGAAGAATATGAATACTGAACCAGACTTGGGGGTCGTGAGACGTCACTGTGGCCAAGATTTTGGGGTTATGAAAAATGTGGAAAAAAAGGAAAGAATTGAACATCTAGATTTTGGGGGATGGTAGCTCAGGAGGTAGAGCTGGTGGTCTAGTCATCTAAAGGTTGCTGGTTGGATCCCAGGCTCCTCCTGCTAGCATGCTGTAGTGTCCTTGAGCAAGACACTTAACCCCTCATTGCTCCTGATGGCTGCGTCCGTCGCTGTTTGAATAATTGTAAGTGGCTTTGGATAAAAGCGTCTGATAAATGACTAAATGTAATGTAATGTAGATTTTGACGGTGTAATACAGGTATAATAGGATAATGTAGGATAATTCAGTTTCTAGTATTATCTTTTGAGTTTATGGTATTATCTTTTCAGTTTATGGTATTATCTTTTGAGTTTATGGTATTATCTTTTGAGTTTATGGTATTATCTTTTCAGTTTGCAGTATTATCTTTTCAGTTTGCAGTATTATCTTTTCAGTTTGCAGTATTATCTTTTCAGTTTGCAGTATTATCTTTTCAGTTTCTAGTATTATCTTTTCAGTTTCTAGTATTATCTTTTCAGTTTCTAGTATTATCTTTTCAGTTTCTAGTATTATCTTTTCAGTTTGCAGTATTATCTTTTCAGTTTATGGTATTATCTTTTCAGTTTGCAGTATTATCTTTTCAGTTTATGGTATTATCTTTTCAGTTTGCAGTATTATCTTTTCAGTTTGCAGTATTATCTTTTCAGTTTCTAGTATTATCTTTTCAGTTTCTAGTATTATCTTTTCAGTTTCTAGTATTATCTTTTCAGTTTGCAGTATTATCTTTTCAGTTTATGGTATTATCTTTTCAGTTTGCAGTATTATCTTTTCAGTTTATGGTATTATCTTTTCAGTTTATGGTATTATCTTTTCAGTTTGCAGTATTATCTTTTCAGTTTCTAGTATTATCTTTTCAGTTTCTAGTATTATCTTTTCAGTTTCTAGTATTATCTTTTCAGTTTCTAGTATTATCTTTTCAGTTTCTAGTATTATCTTTTCAGTTTGCAGTATTATCTTTTCAGTTTATGGTATTATCTTTTCAGTTTGCAGTATTATCTTTTCAGTTTGCAGTATTATCTTTTCAGTTTGCAGTATTATCTTTTCAGTTTGCAGTATTATCTTTTCAGTTTCTAGTATTATCTTTTCAGTTTCTAGTATTATCTTTTCAGTTTCTAGTATTATCTTTTCAGTTTCTAGTATTATCTTTTCAGTTTGCAGTATTATCTTTTCAGTTTATGGTATTATCTTTTCAGTTTATGGTATTATCTTTTCAGTTTGCAGTATTATCTTTTCAGTTTCTAGTATTATCTTTTCAGTTTCTAGTATTATCTTTTCAGTTTGTAGTATTATCTTTTCAGTTTGCAGTATTATCTTTTCAGTTTGCAGTATTATCTTTTCAGTTTCTAGTATTATCTTTTCAGTTTATGGTATTATCTTTTCAGTTTCTAGTATTATCTTTTCAGTTTCTAGTATTATCTTTTCAGTTTGTAGTATTATCTTTTCAGTTTGCAGTATTATCTTTTCAGTTTGCAGTATTATCTTTTCAGTTTCTAGTATTATCTTTTCAGTTTCTAGTATTATCTTTTCAGTTTGCGGTATTATCTTTTCAGTTTCTAGTATTATCTTTTCAGTTTCTAGTATTATCTTTTCAGTTTGTAGTATTATCTTTTCAGTTTGCAGTATTATCTTTTCAGTTTGCAGTATTATCTTTTCAGTTTGCAGTATTATCTTTTCAGTTTCTAGTATTATCTTTTCAGTTTCTAGTATTATCTTTTCAGTTTGCGGTATTATCTCTTCAATGTTTGTTTTCAATATTGGCTCATTAAGCCTGAATGTGAAAAGTGCCTGAAAGAATTCATAATTAATAATTCATCCTTTGTGGCTCCACCGATGGCGGCAGAGGGACTGACCTTGAGGCAGAGGGACTGACCTTGTGGCAGAGGGACTGACCTTGTGGCAGAGGGACTGACCTTGTGGCAGAGGGACTGACCTTGTGGCAGAGGGACTGACCTTGTGGCAGAGGGACTGACCTTGTGGCAGAGGGACTGACCTTGTGGCACAGGTCGGCGCTGGAGCAGCTGTCCAGACTCTGCTGGTAGCGGCAGAACGGCACCACAGGCTCCGGCAGCGACTCCAGGAACAGCAACAGAGCCTCTGCCACAGAGTGGTTACTGCCAGCTGCTCTGGAGTCAAGGGCCTGACCACGGCTGGAACGTCCATTATGACAAGACCTTTTAAATAGAGATGTTTAAAATAAAGATGTTTTAAATAAAGATGTTTTAAATGTCGATTGTTTTAATGTTTTGAAGCGTCCATGTTCCCAGACGTTTCTTAAACCATGACATGAGGGAAATCTGTTCCGTGTCCGGTCATGTTTTGAAAGACGACATGAGGTAGTTTTTAAACAGACGCTGTTGTCTCCAGGGTAACGTCAGAGCAGGGTCTCAACATGGTATTTGTGTGGAGGATACGGAGCGAGTCGGGGACGCCGGTGTCCAGGAAGTCTCGGATTTCCTCAAACTCGCTGCGGAGCCCCGGCTGCTGGAAAAGATCCTCCTGGAGAAACAAAGCCACACTGAGCCTCCTGTCCCACCCAGGATCCAAACCTGGAGATCCTGCACTGCACGCGTCCAGTCACAGCGCAAAAGAGGCTCAAATAAAACAACGAGGAAAAAGATGGTGAAGACTGATGTGAAACTTTTCATTTCCAAATACACAACAAGATAAGCACTTATTATGTCAAGCTGTAAAATAATACCTATGAGAAACCGCTATGATGCATATGATTTGAAAACTTATTGACTTATTGATTATTGAAAACTATTAAAATGTTAATTATCTCGTGCCATTGGAATCCAGAACATGCGGCGCTCGTTTCCTGCCACTGCGACGATCAGACGACCGGGTTAATTAAATTCACGTTGCTATGACAGACGCACCCAGCACCACAGAGCCACACGAGTCCTCTGAAGCCCCGTGGATACCTGGAGACTGACGCCTGATTTTATTCAAATACAATCGAAAATAATGACAAAAAAACCTCGACGGCAATTTCAGGAAAACCTTCTTTCCCCAAAGTTGATCCACTTGGTCGGGGAAAAACAGTCGAAACAGAACAATGGGGCCAAAATGATAATGTGCACCCTTCAATTTGGATGGAAATTCAGAATTGAAGAGTCTGAACGACCCCACAAAAACAGATCTGCTGGAACAGCTGCGTTCAGCAGGTGACGCCATAACCGCGACGCCTCTAAGGACGGAGAAAGTGCAAAGGGGAAGCGTCGGCTCTGGAGCCGGCGGCAGAGCGGTCCTGACCTGCGTGATGGCGTTACGGAACAGGTGATCCACCATCATCCAGATCTCCTTGGGGATCCCCAGGGGCTGCTCCTCCGCCGACGCGTCGCTCTGCGGCCGAGGGCGGAGAGACACGGTCAGCCCCAAACACAACCACGACAGACCACACAAAGCAAAGAGGAACCTCTGAGGAACCAGAGAGAAGGTGACGAAACGCAAAATAACTTGAAATAATTCAAATAAATAATAAATCTACTTTAGTGTCGTACAGTAAAAGGAAACAAAGTACCCGAAACCACCGAAGACACAGGAGAAGTAGTTCTCAGCATCTTCATGGGAGTTTTGTAAAATCATACAGTGTTAGAATGAAGGCCTTACTGTGTGACACCATGATGAAATTCAGAGCACTGCAGTTTTACAGTCAAAAAGAAAGAAAGAAGACGTGGCCTCAAACTTAAGTCTTTAAAAAATTTACACAATTCAAATTCGAACTTTTTGACCCCCCCCTCCAAACAAATCATCGCGGCCCCGCCCCTCACCAGCGCCCGCACGGCCTCCTGGCTCATGTCCCGGATGGGCTCCCGCAGGCGGCACAGCGTGCTGATGGCCGTGCCGTAGCAGCTGGGCAGGTAGTTCCCCGACACCGACAGGAAGTAGTCCTTCCCTCGCACCAGGTGCAGGACCAAAATGTCCTCGATCTGCTGGAGCCCCGAGTTGAGCTCGGGCGCCGTGGAGCGGTTGACGAACACCTCCAGTTCGATGTCCACGAAGCCGCCATGAGCGATGAAGCCCCTGCAGGGGCAGGCGGTCAGCCAGGGCTTGCTGTACGTGGGCTCCTCCAGCTTCTGGATGAACTCAAACTGACAGGGAACCTGGCCGTCGTTGCACAGACGCAGGGTCTGAGTCTGGTGCTGCATGAACTTCACGTCATTGAAGTGGAACTGCAGCGGAAAGGACGGGGAGAGGGCGGAGAGAGGGGGTGGATAGAGAAGGCAGAGAAGGGATGAGAGAGGGGACAGAGAGAGGACGGAGAAGGAATGGAGAGAGGGGACGGAGAGAGAGGACAGAGAAGGGATGAGAGAGGGGACGGAGAGAGAGGACAGAGAAGGGATGACAGAGGGGACGGAGAGAATAAATAACTGATGTGTATGAATTGTGTGAAGTTCTGAACGATGTAAAAAGTTCAATTCAGATTAAAGAGGAAAAGCATCGATAGTAACAAATCACTGAAGAGGAACTAGATCCCTCTGTTCTCTGTTCTTGTTCTGTGTTCTCTGGCAGTGGGCGGGGCCCGGCACCACACCCACCTCCCGTTGGGACAGCGTGACGGAGGGAATACACTCGTTCTCCATCTTGTCGATGGAGCGGACGATCTCCTCGAAGCTCTTCCTGTACGCCTCCTCGTTCACCACCTTCATCTGCAGGAAACAAGCCCATCACTCACTCCTCCGTCACCAAACCCAGAGGAGCCCGGCAGAGCCACGGGGCCACACAAATGTTCCGCCTCGTTATGGGATGCAGAAGCTAGCGACCGAACCCCCCCTCGCTGCGTCCCTCCGCAGCGACGCTCCCGTGCAGCGACGGAGAAGCAGGAGCCAGAGAAGCTGCTGCTCCCGTCTCCTCTTCACAACCTCTCAGTTCAAGACACTTGAAACCACCATGGAGCACAGCCATGAAACCCTCACACCAGATAACAACGCATCTCCGGGCCGGTGAATTTGAAAAGTTACTGGACAGCTCGTTGTCAAGCCCTGGACACCAATGAGTAAATATGAAAACTTCCCAAATCTCCGAGCTGCATTTCAACTCCGCCTGAAACAAAGAGCGGCAATCAGCTGTCAGTTGTTCCTGGAGGATGACCGCTGCTTGTTAATAATGACCATTACCGCAGGAAACCAATGCTATTCCTGTTAATACTAGTTAGTGCCGCCACCTGGTGACGGCGTAGAGAAACTACAATGGAAGACTTGAAGAGCTGGACATTAAAGGAGGAAGTTTGCTCCCGCTGATAACCCTGTCTGGGGTTATTTTGTGATAATTACCGTTCGTCTGCACATGATCCCTGATTAAAAAAACAAATAAATAGATAAATAAATAAAGGATGTAGTGATGTAAGGGAAACACCCTTAATGCTATGATTGGTGTCTTAGTGTTAGTGTTATATCTGTGTGCTGAGTTGATCTCTGTGTTATCTCTCTGCTCACCCCGATCTGGAGCAGCGAGCTGACCGGCTTGTGGTCGCTGGTCTTCAGGCTCATGTGACTCTGGTAATGCAGCTGTTTGGTGTTCTTCCCTTTCCACAGGATGCGGTCACACCAGGCCGGGGCGCGGCACTTCTCGCTGCTCGGAGAGAACACACCGATAACCTATGAGGTATCCGACCGTCCGGACACAACGAGGTTACCGCCGGCGACCTCGGCACCTCGCGCTGCCCCTTGAAAGTCCACCAGTCCAATCATCACAAATTACATTCTTTAAGTCAACCACCGTTTTGTGTCTGTTGTTCTGTCAGTCAGTGTTTATTACAATAACAGGACACAACAGATATAATCTCATTAAATACACAGGGATGACATCGCAATGGGGAATTATAAACAAGGGGATTGATAAATATATTTTGATGTGTGTGAATGGAACACGACTCCCCGTGTGCCTCAGTCATCCAAATGAAACAAGTAAAAACGGTGTGGGGCGGGGCACAGAGGAACCCGTAGACGGCCCAAGAGTATTTTCTGTGCATCGTCGGAGAGGGAGACAGGTGCGTGAAATGCACCCCAGGGTGCTCACTGCCAGCACCCTGCCCCTCCCTAGGGATGGGGCCCTAGGCGGCCGCCTATCTGGCCTGAAGCAAGAGCAGAGCCGTGAAGTCACTGGAACCAGACGCTCCGTCGTGGAGCTTCGGGGTCTTTTTACACCAATTTCCAGATGAAATCCGAGGCCAACTTCTTTCCAGCTCAGAGTTCAGGATTTATTTTGCTGAAACAATGCGGCCACACTTGGAAAGTAACTTGAAAGCAAATGCACAAAACACCTTTAATTCCTATTACTGTTTTTTTGGGGGGGATATGACAGCGTTAATCTGCTACTGCAGAGCCAGAGATTTTGTTTTTTTATTATTGTCAGAGAACAGTTTTTTCCTCACAATAACTATTTATTATCCACTTATTAACAAGACATATTATGTAACGTCACTCACTTTCCCACTTGGTCCTGTGTTCACTGGCAAAAGAACACATGCGTAATATGCCAGAATATTAAATAAATTACAATATTTTGTCAGAAATTGAGTGAACAAAGTGTGACTGCAGGGGGCGGACAACACGTCCGCATGGGGATGGTAACTCAGGAGGTAGAGCTGGTGGTCTAGTAATCTAAAGGTTGCTGGTTGGATCCCAGGCTCCTCCTGCTAGCATGCTGTAGTGTCCTTGAGCAAGACACTTAACCCCTCATTGCTCCTGATGGCTGCGTCCGTCGGTGTTTGAATAATTGTAAGTGGCTTTGGATAAAAGCGTCTGATAAATGCAATGTAATGTAATGTAATGTAATGTCCCCATTCCGCAGGTTGTCAAGTAGCCTTGTGGCTTTGTTGGTCCAACCTATTGCATTCTGGGAGCTGGCTGAATGAACCAAGTACGGGGAAAACTTTGAGGGAGATTATCTCACAATACACACCCTTGTCATTAACCAGTCATAGCTTTAAAAATCTGTTTTTTTGAAGCTCTGATTCTTCCCTTTCAAATGATCTGGAAAAAAGTCTAAAGGTACCAAATGTACCGAGAATGGGTCACATTTGGTCGCACAAAAGGTGGCTCACAATGCATTTTGCTTGTTGTTAGCATTTTATTATTTATATTTGATGGCCTTCTATTAATCAAAATCACTTTGGGCTGCATGAAAGGTGTGTACAAAAGGCTTTTATTATTAATTATTATTATTATAATAATAATAATAATAATAACCATAAAAAATCTGCCATGTGTTACCTCGTGTCCCAGGTGTCGGAGCCTGTGTCGTATTTGTAGGTGGGCTGGAACTCAATGTCTCCCTCCACAAAGCCCACAAACACAGCTTCCTCATCGATCTGACGCTTGAGCTGCAGAACAAACAGAGCAGATGTTTCAGGGGGACCTGCTGCTGTTGAATAGACAGATAAGACTTTCATCTTGATACACAGTCATGTAGCCTGGATGAATCACCTCAATATCTTCTGGTATGCCATCTGAAGGGGTTTAGTCTATATTTACACATTAAATAACCAGATTGAGTAACTGGTCATTAAAGTACCATTAAAGTACCTGATCATTAAAGTCAAGTTCAACAGGTTATTTGTCACATACATGTACATACGGTCATACATATATCCATATATACTGTGTGTATATGTATGTGACATATAATCTCTTGAACTTGAAGTACATGATCATTAAAGTACCTGGTCATTAAAGTACCTGATCATTAAAGTACCTGGTCATTAAAGTACCTGATCATTAAAGTACCTGGTCATTAAAGTACCATTAAAGTACCTGATCATTAAAGTGCCTGATCATGAAAGTACCATTAAAGTACCTGATCATAAAAGTACCATTAAAGTACCTGGTTATTAATGTACCTGATCACTAATGAACCTGACCATTCAAGTACCTGGTCATTAAAGTACCTGGTCCATAAAGTACCATTAAAGCACCATTGAAGTACCTGGTCATTAATATATCTAGTCATTAAAGCACCATTAAAGTATCTGGTTATGAAAGTACCATGAAAGTACCATGAAAGTACCTGGTCGTAGTTGTGCAGAGTTCCAAACTCCTTCTTGGTGATGAGCTCCTTGACGTGCTCCAGCGACAGGTCGCTGATGCGGTAGTTCAGGTCTCCGAGCCACAGAACCACGCTGCAGGAGACAAACACAATGTTCAGGTGACAAGTGAGGAGAGGGAACGCTGTGTCCCTAAACATTAGTTCTAAGGATTCACATAATTTTTTGGGGATCTTCGATGCATCGTGGCCTCGACGTGGAGACCTCTGCAAACAGTTCTTCTAAAACACCCAAACACTTGGATGTTTACGTTAGAGCCGTTAAAGGGATACTCCACCCAGAGTAACATCAGATACTGGTCAGAGTCTCCATTTGCGGCAGGAGAAAACATGTCTTTCAAACAGGAACCCTTTTATGAACATGGCATTTTAATATCATAAGCCCACATCGTGATCTCTACTCCCTACCACCAGCAGAACGCTGAGCAGTAGCACCGTTTCCATTGCTTGATTATCATGATAAAGATTTGAGATTGATGTTGGATTCATCCATATGGGCCAGTCTGGTTGAGCAGGACACTACTACTAATAAACTAACTCTGACCTTTAACCCTAACCCTTCGAAAACCAGGGGTAATAAAGACATGGAATTCTATTTTTGTTCAAAACAAAGAGTGCTCGGCAGCCTCTAGTGGCCATTTGTTGAACTGCAGCTGATGGCTGCAGCTTGTGTGAAATAAACAATAATAATAACAACCTTTATTTATATCGCACCTTTCATACACGACATGTAAAGTGCTTTTAAATAAATGAAGGCAATCAGATAGTCAGGATAAAAGCAAAATGCATTTACAAAGTACAATAATAAAATAATTTCAATAATGACAAATTAAAAACAGGGTAAGAATAAGCTAATAAAAGCAAAAAGGGGTAAAAAGTAAAATTAAAAAGGGTAAATATTATACTCATTTTCAGATTTGGGGTCATCAGTTGAGACCACGAGGGTTCACAGAAAATTATTTTCTTATTTCAACAGTCTTGGATTCTACTGTCATGACGCCCGAAACGCCCCAAATCCTTGTGGTGTGGTGGTACCTGTGCTTGGTGATGCTGAGCAGCGGCTGGCTGGGGTCCTGCGGGCGGAACTGCAGGCGGCTGCAGATGTCCTTGAAGTCCTGGTTCCTGCGCTCAAACTCCTCGATGTGCGCGGCCAGATGGCAGTTGACCACGCAGATGTCCGAGTTGTGGAACCGGAAACGGATGGCCACCGCTCCTTTGTTTCCCTGGAGGGAGGGAGGGAGGGAGGGAAGACTAAGATTCAGACATAAGGATGAAGAAACACATGGTTAGAAATACATTGATGGAGACAGACATAAAAAGATAATACAGATGGAAAATGAGAGAGGAAGAGCGATACAGAGATGGACATACTAAATATAAAAAGAGAAAGACAGAGAAATAAATAGATATAGAGATAAATACACATACAGTAGGTACAGTATATATATATGTATATATATATATATATATATATAGTGATAGAAATGAAAAAGAGATGTCACTGTTTATATATACAGTTTATCAAATTTGAGATATAGAGAAATTGTTCCATAAAGACAGAGACAGAAAATTAGAGATATAGCGATGGATAAAAATGATGGTCTGTTTCCATGACATGGTACCGTGGCGGCTCAACTCCACTCTCCTGGCTTTCTGTACCAGGTACTTAGTTTCCCACTGCAGATAGAACCCTGGACGTAGCTGAACCTGCCGTGACGTGGTCTCCCAGGCGGGGCACGGGTGGAGGGGGCGGTGTTGCCGATGGTGGTGGCGTCACAGGAGATACCCCTGGTTTGGGGGGAGGCTGAAGGCAGCGAGACCGAAAACAAACGTTGGTGCAGGACGTCGCGCCTCGCGCCACCACCACGCGGTGACGACTGCGACTCTAGTGAGCGTTCTCTCTTCTCCACGCCGTCGTTTGGTTTGGCCCCAGAGCGACTGGAGCCTCCGCACAGGTGACACCAAAACAAATAAAAAGAAAACTACCAGGTGCTACCCACTACTTTTACCTGGTGGAACACCAAAAAAGGAGAGTAGAGTTGAGCCGTACCATGCGGTGGAAAAGCAGCCATAGAGATATAGATAAATAGATATATAGATCAATAGATATAGATATAGACATATATATAGATCAATAGATATAGATAGATATATACAGAGACACAGATGTCTCTTAACTGGCTTCTAGATGCTTCACATTCATCTTCTGTTTTGGACACGTCTGGTGGAAACACACCACCCCGCGCCGGCCCCGCGTGAGGTTAGAAGGAGCCGCCCCGAGACGCCGTCCTCACCATTCGGCCCATGATGCCGGTGCCCACCGTCTCAGCCTCCACCTCCGAGACGAACTCTGCCAGCTCCCTCCTGACGTAGAAGATCAGCATGATGCCCACCAGCCGCACCAGCTTCACCTGCAGCACCAGAGCTCAACGCGTCATTTCAGAGAGGGAAAAAATCAAACGTGAAACACTGACAAGAGGCCGTGGCCGACAGGAAGCCTCCAGACAAACACTGGAGCTGTTGGTGAAGAGCATTCTGAGCCGCTGCTCTTCATCAGGAAACCCTCTGTTTGAAGGCTCCTTTCCCACAGCTTTCCCCCCCCCCCAATGGGTGTTGACTTTGGTTTGGAGAGCTGAGCTCCAGCTCCTCGCTGTGGCTGGTTTTAGGAACAGAGTGTCTCTAGTTGCAGTGTCCAGAGGCAGTGTGAAGGAGCGAGCGGCGGCTTCAGAACGGACGTTTTGACACCGCCCTGATCAGCTCTCCTACGCGGCGTGTTCAGCCTTCGCCGCCGACGACAACGTTTCCCCTCGCGCAAATAAAAGAGGGACGTTGGCGTCGGCGTCGTTGATGTTTTCCGGGTCCGTCTCTTGAGGAGAGCGAACAGGAGTCCCAGATGCAGGCGGGAGATGAGGAAGCACTTTGACGGGAACCGAACCAAATCATGAAATGAGAGGAAGGGACAAAGAGCACACGCTCACGTCCGTCCAGACTGACATTTTAACAGCACCACCCTCCACTTCAGGGAGCTTCCACTTTTTTTAAGCATTTATTAGTTATGGAAGGTTGTCCTGTCCTGTATCCGTATGGAGGAGGCTCCTTTGTGTTTTAATGGCGGAATAAGAGCATGTTCAGCATTCATACCTGATAGCACAGCACTGTTTCATTAACAAGAGGAACATGTGCTTAAAACAGAATGTTCATTATTTTTGGCAACTTTCCAGACATGTCATTCGTCCTGCACCACCTGTGAAGCAGAGGGGTGGAGGGGGTTCCTTACCAAGGCATACTTGGCGTCTGGGTGGAGGCCGTCGGACACCGCCCGCAGCCACTCGGGCTCCTTGGGCGTGTCGTTGAAGAAGAAGGCCTCCTTGCTGAGGTCCAGCTCCTGGAAGCTGAGGAGGAGGAGGAAGAGGAGGAACATGGCTCTAAATTCACCTGCAATCGCAACAGAGATTAATTCTCCTCCTGATATTTGTAACATAAACATCACTTCCTGTGGGGCATCATCACTTCCTACCTGTCAGACACAGAGAAAACAACTGTGTGTGTGTGTGTGCAAGAGTGTGTGTGTGTGTGTGCGTGTGCGCTTACCCCACACAGTACATGTCAGGGGGGCTGCTGGTGCAGCTCAGCCAGGGAGCCAGGTTTTCCTTCGGCGTTTGGCCGTTCACATTGTAGGTTCCAAGGAAGAAACTGGACGAGGCAAAGCAAAGTGAAAGAACCTTCAGTTAAACCACACGTCATCAGGAATGTTACAGTCATAATACACACACCTCCACAAATCCTCTTCTGGGCTCATACTTTCATATCACACTAAATCTTAAGACGTATAGAGGTGGTTTTTGCAGACGATCATTATTTTCTGAGACGTCGCTTCATTTCAGATTAATTAGTTCCTGACGAGGGAGAAAGGACGAGCTCTCCTCTTCCTTCTGATCAGATCTTTTTTTTAAACCAAGACAAGAACAAGTCTGAGACGATTTTAAACCAGGACTGCCCAGATAAACAGTGTGATTTAGATTAGGACTCATCCGTGTCCACAGAACCACCCCATAGATTTTTAGGATCACAGTATTGACATTTTAATTTCCCTGCTATGATAGCACTGAAAGACTGGAATGTGGATTCAAAACAGACTGAACTACTGTTGTTTTACCGTGAGGCAGAATTCTGGCTCTTTATTTGAGCCTGCGTGGCATCATTAAAATAAACTTTTAAGGGCAACAACATCTTCTCCATTTCCTGTTTGCCACGGTCCTTCTGACGCTGCATGACTAAACAGGGAGATCAAATATATATATATATATATCTATATTTGCTTTAAAACCGGTGGTGAAATAATGGTTTGTATTGAGCGTAAACGATGTGCAGGTATAAAAGACACAAGCAGGGGGCAGCGTGGTCAAAACTAAGTCATGTTGGCTTTCTTTCTCCGAGATCATTAAAATGATGCAAAGTTTCTTTTGCTTTAAATGTATATAAATAAATACGTATCTAAACCTCACAAGGTCTACGTCAGGGCTGTGCAATATGCCGTTACAATATCGATATCGTCACGAGACAAGATATGATCTGGGATTTTGGTTCAAGGTGATGGTGGCGCTCACTGTCTCTCTGCCCACATCGTCTCACCAGCACGGTCCTAGAAACTATTTTGGATCGGTAAGTGGAACAGCAGAGTACAGTTCATCACGGCAACGTTTAAAGCGGATCTATCGTGCTCCTTTTCACCAAGTTCTCACAGGTCTCTGAGGTCCCCAAAACATGTTTTTAAAGCTTTTTGCTATAAATACCACTCAGGTTATGCGTTGGAGCCATTAGAACACGCCTCTGTGACCTTCTTGTTCCAAAACGGCTGTTTCGGTGGGAGGAGCCTCCCTCCCGATACACTAAAATCGTGTGACGTGTATCCGGGCTGTCTGAACGGCTCTTTTAGGAGATGTTTTGTGAAAACAGACAGCTGTAAAAAAATGACCAAGTTGTCTTTCAGTTTGTGTGTTGTTGTTCCGTCAGAGACTCAAATGTAAGTGCACAAGCAGTGAAAAGGTGAGTTTTGCACAATAAATCCCCTTTTTAAATCCAGTACACTCAACCACCTGTAGAATGCAACAGGGGGGCAGGTACCACAGGGTTTCATTTGATACGTTTACACCTTTAAGACCTTTCATCCCTTATAGCACCGTGGTAAGATCTGAATCATATTTGGGACCTTAATCTGACCAGTGCGATGGATCCAAGTCAGTGTAAGCAGCGCATACTGGACTTCATTTTCCGCCATGATAGTCAGTTCTCCCACAGCGACGCTGAACGTGACATTACTCCGGACTTGGAGAACATTTCAAACAGCGCCTTTCAAACTTAGTGTGGCGATGAAACAGAATATTTTCATGAACCACCGGGGGGAGGCCGACGATACGTGCGGAAGAAACTGATAATTCCACTTTTATAAAACATGTATATTCTTAGTTAAATAAAAGCTTTTTTTCCCAAACAAGAATACGTTCAACGTTCCCTCAAAACACAGAACAAAGCAGTGATTGGCCCATTCAGCAGTTTGTCAAGTAGCCTTGTGGCTGTGTTGGTCCTCCATCCATTTGCATTGTGGGAGCTGAATGAAGCCAGGTCTCAGGGAAACTTTGAAGGTGATTATGTCAGAAACACAGTTTGCCACAGCCTTGTCATGAACAAGTCATAGCTTTGAAAACTTTTGCTTGATTTGCACAAGTGACACCTTGTGGCAAGCTCTGAATCTCCACTTTCAAATGATGTGAAAAAAATAAATAATTTGAAAGCCGCTAAATGATCCTAAAGTCTGCGGTGGGTCACATATATTTATTTATGTTTAACGCACATTTACCATGTCATCATAATTACATTTTAAAATGTATTAAAATACCACACACTTTGCTTGCTGTTTTATATTTATTTTTATATGTTTTCATTGTGACATGAATTTTTCGTGCCGAATCAGAAGCTGGGATCAACAGGCCTTTTTGCGTTTCCCTCTGCTCCAGTAGGGGGCGCCTTGAAGCTGGCTAAACTGAATGCAAAGCAAAGCCCGCCACCAAGCTGTGATTGGACAGGTCACTGCGTTTCATTTTGGCACAAATAGCGCGAGATGCAATCAGCTCCAATCAACCTGATCCAGAAATGCAAAGAACTTTGCGTCCCTGGTTTGATTTGTGTTTAATTGACCTTGACATCTGACCTGAAGGACATACTGACCGTTGATGTAATCATGTCATTCTCAACCTCTATTAAACACGTTCAGCGTCGCTGTGGGAGAACTGACTATCATGGCGGAAAATGAAGTCCAGTACACGCTGCGAACACTGACTTGGATCCATCGCACTGGTCAGATTAAGGTCCGCAATACGATTAAGATTCCTCCACCCGCTTCTCCTCATCCATAACAACACAGGGAAATGAAAGTTTTCACAGACAAGTGAAACAGATCCTCGTCTTGTTTATGGACAAGACACGCCCCCTCCACAACAATGTCTCCATGTGTGTAAAATATGTAATATTTAAAGGTTGACCTCTATCAAACCAGTTTGACATTGTGACTTCACATCACATGGAATATGGAGGAATGATCTTCACCTGGACGCTCGCTTTAAAGGAAACCATCGATCGGTGTTGTTCAGCGCTGTTCACCGTCTCGGTAACTGAACTGTGTTTCCTCATGTCATCTAACAGGAATATTTAACTCCACAGTTCAACATTTTTCCACTGTATATAAATCAAACTCGGTTTTTTAAAATATGTTGAGATAAAAAAAAAACCCACAGAGGAACACGAATCTGGAAAAATCTAATTTTCCTTCAAAAAAGTTTTTTTCACCCCATTTGGCAGCTCTTGGCCATTTTAGAAATGCGTGAGACGGCGGCTTTTGCTGCGCTGGGTCTATACTACCATGCATTTGTTTTCACTAAATTCCCTGGTTTGATTTGCATTTCATTTGGGTGTAGATCTGCTTCCATGAAGTAGAGATTAGGAACCAGAATAAAGGGAACCAGTGCAACGTTCAGCAGAAACAAAAACAACAGGGAGTGTGTTTCCTGCAAAGAGTAGCGCTGCGCACCTGTAGTCCTTCAGGTAGGTGTACTGCTCCTCGTTCTTCAGCAGCTCGCACCGGATCAGGTTGTCCCGCAGGCGGAACTGCGGCATGGCGAGCATCTGGGCCTTGTTGGACGGGGTGTGGCTGGACGCACCCACCCGGCCCGGGCTGGAAAAACTACACCCAACAAAGAAAAACAAACGCGGTTGGAGCCCAAAGACGAGAGGCCCCGGTCTGGTCCTCCACGCCCCACGCCCCCAGAGAGGAGACACGCCCCACTCCACCGGGGGGCGATGGAGGGATGTGATGAGGGGTGGAGAGAGACGGAGATTTTTTTTTAAATGAGTGGTTTGAACGACTGCCTCGCGCCACCCGCCAGAGACTCGTTAAGAGCAGCTCCATGGTGACATGAAGAGCGTTGTTTGTATTCCTACTATAGCGCCGCTCGCTGCAACGCTTGATACTGCAGCTGGCGACGTGTCGTCAGTAAATCGTGTCGTGTCGTGTGTAAATCGTGCCTGGATGCGCTGGGTTCCGTCCTGGAGGAGTCGTACATCTCTGGCCTGGATGGGCCCCCGGACCTCTGGGCCTCACCGGGAGGCCCTCGCTCCCCCACCACCGCTCCGTTCTTCTCGAGCACAGACGCCTTTCCTGTTTTGGAGGAACAGAGACAGGAAGAGAGAGAGAGAGAGAGAGAGAGAGAGAGAGAGAGAGAGAGAGAGAGAGAGAGAGAGAGAGAGAGAGAGAGAGAGAGAGAGAGAGAGAGTTTGAACTGTGATTAGAACTCAGCTGAACAGCAGCCTGATCAGACCAGGGACGGAAATGAAAACAGAACAAAAGAGATTCCTTTGAATCTGCTCCATCCTGTTTTTGGAATCTGTCGTATCGTATCTGGTCGTAATAAAACAACGCAGTGAAAAGATCTATTAATCCAGCACGGAGGACGCATTTCTAACAACAACAACTTCTATCATGGACGAGCTTTCCCAAAGAGTCACCCCGAGAATGATTATAGCGGAGACATGAGAAAACAAAAAAGACGGTGCTCCTGGTTCACACACACACACACACACACACACACACACACACACACACACACACACACACACACACACACACACACACACACACACACACTTACTTCAGACCAGCGTGTTGCAGGTACTGCATGTTAAATAGTTTGACTTAATGAGCCGGTGTCCAGTGCCAGACAACATGAAGCCTGTGTCCTCCAGGGACGCCATGTTTTACTGAACCCAAAACCCATTTGGCTTCACCAGCACATTAAACAAAACCTCCCGGGTTGATCTTCCCCAGGAGGAGAATGTTGATCTGTTCTGGGTCTTCTCTCCGTCTGCGGCGTCACAGACACACATTTGTTTTTGTAGAGTATGCTGCGATCAGATCTATGCTGCACCAGTTGAAATGCAAGTTGCATCCTGTGCAAATGGATAAAATGTATTTCAGAAGACCCTCAGATATTTGTTCGCCAGATGTAAAAATAAAAAAACACATCAACGCCAACAGTCTCCGTTTTGTTACAAGCTTCTTTCGGGTTAAATGCCCCAAATCCCCTCTCCACTTTGAGTAAACAGTGATGGAAGAAGTGCTGATACCCTGCTCCTAGTCAAGTCCTCCAGCCCAGTCAACTTTCCACTCAACTCAAAGTACTTCATAGGCTCGGCACGCACAACAAGTACACGTTAGATTTGCCTTATTTTACTGCGAGGAGGCATTCCAACCTGAATGTTTGGACGTCTGGGGGTGAAGGTGGAGGCATACGACGTAAGAACCACCATGTCCCAGAACACCACATGTCGTTCCTACCGCTACCACTAGGGGACGCAGGGCGATTCTCTGGAACCTACTTCCAGAGCGAGTTGCTGGAAACAGAAGAAAACAGCGAAACAAACACGGCGGCGGTGAAAAGCACAAACGTGACGGCGAGAGGAGTCGGCTGCAGCTGTGGTGGATTTAACGATGGAAACAAGAAAAAAGGAAAAGGAGGTTGAAGTCCCTCCCCCGACCCAACAGCATCTGGACCAATCACCAGCAGGGAGCTCTCAGAGCCAGAAAACGACAAAACACAAAAGTTCACATCGGGGGCTTCACGAAAATACAGAAAGAACCCAAATCACCGCCTCCTTTTGTTCTTCTCCAGTTCTGAAAACATCTTTTCGGCCAAAAAGTTTGACCAATTTGTTAAGATGGCTCCACCTTTCGGCTCAAAGCGTTTCTGGTTCAGTTCCTCTTTCTCAAATCATTTTCCTGTCAAAAGGATAGAGATCAGAAATGAACCCAGATGGTATGACTTGTATGGAAAAAGCCTTTTTGTGATTCTAAACATGGCCGTAGACCTCGATGGGCGTCCTCGTCGGTCTGGAAATCAATCCCACGGCTGATTCCTTTAGATTGGCCGCTATGATCACAGCGGAACGGACCTCGACAAGGAAGGAGCGGTCAACCCAGGCGGCACCGCCTCCTCCTCCCACTGGGATCAGCCGGTCCCGAAAACGTCTTCCTACCCTGGAAGCGACGAAAACGACCTGGTGGCGATCTCACACAGGAGGAGTCTCAAGCCTTAAAGTTCTGTAAATAACTGTAAAGACGCAGTTCTGTGCAGGACTGGACGCATTCCACACATGCTGCACTCAAAATCTAAACGAAACACAAAAAAAACACAAACCCAAGTTTTGCCAAACAGTGCCAATAGAACACATTTAGCTCGGAATTGGGGAATACCTGCTGGGAACTATCGGTGTCCGAGTTACCTCTCTACCTGTCAGAACAATTCTGACCAGCAAACAAAGTTGGTTGCTTAGCAACATCCGAAGGTTTATGTTTAAGTGACGATTGTCAACGTATTCTCCGGCAAACGTTTATTATTTTTTTTATTCAGTTCTGTTGTTTGTATAATGCGTTACAAACCTGCCAAAGAACAAAGAACAAAGAACAAAGAACAAAGAACACCACCAGCACAAAAATCGGGGCAGTGCACAGACACCTGCATACATGGAAAGGTGACGCAAGTTAGTTCACGCGCTACAGACGCAGAAAGTACAAACTGGCTTTTAGATCCAATCACGAGCACACACACGCACACACACACACACACACACACACACACACACACACACACACACACACACGCACACGCACACGCGCACACACACACACACACACACACGGGCGTCTTGCTCGGCGTGATCTTAAAATGCAGCAGGACTGCTGATGTCAGCTGCTGAGTCTGCTCCGTGTGCTGCTGGTGGCAACGAAGCAGGTGGAGCTACACACCTGTGTGATGAAAGAGTTGGACTCAAGGTGTGGAAATTTCTGTTTATCTCCAAAAAATGGCTGAGGAGGGCGGCGGCGGCGGCGGCGGCATCATGTTGAATAACGTTGGAGAGGAAGGAGCTCAGAGGAAGTGAAGGCTTCAAAAAGGAAATCCATGGCAATAAAAGAGCAGGTGAAGCCTCTTCCTGGTTGATGTGCTGGGAGCTGTGCGTGTGATAACGCAGCTCAGCTGGGTGCGAAGGCCGCTTCATGGTCGCCGCGGCGCCCTTTAGTGCGCACGCCATAAATGACGTCATGGCGGCGCCGCCTGCGTTTCAAGTCATTCAAGAAGGACGCCTCCCGGAGGGAGGTCCTGCCGAGCGGGCGGCGGGTGCAGGCGTCACAAGAATTACCAGACGGTGTCGAATCCACGGAAGGAGAGAGCACTGCCTCCGTCCAGAGGTTTGGACTAGTTTAGAAAGTCTTCTTTGTCATGTTTACACCTTGATTACTTTGATGAAGTATATTTTCCAGCTACTTGGTCATGTTACTTGATGACTTTTTGTTTGATCAGGGACTGGATATATAAAACCGCTCATCAATGATACATGAGGTACACACCGTAGTATGTACCTCAAATATTTACTCTTGTCCTATTTTATTGTAAATTGTAATCAGGATCTGCATGAGCATCATCTGCAGGAACAAAACTGGACACGCAAACAGAAGCTTGATCCTGAAGGGCAGAGGCTAGTCCTAGTATGGTAGTAGTAGTAGTAGTATTATGCTAGTGGTAGTAGTAGTAGTAGTAGTATTTTGGTAGTCACAGTATGGTAGTAGTAGTATCGTAGTCGTCATATGGTTGATATAGCATGGTAGTCATCGTATGGTAGTAGTAGTAGTAGTATGGTAGTAGTAGTATGGTTGTAGTAGTATTACTTCTACTACTACTACCACCATAATACTACAACCATTCTACTACGATATACTATATAGTAGTAGTATGATAGTAGTAGCAGCAGTACATACTATATACTACTACCACCATACTACTACAACCATACTAGTACTATATACTATATTGTAGTGGTAGTAGTATGGTAGTCCTAGCATGGTAGTAGTAGTATGGGAGTCATAGTATGGCAGTCGTAGTATGGTAGTCGTAGTATGGCAGTCGTAGTATGGTAGTCGTAGTATGGTTGTAGTTGTATGGTTGTAGTAGTATGGTAGTGGTAGTATGGTTTTAGTAGTATGGTTGAAATAGTTGGGTGGGATAGCATGTAGTTATGTGGTTGTAGTATGTAGTAGTAGCAGCATGTACTTGTGTAGTAGTAGTATGGTACTAGTATGGTAGTGGTAGTAGTGTAGTAATATGTAGTATGTAATGATAGTAGTACGTAATGATAGTAGTAGTAGTAGTAGCAGTACTTAATAATAGTAATAGTAATACTTAATGACAGTAGTAGCAGTACTTAATGATAGTAGTAGTACTTAATGACAGTAGTAGTAGTAGTACCTAATGATAGTAGTAGTACTTAATGATAGTAGTAGTAGTACTTAATGACAGTAGAAGCAGTACTTAATGACAGGAGTCGTAGTACTTAATGATAGTGGTAGAAGTACTTAATGATAGTAGTAGCGGTACTTAATGACAGTAGTGGTAGTACTTAATGATAGTGGCAGTACTTAATGACAGTAGTAGTAGTAATTAATGATAGTAGTAGTAGTATTTAATGACAGTAGTAGTAGTACTTAATGATAGTGGTAGAAGTACTTAATGATAGTAGTAGCGGTACTTAATGACAGTAGTGGTAGTACGTAATGATAGTGTCAGTACTTAATGACAGTAGTAGTATTAATTAATGATAGTAGTAGTACTTAATGACAGTAGTAGTAGTAGTAGTACTTAATGATAGTAGTAGCCGTACTTAATGATAGCAGTACTTAATGACAGTAGTAGTACTTAATGATAGTAGTAGCAGTACTTAATGATAGTAGTAGTAGTACTTAATGACAGTAGTAGCAGTACTTAATGACAGTAGTCGTAGTACTTAATGACAGTAGTGGTAGTACTTAATGATAGCAGTAGCAGTACTTAATGACAGTAGTAGCAGTACTTAATGACAGTAGTGGTAGTACTTAATGATAGTGGCAGTACTTAATGACAGTAGTAGTAGTAATTAATGATAGTAGTAGTAGTATTTAATGCAAGTAGTAGTAGTAGTAGTACTTAATGATAGTGGTAGAAGTACTTAATGATAGTAGTAGCGGTACTTAATGACAGTAGTGGTAGTACTTAATGATAGTAGTGGTAGTACTTAATGACAGTAGTAGTATTAATTAATGATAGTAGTAGTACTTAATGACAGTAGTAGTAGTAGTAGTAGTAGTAGTAGTACTTAATGATAGTAGTAGCAGTACTTTATGATAGCAGTAGCAGTACTTAATGACAGTAGTAGTACTTAATGACAGTAGTAGTAGTAGTACTTAATGATAGTAGTAGCAGTACTTAATGATAGTAGTAGTACATAATGACAGTAGCAGTACTTAATGATAGTAGTAGTACATAATGACAGTAGCAGTACTTAATGACAGTAGTAGCAGTACATTATGGTAGTAGTAGTAGTAGTACTTAGTGATAGTAGTAGCACTACTTAATGATAGCAGTAGCAGTACTTAATGACAGTAGTAGTACTTAATGACAGTAGTAGTAGTAGCAGTACTTAATGATAGTAGTAGTACATAATGACAGTAGCAGTACTTAATGACAGTAGTAGCAGTACATTATGATAGTAGTAGTAGTAGTACTTAGTGATAGTAGTAGCACTACTTAATGATAGCAGTAGCAGTACTTAATGACAGTAGTAGTACTTAATGACAGTAGTGGTAGTACTTAATGATAGTAGTGGTAGTACTTAATGACAGTAGTAGTATTAATTAATGATAGTAGTAGTACTTAATGACAGTAGTAGTAGTAGTAGTAGTAGTAGTACTTAATGATAGTAGTAGCAGTACTTTATGATAGCAGTAGCAGTACTTAATGACAGTAGTAGTACTTAATGACAGTAGTAGTAGTAGTACTTAATGATAGTAGTAGCAGTACTTAATGATAGTAGTAGTACATAATGACAGTAGCAGTACTTAATGATAGTAGTAGTACATAATGACAGTAGCAGTACTTAATGACAGTAGTAGCAGTACATTATGGTAGTAGTAGTAGTAGTACTTAGTGATAGTAGTAGCACTACTTAATGATAGCAGTAGCAGTACTTAATGACAGTAGTAGTACTTAATGACAGTAGTAGTAGTAGCAGTACTTAATGATAGTAGTAGTACATAATGACAGTAGCAGTACTTAATGACAGTAGTAGCAGTACATTATGATAGTAGTAGTAGTAGTACTTAGTGATAGTAGTAGCACTACTTAATGATAGCAGTAGCAGTACTTAATGACAGTAGTAGTACTTAATGACAGTAGTAGTAGTAGCAGTACTTAATGATAGTAGTAGTACATAATGACAGTAGCAGTACTTAATGACAGTAGTAGCAGTACATTATGATAGTAGTAGTAGTAGTAGTAGTACTTAGTGATAGTAGTAGCACTACTTAATGATAGCAGTAGCAGTACTTAATGACAGTAGTAGTACTTAATGACAGTAGTAGTAGTAGCAGTACTTAATGATAGTAGTAGTACATAATGACAGTAGCAGTACTTAATGACAGTAGTAGCAGTACATTATGGTAGTAGTAGTAGTAGTACTTAGTGATAGTAGTAGCACTACTTAATGATAGCAGTAGCAGTACTTAATGACAGTAGTAGTACTTAATGACAGTAGTAGTAGTAGCAGTACTTAATGATAGTAGTAGTACATAATGACAGTAGCAGTACTTAATGACAGTAGTAGCAGTACATTATGATAGTAGTAGTAGTAGTACTTAGTGATAGTAGTAGCACTACTTAATGATAGCAGTAGCAGTACTTAATGACAGTAGTAGTACTTAATGACAGTAGTAGTAGTAGCAGCAGTACTTAATGATAGTAGTAGTACATAATGACAGTAGCAGTACTTAATGACAGTAGTAGCAGTACATTATGATAGTAGTAGTAGTAGTACTTAGTGATAGTAGCACATGGAGTACTCCAGTATTAAAGCAGTAAATCACTGGTTCTCACTCCCTTCGGAAGACATCGGAGGATTAGCTTCACGGAGCTAATGCTAGCCCCTCCACACAGGTTTGCTCGCCGTGAACAAGGCGTGACGTCACATCTGACCGATCGATCCTCGAGGTGATTGATTATCGGCGGCTGATCGCTGCGCTTCTCCGATCGATCCCGACACGTCACAGCGTCCGTGCTGCGTTCAAGTCAAACGGAGCCCATGACGCCTTCAAGACGACAGCAAGACGTGGGAACTCGAGGCTTCCCCGAGGCGACCAGCTTGAGACGCGTGACAAGGGCTGTGCAGGTTCCATGAACTCAATGCTGCCAAACTAAATTAACCCCACACAGAAACCCGTCACTCGATTCAATACGTCATCATCATCATCCGCGGTGTATTTTCCTGTTGGGAAGGAAGATTTTACCTGCACCAGTGACGCCACGACGAGCAGAGTTGTCAATCATCCAGAAGATCAACTGGAAAAACGCCCAAATTCACGTGTAGTATCCAACTTGAACGCCGCATCGAGCGCCCTCCCTCAGGTGGAGTTTAATATTTACCCACTCTCCCGTGTGACGCGAACGCAGCATAATGCGGGAGGAGGAGCCGAGACCAAAGCAATCAAGCACAGAGCCGCAGCGATGGAGGCCCCAGGGCAGTGAATCGATGAGCTACAAGCAGGAGTTTAGTTTGAGAATCTAGAGTTTTGCTCTGATATGTTGATTTAAAAAAACAAACAAAAAAGAGATTTCTCTCCTCTGGGCTATTATGGGATGTTGGATGCAGATAGTTTGTATTTGTGACTCAGTGGAAACATGGAAACTAGCGATGCTCATCCGATGCTCGTCCGTGCAGCAGGGCAGGCAGTGGAGCAGAAGCTGCTACTTGATCAAACTAGAGGCAAAACTGAAAAACAACCATTTGATATAAAAAGAAAACACATCGTTGATATCAACAATTTCAAAGCGCTTCCCTTTGCTTTCAATGCAGAATTGTGACGTCTAAAGTTGTATTGTTGATATCAACAATTGGAATTATTGATCAATAATTTACTTCTTGATATCAATAATTCTATTGCATCTTTGATGTGAAACCTGAAATATCAATATAAAAAGTGGAATTGTTGATATCAACGAAAAAACCTTGAATATCAATTCAATTCACACTGTGCATTGAAAGCAATGGGAAGCGGTTGAAAGTTCCTGAAATCATCCATTTGAATTGTTGAAATCATCCATGTGTTTTATTTCTCTATCCGGTGGTAGATTCATAACTAGTTGAGACAGATTTACAACTAGTTTGAGCAGTGAAGACACTTGGGGGCGGCTTGCCGTGCACACACACTCACACACAACTACAGTGGAGAAGTGAGGCACACCACCTCCATGTTCTCCATCCTGGGAGTCCACAACAACCATGTCGTCATGACAACAAACATGTTGACATGACAGCCACCGTGGTGTCGTGCCAACGACCGTGTTGTCGCGACAACGACCATGATGTCGCGGCAACGACCATGATGTCGCGACAACGGCCATGTTGCCGTGACAATGACCATGTTGTCATGACAACCTTTGTCTTAATTCTGCCTCCATTTCAAGTTCAAGAGATTATTTGTCACACACATATACATACAGTCATACGATTACGCACAATAAGCTCAATGAGCTCTAAAAATACTAACAACCCTAAATAGTACTGAAAGGTGTGTAGCCGACACCAGCTCTCGCCGGCGTCCAGGGCAACAAGGTTTCGCACTGTCATTGCCGTACTTCCCCAAACGCTCATTTCTTAATCAAGATGTAGGTTTAAATGGCGGTAAAGCGTGGGCGCCACAGGTTGGGACATCGGCGAGGGGAAGTTGCCGTTGCTTATCCAGACCTCATCACAACGTGTCGACGTGTTGCGGCTGTTTCCACGGCGACCCATCAGCCTACGACAACACTGCGCCCTCTTCCGCCTCCCCGACGACGCGCTCCTTCCCCTCGTGGGCGGCACCCACCTGCTTTCCGCTGCCGGTGGAGCTGGGGGAGCGGGTGGAGCCTGTTGAGCTTGGCTCCGAGCGGCGCCACGTTCTGTTTGGCCCCCGCTGCCGCCGGGCCCCCAGGGAGGGGGCGGTACCTGCTGAGCCACTCGAAGTTGGGGACGCGTGAGGGAGCCTTGCAGACGTCTGGAAGAGTCAACACAAGAAGCACAAGCAGCAAACAAAGCACACGTCACACTGGAGCCTGAACATTTCTAGTGATCAGCTGATTGATTGATTGATTGATTGATTGATTGATTGATTGTCAGCTGTTCAAAGGAGTTAAAAGATGACCAGTAGTTAAAAAGATGACTAGTGGTTAAAAAGATGACCAGTAGTTAAAAAGATGACCAGTGGTTAAAAAGATGACCAGTAGTTAAAAAGATGACTACGGGTTAAAAAGATGACTAGTGGTTAAAAAGATGACCAGTAGTTAAAAAGATGACTAGTGGTTAAAAAGATGACCAGTAGTTAAAAAGATGACTAGTGGTTAAAAATATGACTAGTGGTTAAAAAGATGACCAGTGGTTAAAAAGATGACTAGTGGTTAAAAAGATGACCAGTAGTTAAAAAGATGACTAGTGGTTAAAAAGATGACTAGTGGTTAAAAAGATGACCAGTGGTTAAAAAGATGACTAGTGGTTAAAAAGATGACCAGTAGTTAAAAAGATGACTAGTGGTTAAAAAGATGACTAGGGGTTAAAAAGATAACCGGGGGTTAAAAAGATGACTAGTGGTTAAAAAGATGACTAGGGGTTAAAAAGATGACCAGTAGTTAAAAAGATGACCAGTAGTTAAAAGATGACTAGTGGTTAAAAAGATGACCAGTAGTTAAAAAGATGACTAGTGGTTAAAAAGATGACCAGTAGTTAAAAAGATGACCAGTAGTTAAAAGATGACTAGTGGTTAAAAAGATGACTAGTGGTTAAAAAGATGACCAGTAGTTAAAAAGATGACTAGTGGTTAAAAAGATGACTAGTAGTTAAAAAGATGACTAGTGGTTAAAAAGATGACCAGTAGTTAAAAAGATGACTAGTGGTTAAAAAGATGACCAGTAGTTAAAAAGATGACTAGTAGTTAAAAAGATGACCAGTAGTTAAAAAGATGACTACGGGTTAAAAAGATGACTAGTGGTTAAAAAGATGACCAGTAGTTAAAAAGATGACTAGTGGTTAAAAAGATGACCAGTAGTTAAAAAGATGACTAGTGGTTAAAAATATGACTAGTGGTTAAAAAGATGACCAGTGGTTAAAAAGATGACTAGTGGTTAAAAAGATGACCAGTAGTTAAAAAGATGACTAGTGGTTAAAAAGATGACTAGTGGTTAAAAAGATGACCAGTGGTTAAAAAGATGACTAGTGGTTAAAAAGATGACCAGTAGTTAAAAAGATGACTAGTGGTTAAAAAGATGACTAGGGGTTAAAAAGATAACCGGGGGTTAAAAAGATGACTAGTGGTTAAAAAGATGACTAGGGGTTAAAAAGATGACCAGTAGTTAAAAAGATGACCAGTAGTTAAAAGATGACTAGTGGTTAAAAAGATGACCAGTAGTTAAAAAGATGACTAGTGGTTAAAAAGATGACCAGTAGTTAAAAAGATGACCAGTAGTTAAAAGATGACTAGTGGTTAAAAAGATGACTACGGGTTAAAAAGATGACTAGTGGTTAAAAAGATGACTACGGGTTAAAAAGATGACTAGTGGTTAAAAAGATGACCAGTGGTTAAAAAGATGACTAGTGGTTAAAAAGATGACTAGTAGTTAAAAAGATGACTAGTGGTTAAAAAGATGACCAGTAGTTAAAAAGATGACTAGTGGTTAAAAAGATGACTAGTGGTTAAAAAGATGACTAGTGGTTAAAAAGATGACTAGTGGTTAAAAAGATGACCAGTGGTTAAAAAGATGACTAGTGGTTAAAAAGATGACCAGTAGTTAAAAAGATGACCAGTGGTTAAAAAGATGACCAGTGGTTAAAAAGATGACTAGTGGTTAAAAAGATGACTAGGGGTTAAAAAGATAACCGGGGGTTAAAAAGATGACTAGTGGTTAAAAAGATGACTAGGGGTTAAAAAGATGACTAGTTGTTAAAAAAATGACCAGTAGTTAAAAAGATGACTAGTGGTTAAAAAGATGACCAGTAGTTAAAAAGATGACTAGTGGTTAAAAAGATGACCAGTAGTTAAAAAGATGACCAGTAGTTAAAAAGATGACTAGTGGTTAAAAAGATGACCACTAGTTAAAAAGATGACTAGTGGTTAAAAAGATGACCAGTAGTTAAAAAGATGACTAGTAGTTAAAAAGATGACCAGTAGTTAAAAAGATGACCAGTAGTTAAAAAGATGACTAGTGGTTAAAAAGATGACTAGTAGTTGAAAAGATGACTAGTGGTTAAAAAGATGACCAGTAGTTAAAAAGATGACTAGTGGTTAAAAAGATGGCCAGTAGTTAAAAAGGTGACTAGTGGTTTAAAAGATGACCAGTGGTTAAAAAGATGAATAGTGGTTAAAAAGATGACCAGTAGTTAAAAATATGACTAGTGGTTAAAAAGATGACTAGTGGTTAAAAAGATGAATAGTGGTTAAAAAGATGACCAGTAGTTAAAAAGATGACTAGTGGTTAAAAAGATGACCAGTAGTTGAAAAGATGACTAGTGGTTAAAAAGATGACCAGGAGTTAAAAAGATGGCCAGTAGTTAAAAAGATGACTAGTGGTTTAAAAGATGACCAGTGGTTAAAAAGATGAATAGTGGTTAAAAAGATGACCAGTAGTTAAAAATATGACTAGTGGTTAAAAAGATGACCAGTGGTTAAAAAGATGACCAGTAGTTAAAAAGATGACTAGTGGTTAAAAAGATGACCAGTAGTTGAAAAGATGACTAGTGGTTAAAAAGATGACCAGTAGTTAAAAAGATGACTAGTGGTTAAAAAGATGACTAGTGGTTAAAAAGATGACCAGTGGTTAAAAAGATGACTAGTTATTAAAAAGATGACCAGTAGTTAAAAAGATGACCAGTAGTTAAAAAGATGACTAGTGGTTAAAAAGATGACCAGTAGTTAAAAAGATGACTAGTGGTTAAAAAGATGACCAGTAGTTAAAAAGATGACCAGTAGTTAAAAAGATGACTTGTGGTTAAAAAGATGACTAGTGGTTAAAAAGATGACCAGTGGTTAAAAAGATGACCAGTAGTTAAAAAGATGAGTAGTGGTTAAAAAGATGACTAGTGGTTAAAAAGATGACCAGTGGTTAAAAAGATGACTAGTGGTGAAAAAGATGACTAGTAGTTAAAAAGATGACTAGTGGTTAAAAAGATGACTAGTAGTTAAAAAGATGACCAGTGGTTAAAAAGAAGACCAGTAGTTAAAAATATGACTAGTAGTTAAAAATATGACTAGTGGTTAAAAAGATGACTAGTGGTTAAAAAGATGACCAGTAGTTAAAAAGATGACTAGTGGTTAAAAATATGACTAGTAGTTAAAAAGATGACTAGTGGTTAAAAAGATGACTAGTGGTTAAAAAGATGACCAGTGGTTAAAAAGATGACTAGTGGTTAAAAAGATGACCAGTAGTTAAAAAGATGACTAGTGGTTAAAAAGATGACTAGTAGTTAAAAAGATGACTAGTGGTTAAAAAGATGACTAGTGGTTAAAAAGATGACCACTAGTTAAAAAGATGACCAGTAGTTAAAAAGATGACTAGTAGTTAAAAAGATAACTAGTAGTTAAAAATATGACTAGTGGTTAAAAAGATGACTAGTAGTTAAAAAGATGACTAGTGGTTAAAAAGATGACTAGTAGTTAAAAAGATGACTAGTAGTTAAAAAGATGACTAGTAGTTAAAAAGATGACTAGTAGTTAAAAAGATAACTAGTAGTTAAAAAGATGACTAGTAGTTAAAAAGATAACTAGTAGTTAAAAAGATGACTAGTAGTTAAAAAGATGACTAGTAGTTAAAAAGATGACTAGTAGTTAAAAAGATGACTAGTAGTTCCTGGCTGGTGAAGCCTGGTCGCACTGTGCACGGTGTCACCGTCGTAGGAAAGAAGTTTTAAAGAACATTCTTTGTGAAAGGAGCTTGACAATGAGAACAAACACCAACACCTCCACCTCCAGGCAGAGAGGTGGAGGTGGAGGGGGATGTGTTTAGTGACCTCCACCTCCAGGCAGAGAGGTGGAGGTGGAGGGGGATGCGTTTAGTGACCTCCACCTTGGACATGACGTGACAGAAAAGAAGTTGAACGTTCCCTCTTCTGTGACCTGGCTCCTGATTGGCCCTTTTCCTTCTAGTGCCAAAGAGACTTTATCATGAAGAGGAAGAGGAAGAGGAGGAGGACCACACCACCTCGACCACATCACACCAGCTCCACCACATCACACCACCTCGTCTTTGAAAGTCTTTTGGTGTATCCCCATGAAAAAATCGTAACCGTATGATGCTGTCAGCAGAAAGTCTTTGAAAGTCTTTGAAAGTCTTTGAAAGCCTCGCAGTGTAACCCCGTCACCAGTGCAGTTATGTCCTCAGTGTGTGTGAATGAAGAATCTCCGCCTCCATCTCTTTGTCGCCCGCTGCTCCTC
>NC_137195.1:2098171-2150671 GCF_960531495.2 Zeus faber
CTGAGAGACAGAATGGGGGGGAAAGAATCCAGGAAATCACATTGTAGGATCTTTAATGAATTAATTGGTAAATTCCTCGGTAAAATAAGTATTTGGTCACCTACAAACAAGCAAGATTTCTGGCTTTCACAGACCTGTAACTTTTTCTTTAAGAGGCTCCTCTGTCCTCCACTCGTTACCTGTATTAATGGCACCTGTTTGAACTCGTTATCAGTATAAAAGACACCTGTCCACAACCTCAAACAGTCACACTCCAAACTCCACTATGGCCAAGACCTAAGAGCTGTCAAAGGACACCAGAAACAAAATTGTAGACCTGCACCAGGCTGGGAAGACTGAATCTGCAGTAGGTAAGCAGCTTGTTGTGAAGAAATCAACTGTGGGAGCAGTTATTAGAAAATGGAAGACATACAAGACCACTGATAATCTCCCTCCATCTGGGGCTCCACGCAAGATCTCACCCCGTGGGGTCAAAATGATCACAAGAACGGTGAGCAAACATCCCAGAACCACACGGGGGGACCTAGTGAATGACCTGCAGAGAGCTGGGACCAAAGTAACAAAGGCTTCCATCAGTAACACACTACGCCGCCAGGGACTCAAATCCTGCAGTGCCAGACGTGTCCCCCTGTTAAGCCAGTACATGTCCAGGCCCGTCTGAAGTTTGCTAGAGAGCATTTGGATGATCCAGAAGAGGATTGGGAGGATGTCATATGGTCAGATGAAACCAAAATAGAACTTTTTGGTAAAAACTCAACTTGTCGTGTTTGGAGGAAAAAGAAAGCTGAGTTGCATCCAAAGAACACCATACCTACTGTGAAGCATGGGGGTGGAAACATCATGCTTTGGGGCTGTTTATCTGCAAAGGGACCAAGACGACTGATCCGTGTAAAGGAAAGAATGAATGGGGCCACGTATTGTGAGATTTTGAGTGAAAACCTCCTTCCATCAGCAAGGGCATTGAAGATGAAACGTGGCTGGGTCTTTCAGCATGACAATGATCCCAAACACACCGCCCGGGCAACGAAGGAGTGGCTTCGTAAGAAGCATTTCAAGGTCCTGGAGTGGCCTAGCCAGTCTCCAGATTTCAACCCCATAGAAAATCTTTGGAGGGAGTTGAAAGTCCGTGTTGCCCAGCGACAGCCCCAAAACATCACTGCTCTAGAGGAGATCTGCATGGAGGAATGGACCAAAATACCAGCAACAGTGTATGAAAACCTTGTGAAGACTTACAGAAAACGTTTGACCTCTGTCGTTGCAAACAAATGGTATATAACAAAGTATTGAGATGAACTTTTGTTATTGACCAAATACTTATTTTCCACCATAATTTGCAAATAAATTCTTTAAAAATCGGACAATTTGATTTTCTGGATTTTTCCCCCCCATTTTGTCTCTCATAGTCTAAGTGAACCTATGATGAAAATAACAGGCCTCTCATCTTTTTAAGTGGGAGAACTTGCACAATTGGTGGCTGACTAAATACTTTTTTGCCCCACTGTGTGTGTGTGTCTGTGTGTGTGTATGTATATATATATATATATTTTTTTTTTTTCATCTCACAATTCACATCAGATTATGTTGAATTAACTAAAGTGGAGCATAATGTAATAGATTACAATGATACATAAATAACCCTGAAACCCCAACCCCGAAAAACTGGTTTCAATGTGGGGACTGGGTCAGATCCCCAGACTTTGGACCTGCTCGTGTCTTGAAGCAGGAACCACACGCTTCCACCTCAGTACTATGACATTATCTGTGTCATCAAGTCATGCTTGAGGTTTTGTTTCTGTTCATTTTTCAGTCAGAATCTGTTCATGGGGCGACCAAACAGCCGCTTTATTTGCCTTGTATTTTGCTTCATTCTTATTTTTATTTTATTTAAACTATTATGCTGCACAGTCCTGGGCCGTTTGTCATTACTTTTTTTTTTTTTTACTGTTGGACTGATTATTACTATGTTTATGTTGTGAATTTTATTTACATTCTTCTACTGCAAAGACTGAATTTAATATCTCATCTTTATCTAACCTGATCTGATCTGTCCTGATCTGACCTCACCTGACCTGATCTGATCTGACCTGATCTGATCTGATCTGACCTGATCTGATCTGACCTGATCTGATCTGACCTGACCTCACCTGCCCTGATCTGATCTGACCTGATCTGATCTGACCTGATCTCTTCTGATCTGACGTGATCTGATCTGATCTGATCTGTGTGGGTCGGTCTGGCCACCACAGCTCACATGTGAATTTAATTTGAAATTGACACACACAGCTATAGATGTATCTGTCTCCTGCCGCTGTTATTTTAATAACATATATTTTATATATTTTGGAATAATATACGTTTACAGCATCAATGCACTGGCGATATGAAAATGATCACAGAGACAGAATCCCCCAAAACCACCACGGGGCCAGAGCAGCTTCTGGACAAATGCATTAGAAAGAGAATAAAAGTAGAAAAAGTCCTTTTTAAAACGTCACAAATGCAGAATGTTTCCCACAAATGTTGCTTCTCCGACGGCGACGCCCACATTGCACATAATGGGAGGGGCTTCCAAATGGCTTTTGCCCGATTTTTATTCCGCTGTGAATTACAAATCTCTTAGAAATCTTTTTAGAAACACTGTTCCAAGCCGGTGGCGCTGCAGCCCTCCAACATCTATGAAAACATTTCACGGACCTCTGCCTTGAACCTGTGACGCTTTTACCGCGAAGCAGCCAAGTATCCCCAGTATCCTAAAAAACCTGGAAGCCTCGCGGGCGGAGCCGCGGGTTCCCCGGTCCAAACCCACGCCCGTCTGAACCGCGCCTCCTTCTCTGGCGCCTCCTGCCGGGGCGCGGCGGGCGTGGACCCAGACTCCGGGCGTCAAGTCGTCTCTTCGGCGCAGGAAACAGAGGGGCCTGTTTTGAGGACGTTGACATGTTCAATTCAATGTTGAAAGTGAAATAACCGAACCCGTGCGTCTCCCCTCTCTCGCTTCCCCTACGCAGGAAGTGGTTTCCAAAGCCTGGGCCGCGGCCCCCTGGTGGGCCGTGGAGGCACTGCGGGCGGGCAGCGAGAGGTCATTTACAATAGAAAAAGTTTATAATATTAAATTTTGTAATTAGGTTTGAAATGACCATAAAATATTTATGATGAAATATTTACATTTTGAAAAGTAATCAGAACTAGTCAGTCAAAGCTGTGCTATTTCAATTGTGTGTTTTTCTTCATTTATCTGACCTATTTCTACATGTGTTGCTCCACAAGTTGTTCCGTGCATGTGGATGGATTATTCATTTGCACTGCATGGGAAAAAGAGTAAACGGCAAAACCTGTGACGCGCTGCGATAAGCCCCACCCTCTCTGTGATAAGCCCAGCCCTCTCGCCGATAAGCCCCGCCCTCTCCGATAAGCCCCGCCCATCTGCGGTGCAGAATCGAGGCTCCGGGATTTTCCAACTCGTGTGACAAGTTTGGGTCCAAACCTACGACCGGAAGTAACATCAGTCAAGTTTTAGTTGGAGCTGGACTTAAAACTCAGTCAATAAGTCACAAAATAACTATTTCTCTATATAGTACATAAAAGAATGATGTCATTGAGGCTGACCTGTGATGTCACTGTATCCATTCTGAGTAAATGTCTCTTTATATCTAAGTCAATTTTGCGTATCTTTTATAATTCTTTACAAACTCTTTGTTAAGGGAGTTTTCAACTCTCCTTCATGGAACATGATAAATGTCCAGCTGAGCAGAGGACTTCCTGTTTTACTGATAAAAAGGCACCTCCCAGTTTCCCTGACGTACTGTTTACAGTTTAGTGAGGGAGACGTCCGACGCCCGCCAGGCGGGAGGGTCCCACTGTGGGATGCGGTTACGGACTCGCTGTGAAGCGGCTTTAGTGCCAGCCAGACCGAACAGACTGAGTCATTGAATGAACAAAAAAAAAAAGACTTTGAATGATTGAATGAAATGAATGATCTGAATGAAACCGAACGTTTCCTCCTCAGTGCACACAGATGATTATCTGCATCACTCCAAAGGTCAGCGCAGCAGAGTAAAGACTGGAGTTTTGGCGAAGGGAGCCCATGAAGCAGCTAAGCTCCTGCTAGGCCTACGCTACCAAGCTGGATATAAAAAAGAAAGATGGCCGCCGCGGTGGCCCTGGGGCCACAGGGCGTGAGGTCGACTCCACCAGCTCAGATCAGCGCAGCGACCCTGGGCAGCAGCAGCAGCAGCAGCAGCAGCAGCAGCAGCGGGGGCGGAGCGTGCAGCTGGCTCCCCCTGGTGGCTGAGGAGGGCACGCTCGACGTGCTGGACGCGCCGTTTCCCTAAAAAAATTAAAATAGAATAAAAAAATAAATAAAAACACCAATTAACATATATTATTATCATTCTTATTAATAATGACACTAACATATTAATAATGAATGATAAGATTATATGGATAATCAAAAAATAATAATATTTGTATTATTAGTATTTTAATTATAATTATAATGAATATGATTATATTATGATATATATTATGAATAACAATATGTATTTACCAATTTTTATTAAATGCAACTTGCTTGGTTGTTTTTTAATATCATTATTTGATTATCTCATACTAATGTAAATCACTGAGTTATTATTATGATTCTTTATGTATTGTCCCACACATACACTTAAGCTGGCGGTGGTGGGGGTCCTGGCGGTGGTGGGTGATGAGGTGGTCCTCGGCATCGTCACTGCGGTGAAACAGAGACCGACGTCAACTGAGAACACGCCCGTCTTGACGAGGACACGTGCCCGAAATATTCTGCGTGAAAACTGTGTAGTAACTGCAATAACACTGAATGAACGGAAATAACTTAACAAGCATTGATAATCATAATTCATACCTTATTTACCCATAGCAGTAGCGTATCATAGAATTACATTTGTATATTCGCATTTGTATATTCTGTTTATTTTTAGATAGTTAGTTAGATAGATGATTCAGCTATTTGTGTATATTTGTCAATTTCTATTTTTACTTTATTTTTATTCCACTGTATTTTCTTTTCCCCCACACTGTTAAGCTTTTTTTCATGCTGATCTTCTGTAGAAAAGCATCGATCCTCACCACGACAGATTCCTTGTGCATGTGAAATGCACCTGCCGGCGGAATATTGTTTGGGCTCAAATGACCCGTCTTACTGTCCGTCCACTACGGTTCGCACCGAATTTGGCAAACAGGCCTTAGTGCCCCCCGCCCCTGCACCTGGAGCCACTTGCAGACAGACCTGCAGCTGGAGGAGCTACTCTGTTGAGGACATTTAAGAATGTGGTGAAGGGTTTGGAGGCAAATTCAGTTGGAACTTGTCATGGCTTCCTCAGCTCGATCCAGTTCCTCCTGTCTGTCTTCTTGGGCATGTGATGCTGTGAGTTGTTACTGTATGTTTTCTTTTATGTGTTTTTAATGAGACTTGGAATCTCAACGGACTCAGCCGGAGGAACAAAGGCTCAGTAACAAAGAAAAACAAGCACTTCTTCGAAACTCTCATTCTGAATACCACTGAACCAGAGCAAGCACGGACGTTCAGAGCCAAGAGAAGCGGCGTCGTGGGCCGTCGGACCTGTGGTGCTGGTCATCATGGAGCTGAAGGTGGCGTCGAGGCAGCCAGTGGAGTTGCAGCATTCCACCGAGCAGTTGGTGTGAGACGCGTTCACACACCTGTCTGCACACGCCAAGCTGCAGCCCACCGTGTAGCACATGTCCTGAGTCCTCATCAGCTGCAGGGGATCGCATCATCATAGTCGGTGTTATTGTTATCATCATATCGTCAGTATTATTGTTATCGTCATATCGTCCGTATTATTGTTATCATCATAGTCAGTATTATTGTTATCATCATAGTCAGTATTATTGTTATCATCATAGTCAGTATTATTGTTATCATCGTAGTCACTGTTATTGTTATCATCATACCGTCAGTGTTATCATCATATTGTCAGTATTATTGTTCTCATCATATCGTCAGTATTATTGTTCTCATCATATCGTCAGTATTATTGTTATCATCATATCGTCAGTATTGCATCATTCATGTCAGGCTCCAAGGTCCCTCACACAAAGGATAATGTTTTTTATCATCAGCTTTTTTTTTTGGCCTTTTTTAATATCTATCCTTTGAAGAAAATCTGGAGATAATTTTCTCAAAAAAACCCCGAAACCATAAAAATTATCTTTTATTTTTCATTAATTTTCTGGTTTTTTTTTTAGATTATATGTTTTGTTTATTATGATGTTATCGCTATCGTTTATAGTTGTTAGGTTTATTATATTTATATTTTCCAATTTTCCATAGATTGCCATTTTCTTTTTCATATTTTTATTGTATTGCTTTACATTCTATCTATCTATGTATGTGTCTGTCTTTACATGATATACTTTATATACGTGTGTGTAACTGGAGGAAGATCTTTGACGTTCTTGGGGATATATTAGAGATCATTTTCGCAAAATAAGCGAGAGGTTAACGGTAGGAGAAACGCCTGGTTCTCTGGTGATCTTTCTAAACATATTGATGAGAAGAACAAGTTGTGCTTCTGACTGGGTTCGGGTTCGCCTTCTGACATGGACAGCTCTGATCAAAAACCTGTCAGATGGAAGACGGTGTTGAGTTTGGTGGCAGAAGTGCTTGCCACAGCGCTCGGTACTTGGTCCACTATTTATACTAATAACGTGGGCAGAAATGTTTGTAAATGTACGCTACATTTCTTAATTCATGCAGATACCACCATAGTTTACTGTTGTGCAGAGACACCAGGCCTTGGAGGAGCTGCAGTACTTCAGCTCAGTTAAAGCTCAGCTGTGTCAGCTGCCGCTCTAACTGGATCCAGACAAGACCAAGCTGAGGGTTTTACCAAATCTGAGCTGAAACCTCAGAGTCTTGCTTCCAGAAGCTAATGCGGAGCAGGGTTTCAAAAAGTACCCGGGTTCCTGGTTGGATGACGATCTGACCTTCAGCTCCACCTACTGTGGATGGTGTTGTCAAGAAGCTTTGGCTTCAACAGTTTTAATTTTTTTGTCTTGTTTTCCTTTTGACGCAAGAAGACAACTTGTTTCAGCTGCTTTCATGTCGGTTACAGACCACGGTGATATTTTCTACACGTGTGCCCCGAAGACTTCTTGGAGAGAGGTGCGTGAGCGCTCGTCTCTCCACCTCAGAAGGAGCTCCACTCTGATCTCTGAGTGTTTCCACTGAACCAGAGTGTCTTATTCTAATAATAAAAAACAAAACTTCAGTTACTACTGCTTATAAACCCTACTCAGGGTACCTGGCAGTAGCATGCACCGTCAGTACACCAGGTGGAGTTCCAGGTGGTGTACATGGTGTAGCAGTTGGAGTAGTTACAAGTGAAGGAGGGGCAGGAGATCTGGGGAGAGACGGAAACAAAAGAACCATTCATTTAAAATGGATCCAACTCCATCAGAAGTAAAAGACTTTCTCCGACGAACAGAGGAAAACAAATACAGAGAAACAAATACAAAGTCATCTCAGTGAATTCAACATCACCTTCACCTTTAAAACACCTGAGTCTGATCTGATACAGACCTCAATGAAAAATTAAAAAGTAAGTTACAAAAGAAAGGAAAAAAATAAGTGCACATACAGTGATCTCAATAGAAAAGGAAATTAAACCTTGACTCACGATCTTCATGGAAGTGTTGGAGGAGGAGTTGGAAGCACCGACACCTGGAGGGCGGAGGATGGAGCTTATTACTAAACTCTAAAAAATGATGAGTTTCCAAAACATTTGTGACAAAAGAAAAAGAAAACTCACAGTGCAATATAATAAAATATAATGACGTTTACTGAGTTAAAAGTCGAGATGTTTCACATATCCTCTAATAATATTTGCAGTTTAATAACACACTGTTCATGATGTTGAGGGTCGACAAAGTATTTGAAATCAACAAAAAATGTTCCTCACAGAGTCGTTGACACCATTCATGAAATGGACGTGACCCTGACACCTGACATGATGAACTAACAGTGTGGAAAGTGTTATTCTGATCATATAAACTCATTGATCGCGCCACCCTGTGAATACTGGACTCTGATTGGTCAATGGCGACAATCACAGTTCAGTTACTTCTGAATAACGACCGCTGATCTGTTAATAATGAGTTATTCACGTCTCCGCTTTTCTCTTCCCTGTTGGTGAAGATAACACCAGCCGGTGGTGCCATCTGGTGGCGCTACGTAGAAACTACAACGGAAGACTTGAAAAGATGACTGCGCATACGTCCAGTTTCACATTAATAACAGTAAATCTCTTTGTCATATGTAGGAGAAGAGGTCACTACAGTCTGTGGACTATTCTTCTACTATAATATTTATAAAATCATTTCAAATCAATGTTCTGGCTCAATGTGTTATTATATTTGGGCAGCAGGCCGTTATCGCAGAATACCCCCACATGATAGTCACAGTTTGACTCCTCCATGAAGTGATCGCTCTGCCTACCTGAGGAGCTGGGGCTGGAGGAGGAGGGGGTGGCCATGCTGGACCGGGTGGTGCCGGATGAAGCGGAGCTGCCGCTCTGCCCAGCGGAGCTGGTTGTAGCTGGAGGGGTGGAGGTCGTGTTGGAGATGCTGCTGGGGGTGTTGGCGGAGGCTGAGGAGGAGGAGGGGGAGGCTCCAGAAGCTGTAGAGGAGGAAGAGATGATGAAGACCATGGAGGAAGGCATTGTTGTGAGTGTTGAAGGGTTGGCCATGCTGGTGGTGAGGGTATTGGTGGTGGTGGAGTTTGTGGCAGGGGTGGTGTTGGTGGCAGTGTTGGTGGTGCTGGTGTTGGTGGGGACGCTGGTGGTGGCGTTGCTGGGGGTCGTGGCCGACGTGACTCCTCCTGGGGAGAGGAGGCCGAGGAGGAGAAGGAGGAGGCCGAGGCGGAGGCCTGCCACAGGGAAACAAGAGGACGGACACAAGACGGAGGAAATCATTTCAATGTTTGAGCAGCAGACACCACCAGACAGGACTCTTCAAGTGGAGCTACCCTTAAATAAAGAAAATAAACGCCAAACCACTTCCCATAAACATTTCTAGATCGTTTTCTCTCAGGTCTCGTCGTCTTCGCGAGGCCCTGACACGATCCGGCGACGGACACCACACACACTCCTACCTGCGTCCTGCGAGACGGAAGCGGCGGCCATTGTGTTGCGGGAGGCGAGGGAGCCGGCGGTCTGGGTCTGGAAGCGGAACGAGATCACGTATGTCAACTCGAGTCACGGCGTCCATTCACAACCACACAAAAGGGGCGAGGCGGCGGTCCCCCGGCCTGGCCCCCAGCGGACGGCCGCTCATTATCAGGGGTTATTGACAGGGCGTGTCGGTGTTTACCGGGCGTGTGCCGAGCAGCGGGCGACTGTTTACCTGCGCTAACCAGCGTGACCGCTCATCAAAGCTGCGTTAAGTGGTCTCTGGTTCGATTCCCTGGTTGACCTGCACTCACCTTGATGAGTCACTTTCAGCTTGTTTCTAACGGGGAAACACGACACCACTGTTTGCATGACTGTATATATACACACACACATATATATATATATATATATATATATATATATAATGTACTGAAGTTGATCATCCATTTTGAGCTCTATTGTAAATACTTTTATTACTTACTTTTTATTAAATACTAAATCTTTTATTTTTATTTCTTTATTCTTATTTCCGTCCTGACGAAGGCTTCGGACTGAACTCTGTCACGAACCAGGACTCACCTGATAAATACTGTGCTCAGCTCATTGCTGTAATACTCTTACTCATCTATATTCCTTGATACTTATTATTAGTTGGCAAACGTTGCACAACATTGCACAATGTTCATGAATATATATAGAGTACATCATATAAATATATGTTGTTTCTGTTGTTCTGGCATTTTTTGTAAATCCTGTACACAGATTTGTATTTTTTATTTAATTGTATTCCTATTTCCATCATCCACCCACCCATTCATCCACCCACCCATCCAACCATCCATCCATCCACCCATCCATCCAATCATCCACCCATCCATTCATCACCCCAACCACCCACCCATTTATACATCCATCCACCCGTCCATCCACCCACCCATCCACCTGTCCGTCCGCCTGTCCATCCATCCACCCACCCACCCACCCTTCCATCCATCCATCCATCCATCATCTAAGAATCCATCCATCCACCTGTCCGTCCATCTGTTTGTCCATCTGTCGATCCATCCATCCACCCACCCACGCTTCTATACATCCATCCACCCATCCATCCATCCATCCATCCATCCATCTATACATCCATCTATACATCCATCCATCCATCCATCCATCCATCCACCCATCTTTCCATCCATCGTCCGTCCATCCATCCATCGTCTGTCCATCCATCTCTCTGTATCCTTGCTCTTACATCACACGTTGCGTTTGCTTCAAACTCAATTAAAACGTATTTTTCCTCTCGCTCCTCGGGAGGGAGGGGTGGGGGGGGGGGGGGTGAGGGGGGAGACGACTACACTGTTTTTCCTCCTGCGTCCCTCGGGGGGGCCCCTGGGCCCCAGCAGGTCCCCAGGGGCCGTTCACCCAGGAAACCAAGCCACAACACAGGTCACACAGCGGTATCCAGGCAAAAACACATCCCTCCATCTATCTATCTATCTGTCTGTCTGTCTGTCTGTCTGTCTCTCTATCTGTTTGTCTGCACAATTACAATCATTTCCAATGTCTCATTTTTCCTAGAATGTCCCAGAATTGTCTTTTTCTTTTGATTAGATATGATGATGTCGTTTGGATTTCAACTTCACTGTTCTTTAAGTTCGTTGAAAAGCATCAATTTATCATCCTTCAAATAGAAAAGTAGAACGATTTGTTTTGTGCAGATACGACAGATTGAAATCAAAGCTTCTTCAATAAAACATTTTTGGTTTTGAAGAGTTTCAAAAGAATTTCAAAAAGATTTCTAATGAATTGACATTGATTTGATTGATTGATTGAGGGTCACACAGATCCAAAAGGTATAAAGCCCCTACTGAACAGAAAGTTCACAGATGGTGATAGAATGACATCACACACGAGCAGCTGTATCAAAACACACACACACACACACACACACACACACACACACACACACACACACACACACACACACACACACACACACACACACACACACACACACACACACACACACACAAACACACAAACACACACACAGTATCATGTAGAATTTCATAATTTTGGTTGAAGTCTCCCTCACCTGATCCTGAGCTCCCAGCCAGTCAGCTGCAGATGAAGTGAACAGTCGCTCTCCCTCTCTGTCTCTCTCTCTCTCCCTCCCTCTACCTCCCTCCCTCCCTCTCTCTCTGGTGACAGCTCCATAGTTGCAGCCTAACAAGTGGAAAACTCTGAGCTGCTCGCTGTGGGAGGAGGAGGAGGAGGAGGAGGAGGACGCTCCACACGCAGCGTTCTCAATCGCTCCATCACTAGATGGTATCCACAGCTTTAAGAAGGTCCAATCCGTTCGTTCACCCAAACACACCAGAATCAGAATCTGCTTATTGGCCAAGTGCATCTTTAAATATAAAGAATGTCTTGGTAAGGGCTGGTGGGTTGTTCAACGGACAGATGAGTGTAAAAGCATGCAATCTAAAAAAATGAATATACAAAAATATACAGAATGCATTTTGTGTAAAGGATTTATTTTAAAGGCCGTGGCAGGAGCTAAGTGGCAGTGTGGCTGCTAGTATTGGCTGTTAGTATCAATATAAGTATAAACATAGTTGATATTCGATATTTCTGCACAGAAGAATAAATGTGGAAACTATAATGTGGATCACGATGGTCCTTTGAAGATGGGGAGCAGATTAGGGAACAGTGCTGAAAGCAGAGTGAGTGGAGGGTTCCTGGGCCGGACTATAGGCTGGGGCGGTCTCTCCGGGCGCCCGGGGTGTGGTATAGGAACGCTGCAGGTTTCTCTTCGACACAAAGTGAAATCAGAACCGCCCTCCCTCGGCCGTGAAGCCCCCGCTCACTACAACGACCTCTTTGTGGCTCAAGGAACGTCAAATTCTTGGACGCAACACAAAAGGCACCTGTACAACTCAGCGGCAGGAAGCCTTGCTTCTCAGCAGCGTGTGTGTTTGCTAGAGGCGTCAAGTCGTAGTCATGAATCGCACCGTTTGGTTTGCATCTAGAAAGTCTCAATAAGGAGATTTTTTTTTCCTTTCACCAAAAACATCTTTAAGTGAATTTTTTTATTATCTTAAAAGTCGAGTGGAGTCTGGAGCCCAATCTGAACTGTCAAGACCTTCAACAGTACATAAACATTAAAGAGGGGCAAACTATATAATAATAATAATAATAATAATAATAATAAATTATTATATCTGTATAATATATTATATATTATTCTATATAATATGAATAGAAAATAATGAAAAAGGCAAATAAGCAAAATGTACTTGATAAAAATGAGTAAATATTATAATAATTTAACTTACTCGTTAGCTGCTCAAACACAATTGGCCACTTTCATCCACAAAGATGAAAGAAAAAGATGGAGCGAGTTGAATCCGTCCAGGTCATCCACCTGTAAAACAAAGAACATTCACTTCAATGTTTGTCCACAGGGTTATCAGGGAAATTACATTGAATTATTTTTTCATTCTTAGACTGCTACACTGAATATAAAAATTGTGAATATTATTATATTTTGTCTTTCTAAGCTACAGGTATCCATACGTTTACATTACTGCATTCTATACTACCAAGGGTTCATTTCAGGGAACAACTCAAGGGATATAAGATGTGACATTGACACAAGATGAACAGCGCTGCTATTGTCTTTTACATTGCTAAGAATTGACTTTAAACAGAAACCAAACACTAAAACAGGACTTTAGAGACAGCGCCATCCACAGGTTGAGCGGGGTCCTGCAGTGAATTGTATAGTAGGTAGGTGACGTCATTTGGCAGATTTTATTTTGACACAACACAAACCAAGTTATTATGGTGAACTAATTATCTGACTAACTAACTATCTAACTACATATTTTAGCATTTGTTCCTTATACAGTATACATTGTATACACAAGTTTTATATTATTCTCTTTTTGTTCACCTATTTTTTTTATCGATCAGTTGTGTCTGTCAGTGCCTGAGCCTTCTATTTACATCCTACCTTGATTCACCACTTCACTAAAACTAAAACCTTCTAATGCTCGCATGTTAATGTTTTGTACGGTGGCGATGCCGTCTTTCTGTCAAAGCTAAACTGGATGACGTACAGTAATGACTGACAAAGTGACAAATGACACTTCTCTAGAGCAGACACTTTGCATATGATGATGATTATACAATAAAAAGTGATGAGTCGCAAATGTGACCCCATCCACTGTCTGGACTTTTATTTCGAGGCGCTATAAAAACAACATAGAGAAGAGAGAATCTCCCCCGCGTCCATTAGCTGAAGACGTGACCTCAGCGGAGAGGTGAGCCCGTCCTCCACAAAGACAGACCACAGATGCACACCACCCGCCGATCACATGCAGGATAGATTTATGCTCCTATTCACACACAACAATTCAGCACAAAGTTATTGTGCAGGATCCTGTTTCAACTGAGCTCCAGCTTTACTCTGAAACCAAAGACGTGTCTCCAGCACAACCAGTGGAATAACTTCCCTCCTGTTCACGCTCCATATCCCAGCGCTGATATTTAGGATTCTGAGTGATGCTTGGAACTAACATTATTTCCACTTGTTCACAATAACAGACTCTAAGTGGTTAATTCAGTCTCTAAGTGGGAAAGTCAGTCTCTAATTGGTAAAGCCAGTTTCTTAGTGGGAAAGTCAGTCTCTGAGTGGGAAAGTCAGTCTCTAAGTGGTTAATTCAGTCTCTAAGTGGTTAATTCAGTCTCTAATTGGTAAAGCCAGTCTCTGAGTGGGAAAGTCAGTCTCTAAGTGGGAAAGTCAGTCTCTGAGTGGAAAAGACAGTCTCTAAGTGGTGAAGTCCGTCTCTAAGTGGGAAAGTCAGTCACTCTAAGTGGTAAATTCAGTCTCTAAGTGGGAAAGTCAGTCTCTAATTGGTAAAGCCAGTCTCTAAGTGGTTAATTCAGTCTCTAAGTGGGAAAGTCAGTCTCTAATTGGTAAAGCCAGTCTCTAAGTGGTTAATTCAGTCTCTAAGTGGGAAAGTCAGTCACTCTAAGTGGTAAATTCAGTCTCTAAGTGGGAAAGTCAGTCTCTAATTGGTAAAGCCAGTCTCTAAGTGGTTAATTCAGTCTCTAAGTGGGAAAGTCAGTCACTCTAAGTGGTAAATTCAGTCTCTAAGTGGGAAAGTCAGTCTCTAATTGGTAAAGCCAGTCTCTAAGTGGTTAATTCAGTCTCTAAGTGGGAAAGTCAGTCCCTCTAATTGGTAAAGTCAGTCTCTAAGTGGTTAATTCAGTCTCTAATTGGTAAAGCCAGTCTCTGAGTGGGAAAGTCAGTCTCTAAGTGGTAAAGTCAGTCTCTAAGTGGGAAAGTCAGTCTCTGAGTGGGAAAGTCAGTCTCTAAGTGGTAAAGTCAGTCTCTAAGTGGTAAAGTCAGTCTCTAAGGGGAAAGTCAGTCCCTCTAAGTGGTAAATTCAGTCTCTAGGTGGTAAAGTCAGTCCCTTTAAGTGGTAAAGTCAGTCTCTGAGTGGGAAAGTCAGTCCCTCTAAGTGGGAAAGTCAGTCTCTAATTGGTGAAGTCAGTCTCTAAGTGGGAAAGTCAGTCTCTGAGTGGGAAAGTCAGTCTCTAAGTGGTGAAGTCAGTCTGTAAGTGGGAAAGTCAGTCCCTCCAAGTGGTAAATTCAGTCTCTAAGTGGGAAAGTCAGTCCCTTTAAGTGGTAAAGTCAGTCCCTTTAAGTGGTAAAGTCAGTCTCTAAGTGGGAAAGTCAGTCTCTAATTGGTAAAGCCAGTCTCTAAGTGGTTAATTCAGTCTCTAAGTGGGAAAGTCAGTCACTCTAAGTGGTGAAGTCAGTCTGTAAGTGGGAAAGTCAGTCCCTTTAAGTGGTAAATTCAGTCTCTAAGTGGGAAAGTCAGTCCCTTTAAGTGGTAAAGTCAGTCCCTTTAAGTGGTAAAGTCAGTCTCTAAGTGGGAAAGTCAGTCTCTAATTGGTAAAGCCAGTCTCTAAGTGGTTAATTCAGTCTCTAAGTGGGAAAGTCAGTCACTCTAAGTGGTAAATTCAGTCTCTAAGTGGGAAAGTCAGTCTCTAATTGGTAAAGCCAGTCTCTAAGTGGTTAATTCAGTCTCTAAGTGGGAAAGTCAGTCCCTCTAATTGGTAAAGTCAGTCTCTAAGTGGTTAATTCAGTCTCTAATTGGTAAAGCCAGTCTCTGAGTGGGAAAGTCAGTCTCTAAGTGGGAAAGTCAGTCTCTGAGTGGGAAAGTCAGTCTCTGAGTGGGAAAGTCAGTCTCTAAGTGGTAAAGTCAGTCTCTAAGTGGTAAAGTCAGTCTCTAAGGGGAAAGTCAGTCCCTCTAAGTGGTCAATTCAGTCTCTAAGTGGGAAAGTCAGTCCCTTTAAGTGGTAAAGTCAGTCTCTAAGGGGAAAGTCAGTCCCTCTAAGTGGTAAATTCAGTCTCTAGGTGGTAAAGTCAGTCCCTTTAAGTGGTAAAGTCAGTCTCTGAGTGGGAAAGTCAGTCCCTCTAAGTGGGAAAGTCAGTCTCTAATTGGTAAAGTCAGTCTCTAAGTGGGAAAGTCAGTCTCTAAGTGGGAAAGTCAGTCTCTAAGTGGGAAAGTCAGTCTCTGAGTGGAAAAGACAGTCTCTAAGTGGTGAAGTCAGTCTCTAAGTGGGAAAGTCAGTCACTCTAAGTGGTAAATTCAGTCTCTAAGTGGGAAAGTCAGTCTCTAATTGGTAAAGCCAGTCTCTAAGTGGTTAATTCAGTCTCTAAGTGGGAAAGTCAGTCTCTAATTGGTAAAGCCAGTCTCTAAGTGGTTAATTCAGTCTCTAAGTGGGAAAGTCAGTCACTCTAAGTGGTAAATTCAGTCTCTAAGTGGGAAAGTCAGTCTCTAATTGGTAAAGCCAGTCTCTAAGTGGTTAATTCAGTCTCTAAGTGGGAAAGTCAGTCCCTCTAATTGGTAAAGTCAGTCTCTAAGTGGTTAATTCAGTCTCTAATTGGTAAAGCCAGTCTCTGAGTGGGAAAGTCAGTCTCTAAGTGGTAAAGTCAGTCTCTAAGTGGGAAAGTCAGTCTCTGAGTGGGAAAGTCAGTCTCTAAGTGGTAAAGTCAGTCTCTAAGTGGTAAAGTCAGTCTCTAAGGGGAAAGTCAGTCCCTCTAAGTGGTAAATTCAGTCTCTAGGTGGTAAAGTCAGTCCCTTTAAGTGGTAAAGTCAGTCTCTGAGTGGGAAAGTCAGTCCCTCTAAGTGGGAAAGTCAGTCTCTAATTGGTGAAGTCAGTCTCTAAGTGGGAAAGTCAGTCTCTGAGTGGGAAAGTCAGTCTCTAAGTGGTGAAGTCAGTCTGTAAGTGGGAAAGTCAGTCCCTCCAAGTGGTAAATTCAGTCTCTAAGTGGGAAAGTCAGTCCCTTTAAGTGGTAAAGTCAGTCCCTTTAAGTGGTAAAGTCAGTCTCTAAGTGGGAAAGTCAGTCTCTAATTGGTAAAGCCAGTCTCTAAGTGGTTAATTCAGTCTCTAAGTGGGAAAGTCAGTCACTCTAAGTGGTGAAGTCAGTCTGTAAGTGGGAAAGTCAGTCCCTTTAAGTGGTAAATTCAGTCTCTAAGTGGGAAAGTCAGTCCCTTTAAGTGGTAAAGTCAGTCCCTTTAAGTGGTAAAGTCAGTCTCTAAGTGGGAAAGTCAGTCTCTAATTGGTAAAGCCAGTCTCTAAGTGGTTAATTCAGTCTCTAAGTGGGAAAGTCAGTCACTCTAAGTGGTAAATTCAGTCTCTAAGTGGGAAAGTCAGTCTCTAATTGGTAAAGCCAGTCTCTAAGTGGTTAATTCAGTCTCTAAGTGGGAAAGTCAGTCCCTCTAATTGGTAAAGTCAGTCTCTAAGTGGTTAATTCAGTCTCTAATTGGTAAAGCCAGTCTCTGAGTGGGAAAGTCAGTCTCTAAGTGGGAAAGTCAGTCTCTGAGTGGGAAAGTCAGTCTCTGAGTGGGAAAGTCAGTCTCTAAGTGGTAAAGTCAGTCTCTAAGTGGTAAAGTCAGTCTCTAAGGGGAAAGTCAGTCCCTCTAAGTGGTCAATTCAGTCTCTAAGTGGGAAAGTCAGTCCCTTTAAGTGGTAAAGTCAGTCTCTAAGGGGAAAGTCAGTCCCTCTAAGTGGTAAATTCAGTCTCTAGGTGGTAAAGTCAGTCCCTTTAAGTGGTAAAGTCAGTCTCTGAGTGGGAAAGTCAGTCCCTCTAAGTGGGAAAGTCAGTCTCTAATTGGTGAAATCAGTCTCTAAGTGGGAAAGTCAGTCTCTGAGTGGGAAAGTCAGTCTCTAAGTGGTGAAGTCAGTCTGTAAGTGGGAAAGTCAGTCCCTCTAAGTGGTAAATTCAGTCTCTAAGTGGGAAAGTCAGTCCCTTTAAGTGGTAAAGTCAGTCCCTCTAAGTGGTGAAGTCAGTCTGTAAGTGGGAAAGTCAGTCCCTTTAAGTGGTAAATTCAGTCTCTAAGTGGGAAAGTCAGTCCCTTTAAGTGGTAAAGTCAGTCCCTTTAAGTGGTAAAGTCAGTCTCTAAGTGGGAAAGTCAGTCTCTAATTGGTAAAGTCAGTCTCTAAGTGGGAAAGTCAGTCCCTCTAAGTGGGAAAGTCAGTCTCTAATTGGTAAAGTCAGTCTCTAAGTGGGAAAGTCAGTCTCTAAGTGGGAAAGTCAGTCTCTAAGTGGGAAAGTCAGTCTCTGAGTGGAAAAGACAGTCTCTAAGTGGTGAAGTCAGTCTCTAAGTGGGAAAGTCAGTCACTCTAAGTGGTAAATTCAGTCTCTAAGTGGGAAAGTCAGTCTCTAATTGGTAAAGCCAGTCTCTAAGTGGTTAATTCAGTCTCTAAGTGGGAAAGTCAGTCTCTAATTGGTAAAGCCAGTCTCTAAGTGGTTAATTCAGTCTCTAAGTGGGAAAGTCAGTCACTCTAAGTGGTAAATTCAGTCTCTAAGTGGGAAAGTCAGTCTCTAATTGGTAAAGCCAGTCTCTAAGTGGTTAATTCAGTCTCTAAGTGGGAAAGTCAGTCTCTAATTGGTAAAGCCAGTCTCTAAGTGGTTAATTCAGTCTCTAAGTGGGAAAGTCAGTCACTCTAAGTGGTAAATTCAGTCTCTAAGTGGGAAAGTCAGTCTCTAATTGGTAAAGCCAGTCTCTAAGTGGTTAATTCAGTCTCTAAGTGGGAAAGTCAGTCCCTCTAATTGGTAAAGTCAGTCTCTAAGTGGTTAATTCAGTCTCTAATTGGTAAAGCCAGTCTCTGAGTGGGAAAGTCAGTCTCTAAGTGGTAAAGTCAGTCTCTAAGTGGGAAAGTCAGTCTCTGAGTGGGAAAGTCAGTCTCTAAGTGGTAAAGTCAGTCTCTAAGTGGTAAAGTCAGTCTCTAAGGGGAAAGTCAGTCCCTCTAAGTGGTAAATTCAGTCTCTAGGTGGTAAAGTCAGTCCCTTTAAGTGGTAAAGTCAGTCTCTGAGTGGGAAAGTCAGTCCCTCTAAGTGGGAAAGTCAGTCTCTAATTGGTGAAGTCAGTCTCTAAGTGGGAAAGTCAGTCTCTGAGTGGGAAAGTCAGTCTCTAAGTGGTGAAGTCAGTCTGTAAGTGGGAAAGTCAGTCCCTCCAAGTGGTAAATTCAGTCTCTAAGTGGGAAAGTCAGTCCCTTTAAGTGGTAAAGTCAGTCCCTTTAAGTGGTAAAGTCAGTCTCTAAGTGGGAAAGTCAGTCTCTAATTGGTAAAGCCAGTCTCTAAGTGGTTAATTCAGTCTCTAAGTGGGAAAGTCAGTCACTCTAAGTGGTGAAGTCAGTCTGTAAGTGGGAAAGTCAGTCCCTTTAAGTGGTAAATTCAGTCTCTAAGTGGGAAAGTCAGTCCCTTTAAGTGGTAAAGTCAGTCCCTTTAAGTGGTAAAGTCAGTCTCTAAGTGGGAAAGTCAGTCTCTAATTGGTAAAGCCAGTCTCTAAGTGGTTAATTCAGTCTCTAAGTGGGAAAGTCAGTCACTCTAAGTGGTAAATTCAGTCTCTAAGTGGGAAAGTCAGTCTCTAATTGGTAAAGCCAGTCTCTAAGTGGTTAATTCAGTCTCTAAGTGGGAAAGTCAGTCCCTCTAATTGGTAAAGTCAGTCTCTAAGTGGTTAATTCAGTCTCTAATTGGTAAAGCCAGTCTCTGAGTGGGAAAGTCAGTCTCTAAGTGGGAAAGTCAGTCTCTGAGTGGGAAAGTCAGTCTCTGAGTGGGAAAGTCAGTCTCTAAGTGGTAAAGTCAGTCTCTAAGTGGTAAAGTCAGTCTCTAAGGGGAAAGTCAGTCCCTCTAAGTGGTCAATTCAGTCTCTAAGTGGGAAAGTCAGTCCCTTTAAGTGGTAAAGTCAGTCTCTAAGGGGAAAGTCAGTCCCTCTAAGTGGTAAATTCAGTCTCTAGGTGGTAAAGTCAGTCCCTTTAAGTGGTAAAGTCAGTCTCTGAGTGGGAAAGTCAGTCCCTCTAAGTGGGAAAGTCAGTCTCTAATTGGTGAAATCAGTCTCTAAGTGGGAAAGTCAGTCTCTGAGTGGGAAAGTCAGTCTCTAAGTGGTGAAGTCAGTCTGTAAGTGGGAAAGTCAGTCCCTCTAAGTGGTAAATTCAGTCTCTAAGTGGGAAAGTCAGTCCCTTTAAGTGGTAAAGTCAGTCCCTCTAAGTGGTGAAGTCAGTCTGTAAGTGGGAAAGTCAGTCCCTTTAAGTGGTAAATTCAGTCTCTAAGTGGGAAAGTCAGTCCCTTTAAGTGGTAAAGTCAGTCCCTTTAAGTGGTAAAGTCAGTCTCTAAGTGGGAAAGTCAGTCTCTAATTGGTAAAGTCAGTCTCTAAGTAGGAAAGTCAGTCCCTCTAAGTGGGAAAGTCAGTCTCTAATTGGTAAAGTCAGTCTCTAAGTGGGAAAGTCAGTCTCTAAGTGGGAAAGTCAGTCTCTGAGTGGGAAAGTCAGTCTCTAAGTGGTGAAGTCAGTCTCTAAGTGGGAAAGTCAGTCTCTAAGTGGGAAAGTCAGTCTCTAAGTGGGAAAGTCAGTCTCTAAGTGATTAAAGTCAGTCTCTAATTGGTAAAGTAAGTCTCTAAGTGGGAAAGTCAGTCTCTAAGCAGTAAAGTCAGTCTCTAAGTAGTATGTCAGTCTGTTAAAATCATCACTAATATCCACTTATATTGTGTAACTCCACAAAACCACTGAAAGGTGAAGTGAATAACATTTATCATCTGGTTCCAATTGCACCTGTCAAGGGCTGGGATATATTAGGCAGCGAAGTGAAGAGTGAGTCTTTTGAAGTTGATGTGTTAAAGCAGCGTAAGGATCTGAGCCACTTTGACAAGGAGCACATTGTGATGCTGGACGACTGGGTCAGAGCATCTCCACAAGCACAGGTCTTGTGGCTGTTCCCGCTGTGCAGTGGTTACTACTACTACTAAAAGTGTCCAAGGAAGGACGACCGGTGAACCGGCGACAGGGTCATGGGGCCCAAGGCTCATTCATGCACGTGGGGAGTGAAGTCTAGCTCGTCTGGTTGGATCCCCCAGAAGAACTACTGTAGCACAAAGTGGTAAAAAGTGAATGGTGCTATGATAGAAAGGTGTAGAACACACAGTGCATGGCAGCTTGCTGCGTATGGGAGCTCACAGTGTCCATGCTGACCCCTGTCCACCCCTGAAAGCACCTACAATGGACACGTGAGCGTCAAACTGGACTGCACAATGTTAGTGGTTATTAGTGGTGCTTTTAATGTTGTGGCTGATCGGTGTATAGTGCACTGTCAAAGAGTTCCCATTATCCGGTAATTGCCTGTTTTTGACTGGTAAAATCTGTTGACGTCCAACATATTGAAATCTCTCCGCTCATAATGTTCGGTGAGAATAATTCCCATCCTGGTGGATCATCTCCATAAAAATTCTGCAGATCTGTTCATTTCCGCGCTCAGCAAGTTGCACCGGAAAACCAATCAGTTTGGATGATCTAAAGCTGCCCTTTCACCTCCGTCCAATCATGTTTGTGGATATAGAACGAAGCCCCGCCCCCTCCCTGGTGGACAGGTTGCTTGTAAACACAGTAAACACACGGAGCGGAGACAGAGCCGCAGCGTCTGAAACTCTGATGTATCGTTAGGACACAAACATCCTGAGTTTGAAGTATTTTTTTCATATTTAAGTCGTGACCCAAAGCAGACGCTAAATATTCATTGTGTAAAATATGTCGACGAGACGTCAATTCCACAAACTTTAGGATTTATTGAGACCTACTTGTTATTTATTTTGTTTTTGATTTGGTCAAAATGTTATTATTAGTGAAATGTTCATTAAAGAGGCTGCACTTGTTACTTATTGTTCACAAACGGAAATTATGTGATTTCAAGTTGTAGTATACGTAATATTTATTAATTCATTTTTAAAATAGCCTTAACTGACGGGACTTATATTATTTAAAATATTGAATAAAACATATTGTACATCTATGCCTTGATGATGTCATGTTGTTAAACCTGCTTATTAATTGTTTTGAAGATCAATAAACACAGATCATATTTGACTGAATCTTTCCATTTGTCTGGGAATTAGAATCTTCCAGGACACGTTGAGCAGCAGCAGTTTGTTGTAACGGAGCCCGTGCACTGTCAGTGTGGAACTTGATGAACTCAGTGGGTTAAAGAAGTTCCACACAGGTTCAGTCTCACGCACAGCGGGCGACGTTAAGTCCGGATGCGGCAGGACGGCATGGCTGCAGCAGTAAGAGGATTACAGCAGATTTTCCTGATACCTTGCGCTCGTCAGCAGCTCGCTGTGAGATGGCGGAGCACGCTGTCCCACCTCCCTGCTCACCTCCACCCCGGAATTAAACGCCGTTCATCTTCCTGATGACTTCCATCTGCTCGCCGAGCCCCTGGCTGAGGTGGGTATCCAGGGTTCTGTCATCGGTTTGAAAGCAGTGACACGAGGGAGCTTCCACGCGTCAGAAGGAGAGTAGGACGCAGCCACGCAGCAGACACCTGTGGACAGACTACTAAGATATCACACATCACATTGTACTCCATGTCATGCTCCAATTAAATTAATTTAACTCCAGTAGCGGTAAAAGCAGCTTTCCACCTCGACTCAGAGTGAGAAGGCACGGGGTTCAGTTCTAGTTTTAGTAAATTCAGGAGCAGTTTAAAAATCTGATCACTGAAGGATTATTTGAATGAATTTTATATCAAATTATATGAGATCATATAGATTTTTGGGATGAAATTAATGGATGAATGTGTTTGTGTGTATTGAAACCTCAATATGTAACAAATTACTTCTTCTCCCAGCCAGGCGACAGCAATGTGATCTGAAGAGGCGTCACCATGGCGACGTACGTCCTCTGGACTGCATTCACGTGGACTTTTCAGGGGATTCTGTGCACATGCAGGTTTCTCTGGGTCAGAGTGCACTCAGCGTCTACTTTACAGTTTGAAACGATACATCAGAGATGGTCCAAGTGGAAAATTAAATTTTGCCAAAAAAAAAAAAAAAAGTTAAAAATATGCTTGAAATATTACAGATATGCCCGTACAATGCAGTGCACTTCCTCCAGCGGGAGCGACGCCTTCCAGAGGACAGCAAAACCCAGCTGAAGCAGGCCAAAAGTGAGAACACACACACACACACACACACAGTATAGTGCATATATTATATTGAAATAACCCCTTATGACCTGTTATCTTACAGTATAAGTACAGTTTAAGAATTATATTATTGAGACTATCAATCAAATATCATCATTAGCAGGCTCTGTGGATACCTTGATTCTGATTGGTCAACAGTGGCAATCTGTGGTCAGTTATTACTGCATAATGACCACTCTTAAATGTCACATCCCTCCGTCTGGTGACGCTACATAGAGACAAGGGAAGACTTGAAGAGATGAATGCAGACATAGATATCAAAACGTCCAATGTCCCGATCGGCCCCGTCTTTCACGATTCATGTAAATGTCAAACGTAACATCGATGGCACCAAACCCCCTCGTCCAACGTAGGTCCAAGTTTCTTTTGTAGGACAAATATTTCTGTGGACTAAGCAGAAGCTCTTAAACTAGGCATACTAGTTATAAAATAATTTAAAATCAATTTTCTGCGTCAATGTATAAATTTATTTCGTGTAGCCGGCCGGTCATTATCACAAAACAATCCCCAATAGGAGTCGGGACGGCCACGCAGAGCACCGTCCTCCTGTCTCACGCTCAAGGGGGTTATATTGTGATAATGACCGATAATGATGACCCCGTGTGCACATCCAGCGACCCCAAGTGGGGCCGCGAGCCCCGGATTGAGAACGTCCGCTCTGATCCGTCCGGTGCTGAGTCGTGTGTGTGTGTGTGTGTGGGCGTGTCCCCCGCCTCCAGGCCCCGGCAGGCGGAGCAGCGCCATCCCAGGCAGCCCGGAGCGCAGCACCCCACTGCACCGCAGGCTGGCCAAGGCCGAGAGGGACCTGCTGTCGCTGAGGACCCGGGTGGCCTGCGACAGGGTCTCCTGGGAGCGCAGGTTCCTGGAGCTCCAGAGGAGGCAGGAGGAGCTGCGCATGCAGGTGTGTGTGTGTGTGTGTGTGTGTGTGTGTGTGTGTGTGTGTGTGTGTGACCACGCCCTGAAAAACACAGATGGAGGAGGTCGTGGAAAACACACATGGAACCGTCTGTCTGCAATGTGATGGAGCATTCAAACTGAAGATACAACCACGTCACCCTAACTGGCTGCACAACTCCACACACACACACACACACACACACACACACACACACACACACGACTTCTGGCTTCCTTCCTTCTTTCTTTCTTTCCTTCCTTCTCTTTCTTCCTTCCAGCTGCTTTCAGAGACTACAGTGTGTGTCAGGGAGGGAAGCTCTGGCCAAGCAGAGTACGGCGTCGACAACGGTGAAGTGTTTGAGGAGTGCTCAGGTAAATGAGATATGACATCACACAGATTGAGCGGTGTTCAGCCGCTGCATCACTCTGAACAGGGTTATTTGGTGCTGATGTCTGGCTAGCTGCACATTATCCACCTTAGCACGCTGCTTACTTAATAAAAATAAAGCAATGACAAAGAACATTGATTTTAAATTATTTCATAACTAGTATGCCTATTGAAAGCGATGAGGGTGCACCAACGTCACCAACTATTTACAGTACAATTATTATTTTTGCAATTGACGTGTGACAAACCTCATATTAAGTGTTATTAATAATACATTTCACATTGACATGGTGAAATGTGACACGGAATAACTATGTCTACGTTAATCTCGTCTTCCGTTGTAGTTTCTGTGTGATGTCAACAGGTGTCGCCACCAGTCAGTGTTGACCAGAGTATGTAGGTGGAGTGAAAGGACGAATGTGAAAGCAGGTGGAGAAGTGGTTGCCTGTGCAGCGATCATTATAAACGGATCAGTGGTCGTTAAGAACTGAAATAACTGACGGCTGATTGCTGCTGTCGAACAATCAGAATCGTATGCATCTATATATACTGTGTGTGTATATATATATATATATATATATATATATATATATATATATATATATATATATATATATATATTTGACAAGAGCCTTGGAATTCCACAGCCAGCTACTCGGGACGCTGGGGGCGGGGCAGAGGTTCTACGTCGTTCTGGGGCTTTCCGAGCAGCTCGCCTGCCAGTCCGCTGGGATGGAGACCGGCCTCCGTCATGTCCTCGTCCAGGTACACACCCATCACTCCTCAGCTGTTTTCACTCGCGGTCACTTTCCAATCTTGTCACTGATCCAGTTCTTTATAGATCCCCTTTCCTACTTCCACACTCTACGTTTGGGGTAATAAAGCCAGGATGTACATACAAAAGGCTCCAGCTGGACAACGTCCATATAGGAACTGTTAGTGCGGCATGTTGAAGAGGCGGTTAACAAAGTAAAAGAAAATAACAAGTAAGAATTATGCAAAAACGTCGCCTGGGAAACATCTCCCTGTGTGCACCATGTTCAATGCCAAGTGTATTCACAAAATGAACCGGAAAAGAAAGTTGAACTCCGCTGGCAGAGCGGTCAGAGGTCAGCAAACCCTTTTGCTGTAAGTGTAGATGCACCTTCAACTCTTTCACTGAATTAGGCAACGTGCAACCAGTTGCAAATCAAAACTGGTTCTCAAAACCAATCCCTGCTGGCTGTTGACTTTGGAAAACAGTCAATTTAATTTGAAGGTAAAAGCGCACAATAAAATGAAGGTATAGGGGAGGTGAGCAAAGTACTTTGACATCAACAGCACCTTAGTACCCTGCTAATCATCTGACCACCGCCTCGTTCGTCTTCACCGTTCACACATATGGAACCTTGATGGCAGTAACACGGTGAAAACAGACGTCGTCCCCACAACGCAGTGAGCCCCATGGTGTCCCCCTCTCTCAGCCTGGGCTCGTGCAGAACTCACCCGGGGCCTCACCGCTGCTTCGTGCCGCACTCCCCCATGGACCTGCAGCCGGGGCACCGGGTCCGAGTTGTGCTGCCGTCGGGTCGCATCAGCACCGGCACCGTGCACTACCTCGGCCCCCTCCAGGGGGCGCCGCAACTCCACCTCGGCGTCGAGCTGGAGACGCCTGAACAGGGGCTCCAAGATGGCCGCCACAGGGGCCACTCCTACTTTCAATGGTAATGAGATGTAATCTGTATTCTCAGTCTTTTAAGACTTGACACTTTTAAGAGTCCAATGAGGGCCAAGTCTTGATGGATAGATAAGAGTTACAGCAGCATAGGCAATAATAATGAAGTCATAAAAATTCAAATGGGCAATGTAGAATAAACCTTGACTTGGGAAAAATATGAGAAAATAAAAGGTAAAAAACTACTGAATCAACCCGTCGTTATCAAAATTCATATTCTGACGAAAGTAGGTAAAAAAAGTTGTACCACTTCCACTTTGTAGTTTTACAGTTTTCCCAGTGTCACTACACCATTTATATACTGTCAGAGCAATTTGTTATTTGTGACTCCTGCAGGTCTGCACTGCTTCCATTCAGACATTTCTAAAAAAAGCCGTGCTGACCGATAAACGACAATATTTTTATTTTTGATATTTATTTTTAAATATTGTTTGTTTTGTGTATTTGTACTCCTTTCCTACTTTGTATTGCACCATCATCTCCCTCAGGATGAATAAATTAATGTCTTGTCTTTTTTCCAACTTAAAATACAAATGAGTCAATTAGAAAAACAGAGAACGTTTGTCGTCCCTGCTGAGGGTTCGACAGCAGATCTTCCCGGCCCCACGGCGATCACAGCCACAAAACACCAGCAATTCAAAGCGCAGGCGGATGTCTGTATGCAAATCACAGCCCGAGGCCGAGCGGCGCTCAAATTACCACATTTACTGTAAAGTGACTCATCTGCACAGTGACACAAATTAGCCTGAGGGGAATTGAAAGAAGGTTTTTTTGTTGTTGTTTAACTGTCTTGTCATAAACCACTGCGTGTAGAGTTTTTGTCTGATGCTTTTTGGTGTGTTTGTCCAAACAGCAAGCCGGGGTGTGGTGCCTTCGTGCCGTTCGACAAGCTGCTGATGGCCTGGGAGTGACGCACAGACAGAAATAAACAAAGTTCAACCGCGTCCCCACGTGATTAAACATGTAGGGTGGAGCAAACACAACCCAGCCACACCACGCCAGGCAAATGTTCATTCTAAATTAAACTGTTATTTGCAATAAAGTTTTTGAGGAAGTCCATACTTCCGTGCAGCTGATTTTTGGGGAACGCGGAGGGCGAAAGTAAAGGTCAGTAACAAGAAAAAGGTGAATAATCATCAGTAAACACAACAAATAGCTCCGAGTGGCAAGTACTGTAAATACATATGAATACTTTGTTACTGCACTCCAGGACATTTTTCAAATATTTGTTCTAATTTAAGTATAATTCAGACTTTCTACTTGTACTCCACTACATTTCAAAGCAAACAGCTACACTACTATATTGTGATTTAGTAGAAAAAAACTCACAAGAAAAGAGGATTCATATTTATATAGAAACCAATATGAGCTCATCAGCTCCATGTCCTCGTAAATGAGCAGACACCACCTGCGCTATTTTACTGTAAAGTGTAATCAGGATCTGCATGAGCATCATCTGCAGAAAAACAGGTTCAGGTTGGTACTTTAGGGAGTGTTATACGCTCCACGATCACAGGACATAGGACGTGACACATAGTACCTGAAAGCACATTAAAGAGGAACAGCGTCCATGTCCATCTGGTACTTTCACCTGAACTAGAGTCAGTTTGTGTCAAGGTATTTGTGCTTTTACTGAAGTAAAAGAACTGAGTACCTGGTCCACCACTGACAGCTGTAGAGATCGAAGTCATCTCGAAATAAACACTGAACTGCAGCTCAGAACTCAATACAGTATTTTGGGCTTTGTGATATTCCGTAGAAATATCCCCATGAACAAGGTGTCAGTACTCTGAGGGAGTGGCTTCCAAGAACCTGTCGAGCGACTTAAGTGAGGACATCCCACCCTGAGCGACGCACACATGTATTTTGCATCTGTGGCTGATTCAGGGGTCACTCCGTCAGGGTGGAGCTGTCAGGCTGCTTCCACTGCACGCAGACAATGACCTGATGATGCCAGCGGGAAATGTTATTCCTAATATTATTATTAATAAATGACTTCTTAACTATCACTTAAGATTCAGTTTTACATCACTCCTGATTACAATAAGGTATTAATATTATATAACAATATTACATTTGGCTATAATGATGTCGATCAATTAATCAATGATCTGATTAAGTTCATCTGTAACACACACACACACACACACAGCATCGTGAGCGAAAGACATGAAGTCAAATGAGATTCTGTTGCTGACAAGCCGTCGTAAAAACGTGGAAATGAACCAAGAGTCATGGAACGTGCGCCGCTGATCATCTGTACGTTCCTTCATGGGGAGTCAGTTGTACTGAATTAACATCAGTTTAATAAACAAAACACGTTGACTTAAAGCAACAGACGACACCACCCTCAGACATGAACACGTTCATATCATATGATACAGCACCACACATACGTCTACTCAAATATGACTCCATGACATGTTGAGGTGTCCATGACAACTGGAAACAGCGACTGAAATGATGGAACATGAGCTTCTTGACCTTCTGCTGTTAGAGACAGACAGACAGACAGACAGACAGACAGACAGACAGACAGACAGACTGTATACAGATACATACATGTCTGCTCTGGTTAACATTCTGGCTTTGATCTAATGATAAAAGTTTTATTCAAAGAGGTATTCCAGGGCAAGGTCACACTGAACATTGAAGGACGTGGCCCTGGGCCGTTGGTAGTTTGGCTCACCGAGCAGAACCAGCCAGAACGTGAACAGCTGTTTGGGGCTGTAGGAGTTCCTATTTGACTTGAATCGCACGCCTGGCTGGTTCATTCACCGTTAGGTTCAGAAACTCGGGCTCGGTGCAGCTGCTGTGCAGTTTGACATTTCATTATTCTGAGAACTTCCATTTGTACAAAGAGCCAAACACATCACATTGGACACAATATGCATCAACAGTCAAATCTCTAGTTCTTCTAAAGGCACGTTTCATTCCAAACATGGATGGCAAGGTCACAATTGACGAAAACGTCATTTAACAAATGATTAAGGTTACTCAGACAAAACCTTTCAACAACTGAAGCTCATATCCAGGGAGCAGCAGCAACATCACAGTCAGCGCCGGATACCAGCACTGACGACGCCTTGACTTTGAAACTGAATCCTAAAATACTTTCTCTTTTCTTTTTTTTTTCCCACCGGAAACATGAAAAGGTTAAAGGTAAAGATCACACACATACTGCAATAAAACATGTCAAATCACAAAACCGTCCCTGCTCCGCTTCTTTAAAATAAATCCCTTTTTAAAAAAGGGAAAATGACATCATACGTTCCTTCTCACTGAACCGAGCTGTAGTGACTTTTTTGTGGCAAAGAGATAAACTGATTATCTCTTCCGGATCCGCCATCGAAATTCTGGATTTTAAGTGCGTGTTGCCACACCCGATACATAGCATTTTGATACTCAACTGGACGTGAGTGATGCCCAATGGGTCACCCCTCACCGCCGTCGCTCTGGAGGAGGCCTCTGCGCCCGTCGTCCTCTGCGCCCGTCGTCCTCTGCGCCCGGCATCCTCAGGCGGCCGGGGAGCATCAGTCCAACACGCCTCCCTGAGCCTTGAGGTTCAGGATCTGCGCGGCCACCTTCTGAGCGTCCATCAGGTGCGGGAACATTTCCATGACCGTGTCCACGTGACGGGTGTTGAAGATGGCTTGCAGCTTCTTGCGAAGGTCCAGCCTCCGCGGGTCAAATGCAGAGGATCCCAGCTGCGGCCGGGCCCAGGGGTCAGGTGGAGGATCCACATAGGTGCAACAGGGGCCCCCAGGGGATGGGGACGGGGACAGGATGAGGCCTGGGAGGAAACAGGGCGTGGTGGCCTGGGGTAGACCTGGGAAAGGATCCGACCAGTATTGGTTGTGGTGCGGGGGGCTGTACTGGTAGTGCATGTTGGGAGGATACACATATTTGGGCTGAGACTGGGACTTCAGGCATGAGTAGCTGGGATGCTGCCCGCGGGCTGTGGGGGGCACCAGAGGGGACCAGCATTGACAAACCCGCTCGGTATACTGCCTCTCTAAACCGGACACCGGTGAGGGGTGTTGGGTTCCACCGGCCCTGGTGTTTTGTCGGGGCCGGGCCCAGTGGGATCTGCCGTGGGAGTGCTGACACCTGTCAGAACCGAGGCCCGAATCAAGATACTTCTGGGAAATGCCGGCACGGGGATGATGGGATGGGCATGGCGGCCAGGGCCCATCCGCCTGATGTGGGCCCCCTGCTGGAGAACCAGCCCTATGGTTCTGACAGGTTGTGGTTCCATCCCAGCAGAGCAGGGTGTTGTCGCCGACCTGAGGCAGATGTGTGGAACTGGGCTCATGCACAGACGTATGGTTTTCAATGTCATAGTCAGGAGGAAGGGGGGGGGGGGCGGGAGAGGGACCAGGCTCCCGCTGAGCTTCTCTGACTGAGGATCTGGAATGTCTATCCACTTGAAAGCCAGAAATTCGGGCTTTCTCTTGTAGTTCATCGGCCAAGGAAGAGCAGGACTGGTTTGCTCGCTCTGGATGGTAGAACTTACATTTGACGCCGTAAGTACACTTTTTATCTGAGTAAAATGAAAAAACAAATCTCATGAGTTTACACAATGAAAACAATAGTATGGACTCTGTTTGGTAAATATAGAACACTTGGTGCTGGTCCCGTGTTCTTCTCCAAGTAAGATGTGAATGAGCGGTTTCTAGCTTACTATAAGGGCAGAGCGCTCTCTTCTGCTCCGCTGGAAGAGGTTTCTTCCTCAGGAAGTTGTTCAGGCTGGGGCCGTGGCGGCCGAGAGGGTCATCAGGCGGCATGAACCTAACGCATGACACATCTTTAAAGCCTCCAAGAGAATCAAGAACGGCAACTAAACGGCAACAGCGTTAACTCAGCAACAACATGCACCATCATCTGGAGAAATGACAGGAATAAACATGCACAGGGCCTGACATCAACGGTTGCCCAGGGCAACACTTCATTCATCCATTAGGGGAAATTCAGATGTAACAGCAGGAGAAAGGCTGCTTCAGCCATCTTGTTTCCCCTGTCGTCAACCGTAAAATGTAAAAAAAAACACGTCGCCAAGGTAAATCATTTTCCTGGTGCGTTCCTTTAAGAGAGCGCCCCCCCCCCCACCAAACCAAACATCAACGTCACATCATCATCATCATCATCATCACTCAATTATGAAATTATCACAATTTAGCAACCGCTCTGTCAGTCCTGGCAACCAACAGCTGATGGACGGTTGAAGTTAGTGTCAGGCCCTGAACCATGACTCGAGTGACTTTTAAATGTGATGACGTTCAGTCATCGAGGACAAAATGCTCAAAATGGACGAAGGTTTTTAGAACGACACTTTCAATTGAGCAAACAAGCAGAGAGGATTGTTTCCTCTCTGCTTGTTTGCTCCCTTCACATCCTAAACGTAGGGGACAGGGAAAGAGCCTACTTGTCATTAACGAAGGAGTACATGAGGAGCCTCTCCTCGATGCACCTCCTCCACTCAGGCCGCTCCGCCTGCAGGTCGCGGTAGTTGTCGTTGGACACGATCACGCCGTCGGACTCGTGCGCCAGCTTGACGATGAAGCGGTCGTCGTAGCACACCATGCGCTTACCCCCGACACGCCGCGACGGGGTGAACACCACGATCTTCCTTTTCTCAAGAACTGTGAGGATGTGCTGATCTGAAACACACATGTTGAACCTCGTGATGCTGCTGTTACTCAAGGGACCAAGATGTCTGAGCTGCAGACACTGGCGTCTTCAGCTCAGACATGGCACGAACACAGCACATCGCAACGACCAAAACCAAGCGCTGCAACCTGGGAACTCCAAATAAGGGCATAATGCACATATCTGTATATACATAGGCATATTCCCTCTTTCTATTCCATTTTATTCCATTTTATTTTTATTGTATTTTATTCTATATATTTTGATCTTATTCTATAAGTATTCAACTTACTGTATTACGTTTTAGGAGTCAGTTAGTCGGTCTATTAGAAAGGAATTTTTTACTTTTATTTTTTTTCCTAGGACATATTGTGTGCTATAACCGGGTGCATTGCATTACATTTCACTGCATATATGTATGAAAGTATGTATATGTATGTGACAAATAAAAAATCTTGAATCTTGAATCTTGAAAGGCTGAGGGCAACAACGTAGGCCCTGTGCTGATGGAGAGTGAGGCACGGAGAAATTGGGCATGACAGTAAATCAAGGTGGTTTATGACAGCATGCAATTATATTTTATGTTATGTGACATAAAATAACATAAATGTTATTTTCTCTTTATGTAAAAGAGGTTGCAGTTGTCACTCATCTTCAAGTTGCATCTTGCTGCTGCAAATGTATTTGAGATTGTTCCTTCATCTGGACGAGGATCTCTAGGGGGCGCTAGGTCACAGGCTCTCAAACAGCCCGACTGCCCTGTTCCATGGACAACTTAGGGGTTACTTTTGTCAAGTTCAAGAGATGCTGGGATTGCGTTCAAAGCAGGTGTTGGTGGTGTGTGTGTGTGTGTGTGTGTGTGTGTGTGTGTGTGTGTGTGTGTGTGTGTGTCTGTGTCCATTTCAATGCTGAAAATGGGTGGTATTCCCCTTTATTTCATATTAGATCTATATTTACATCCTCAATGGGTCTCAATCCTTTGTCTTGGGATCGTATTGGATGTCTAATGTGTTCCTAGATCTGGGAATTTGGACCTGAACTCACATTTTCCAAATTTCCACTGAGCTCACTTACTTTATTTGGGCTTTACAGGGTTAAACATGCTGAAAGTCAGGTCGAGTGACTCGCATTGGTCGTGCAGTCTGCACCATCTTTCATTTTAATGACATGTTTGCAGACCTGAGCATAATCAAAATAAAAAATTTCATCTGAAAAGGCCTTAGTATGAACTAAACAGAGCACTCAGTCATAGCCAGGTGTAGTATGACAACTATTATTTCCACTATTACCATTATGAGCTCAAGAAACAAAGCCACTCTCATAGCGTCGAGTGTGTACATTGCACTGTTACTATAGCGACAGGAGTGTGCAGCTGCGGGCTTGAAATAAAATTCCATTCAAATGCCTGACAGAACACGTAGTTGGAGGGGATCGTCTCTTAACCCCTCATGATGCCTGAGAGAGCAGTTAAAAACACTGAACAGAGGGCGGGTCCTGACAGGGATTTCCCTGGACACGCTCAGCCTTTTAATTTTACTTCCTAGAAGGAGGATTACGGATGGAACCTTTGGACCCGGCTGCCCGGCCTGAAAAGGGCAAAGCCACGCCGCTCAAGCTGCAAAACACCCTGAGCTTGAGTGTTTAGCTTCAGCAAAAATCTTAATAATAATAACAAATAAATGCAATGCATCATTTCACTTTCAAAGGAACGCTGCACACGTTTGCACAAGTGTTTGTGTTGGATGTCATTACACGTCAGGCTCGTCAGTCTCAATCACAGGAAACGCAAAGTAAACACTGATCTCACTGTGCAACAGCTGCACCGCGCACTTATCAATTATTTGTCCACAAACACACAAGTGTAAGAACTTTCTCCACCTTGTTGTGTAATGTCAGCACCACCTTTCATAGCTTCTACTCAGTGACACCATCAAAGCAGAATAGTTTGTTTGAACACAGCAGAGACAGAAAGTACATGTTATAAGTTTCACTAAAACCAACATCCTGGAAAAACTGTGTACAAGCAACTGATCTATCTATCTATTCAATCATCTATCTTTCAATCTATCCATCTGTCTATCTATCTATCCCTCTTTCCTTCCATCCATCTATCCAATCATCTATCTATTGAATCATCTATCTATCTGTCTGTCTATCTATCTACATATCTATCTATCTATATCTATCTGTGTCTGTCTGTCTATCTATCTATCTATGTCTATCTGTCTGTCTATCTATCCAATCATCCATCTATCAGTCTATCTACATACCATCACTATCCATCTATCTGTTTGTCTATCATCTATATTTCCATATATCTATCTATCAATATATCTTTCCATTTATCTATCCACGCATCTATGTATCTTGTTAAAGTGATACATATAATAATAATATATACTAAATATTTTAATTATTCCGAAATACCGCCTCAAACGTCTCATGAAAGATTACATTTTTTCTCTTTCAATCTATTGTCAATAAAGAGCGCTACCATAACTCTGAAGGTAGGAGTAGTAGTTAGGTAGTATTAGTAGTTAGGATTGAGGTAATTGTATTTGAAGCATGATGATCAGAGTCTGTCATGATACTGAAACAGAAGGTAGTTTTTCTACTTTGGACGACAGGACCAAACATGCGACCAGCTGGTGTTTGGAAGCGGATCAGTGATGTCACTTCCTGTCTTACCTGTGATGGGCGAGTCAGGGCGAGCCTGCTTCTTGCGCCAGGAGGGAACGAACACTGTGATGGCGGCGTGACCTCTGACCTGGAAGTAGTCAACGGCCAGCTGGATGCCATGGCAGGAAAACACCTCTGTGCTACCGTGACTGAGATGCCGCCGCAATAGAAAAGGAGACAAATGACCAGCGGTGGAAAGTTACCACGTACAAGTACTTTGTTACTGTACTTAAGTACATTTTTACACTATCTGTGCCTAAGTAGATCCAGTTTCAGAGACTTTTTCTACTTTTCTACTTTTTACTCTACTACATTTCTAAAACAGTCACGTTTTAAAGTTCTGAGAAAAAAAACTATATATACATACACAAAGTATTTATACAGTATATCAAAACCAGGGTCTAGCTCTATCAAACTTGTTGTTCTTTGTTAACAGTATGTCATCGTGTTTTGGCCTGATCTCATATGTCTCAAGTTCACATCAGATTTGCAGTGATCCTGTGATGGTATTTAATGTAATGTGATGGTATTTGATGATATGTGATGATATTTAATGGTATGTGATGGTATTTAATGGTATGTGATGGCATGCAATGGCATGTGATGGTATGTGATTGTATGTGATGGTATTTAATTGTATGTGATGGTATTTAATTGTATGTGATGGTATGTGACGGTATTTAATGGTATGTGATGGTATGTGACTGAATGTGATGGTATGTGACTGTATGTGATGGTATGTGATGGTATTTAACGGTATTTGATTGTATGTGATGGTATGTGATGGCATGTGATCGTATGTGATGGCATCTGATCGCATGTGATGGTATGTGATTGTATGTGATGGTATTTGGTGGTATGTGATGGTATTTGATGGTATGTGATGGTATTTGTTCAGTCTTGTCTTCTCAACACTGACAGATTTGAATGCAGGCTCTCCATGAACCCTCCCTCGAGCCCTTTCCTATAAACCTATGGAGCAGGAGACTGTGAGGTGTGTATCTACCATTTGCATTTTGAAGCAGTGACTTAACAACAGCAGCAGACAGGGCTGTGACAGGGTGTGTTTAGGGGTCAGAGCTCAGAGACAATGTAAATATTGAAGCACGGTTCAGGACGTATTTTACTAGAGAAACATATGAGACTCAAGAGCTGAGGGATCGTGAATCCATGGAAAAGGGCCCTAAAATATTGGGAGTTATTTGAGAATCGCTTCGGAGTAGTTCAAGACAAATCATTTTCAGGGGAATGATCTTGATTCTTCAAGGACTAAATCATTGACCCCAAACTGAAATTGGGAATAATATTTCCTTATTTCAATTTAAAAAAGTTGTATTTAATTGTTACCATTTGATTGCCTTCTAGTAACATAAAGCCCTTTCAACCGCATGTTGTGTATGAAAGGTGCTACACCAAAAAGGTTGTTATTGTTAATATCATTATTGTTTATCATCATCATCATTATTATTATTATTATTATGATAATTATAATCATGATTATCAGCATAAGGATGATGATTATTATTATTATTATTACCTCATGGCCACATTGCTTCCATCAATGATGATAGGTTTCAGGTCATCCTCCATCTCCCTCGTTCCTTCTACCTGACATGGAGCTGGTGAGGGTGGAGGAGTGGTTCCGTGGGGGCCCGGGGTCCAAGCGAGGGTCTGCGGAGGGTCCCCAGGTCCCTGGTGGCCCCAGCTCCTGAGCAGCTCCCCCAGCAGGGAGTTGGTGTCGGTGGCCAGGCCGAGCCTCCCCTGAGCTGCCTCCACCTCGGCCGGGGAGTAACCCAGCTTCCGGAACCAGTCCACCCCGGAGCACAGGCCGGCCTCAGTCCCGCCAGACCAACTAGGACTAGCTTGGTCCATAGCAGGGGATCTGAGAGATCTAGTGTGTCCGTCTGGGAGGAGGATTCATACCTAGAAAAAAACAGATGAATATTCGATTCGAGATACTGTGGATGGGGACGCTGCCGGACGTCACTGAACATTTACACCCTTGGTAAACTGACTAAAATGACAAGTTATTTCAAAGTTATATATATATATATATATATATATGTGTCCAATGTATTCCAATAGACCTTGTCAGCTATACATTAAGCTTTATTTAGTTTTTTCGGCTGTCATAGGAGAGCTGTTCATTCAGTGATATCTTTTATCAAGATTCAAGATTCAAGATTCAAGATTTTTATTTGTCACATACATATACATACTTCCATACATATATGCAGTGAAATGTAATGCAACGCACCCGGTGATAGCACACAAGAAGTCCTAGGAAAAAGTACTAAAATAAAATAAAATAAAAAGTAGAAAATTCCTTTCTAATAGACCGACTAACTGACTCCTAAAACGTAATACAGTAAGTGGAATACTTATAGAATAAGATAAAAAATATATAGAATAAAATACAATAAAAAATAAATTGAAATAAAATGGAATAGGTTGAAGGAATATGGCTATGTATATACAGATATGTGCATTTAAAGTGGCATGTGAATTAAAGTGGCATGTGAATGTGAATAGTGTGAGGTAGTGTTTGGGATAATACAGCACAGTATACAACAGTACGGCGCAGCAATACGGCATCACGAACAACCCTGAACAGCGATACAGTATGCGGTACAGTATGCTACATACAGTACAGTAGGTAGTGGAGCCTAGTGCATGGCTCAGTTAGGACCCCTGGTGAGGTCAGCATTGACAGTTCTGATGGCTTGAGGGAAGAAACTCCGTCTCAGTCTCTCTGTTCTCGCTGCGTGACTGCGGAGGCGCTTGCCTGACCGCAGCAGCTGAAACAGTCCGTTGTTGGGGTGATGAGGATCCTTCATGATCCTACGGGCTCTGCTACTACACCTCCTGGTGTATAACTCCTGCAAGGGGGGGAGGGTAGTTCCAGTGGTACGTTCAGCTGAACGCACCACCCTCTGCAGGGCCCGCCTGTCCTGGGCAGTACAGTTCCCAAACCAGGCAGTGATGTTGCCTGTCAGGATGCTCTCCACTGCTCCAGAGTAGAAGGACTTGAGGATCCTCACCGAGACCCGGAATTTCCTCAGCTGCCTGAGGTGGTAGAGACGCTGCCTCGCCTTTCTCACCAGAGTGTCTGTGTGAACAGTCCATGTTAAGTCCTCTGTGATGTGGACTCCCAGATATCTGAAGCTGCTCACCCTATCGACAGAAGTCCCATTAATCCACAACGGCGCGTGCGTCCTCGATTGTGATCCACGCCTAAAGTCCACAATCAGCTCCTTGGTTTTGCTGACGTTCAGGTGGAGGCTGTTGTCCTGGCACCAGAGTGACAGGTCAGCCACCTCCTCGCGGTAGGCCTTCTCATCGCAGTCGGTGATCAGGCCCACGACCACGGTGTCGTCAGCAAACTTGATGATGGTGTTGGAGCTGGACCTGGCCACACAGTCGTGTGTGTACAGGGAGTACAGTAGGGGGCTGAGGACGCAGCCCTGGGGGGATCCTGTCTTCAGGGTGAGGGAGCTTGACATGTACTTCCCCACCTTGACCACCTGGGGGCGGCCTGTGAGGAAGTCCAGGATCCAGGTGCACAGCGGAGCATTCAATCCTAGCTCCAACAACTTGACAGCCAGTCTGGTGGGGACTATGGTGTTGAAAGCTGAACTATAATCAATGAACAGCATTCTCACATAGGCCCCCTTCTGGCCATCCAGGTGCGTGAGCGTGGTGTGCAGTACCTGAGAGACCGCGTCATCCGTGGATCTGTTCTGCCGGTACGCGAACTGCAACGGGTCCAAGGTGCGGGGGAGGGAGGCGCAGATGTAATCCTTAATCAGCCTCTCGAAACACTTCATGACCACCGAGGTGAGGGCCACCGGACGGTAGTCATTCAGGCAGGTTGGAGAGGCGATCTTCGGGACACATCATGAGGTCATTGTATGAGCTGCATTGAATTCAGAGTGTTTCTAATGTTCCGTCCCCCTCATGTACGTCGACAGGGAGGACAACAATTAGAAACACCTCTGAATATAATGTGATCCAGTACAAAACCACATTTCACTGTGACATCAGTCATAAACAAATCATTGAATTTATGTAGTATTTGTAGGTTTGTGTGCAGTGACTATAAAACATTTAAAAAGTAAGAATAAATCTGTAATAAAACCCTCCCCACACAGTTCATTTATCACATGAATAAAATGTGTATATATTTACATTCTGACTTAAGAAATTCTAGTTCTCACTGAATCTTACTATTACAATGAATAATTTGTTGACAGTTGATTTCATATATTTAGCTCTACCCGGAGTTGCAGCACTGTCCATGATCCTGAGGTTCGATGCCAACTGTGGTTCAATGCCAATTTTGACCACTTTATCGCTATTCCCTATCACTTTTAGTTGTTTTTTTTTCAATATCTTTTGAGTTTAATAGGAATTATAGAAGCCTTTTAGTCAACGTTTGTTACACCATTTTGTACAATATATTATTCAAAGGTTCAACAAGTTTCTTTTGGAGTGAGCTTTGAAAACCACAGACTTCTGCTGGGTTAAGGCATCGCTACCTTCAGAGGCAAGAAGGTAATAATAATTTTATTAATAAAGTCAAAATATTATTTACAGATCACTGGAAAGTCTGGGTGTGACCCGTTATGCAGATGTCATCATTTCACTCTCACTGCGTGTGGTATCGGCGACTATGTTTGTGAATCGAAGTTTTTTGCAACGAGGGTTGAAATTAAGACTTTCCAAGGACCTGCCAACACTCGGATCTGACTCCAAGACCCAAGTCAATGTTAATCTTTCCTTGTGAAAAGCCCAAACTAGACCAGATCTGGCTGGAACACGTTATTTGCTCCCTTACTAATACCATTAAAAGCTTGGGGAGGCAGTACACTGCAGAGCTGTCTGACGCTTCTGGTCCAAGGTCAACCGTAAGGAGAGGAAGGAGATGGTGGTGGCAGAGGTGACGAGGATGGAGGAAGATCGCTACAAGATCAAGGCTGTGTCGCAGGGCCGACAAGGCCGACAACCTGGGAGGGAGTTGTTAACCGGAACATCAATTGGTAAGATCTGTGGAAGATTCCGCAGGCAAGGGTAACAAAGAACCACCATCAGCAGAGGACCACACCAGCTTTGTCTCAGAAGGAGGGGTAAGGAGAAACACCAGGCCAACAGAAACATCAAGGCCCTACTCCCCCGACCAGGAGTGGAACATGAGGGTTGACCTCGACAGGCAGCTCCGGTTCCCCACAGAGATCACCACCACATCTCTCCGACCAGACATAGTTGTGTGGTTAACCAAGGCAAGATCTGTGCACCTCATCAAGCTCACAGTCGACTGGAGGAGGGGATTGAGGCCGCCTTCGAACGTAAGAAGGCCAAGTACTCAGCGCTGGCTGCTGAGTGCCGGGAGGTTGGCTGGAAGGCTACCATCTACCCAGCGGAGGTCGGAATGCCGAGGGTTTTTGGGGTTGTCATCCACACGCCTCTTGCGGGCTGCAGGAGTGACCGGAGGGAGGCTAAAGAGGGCAACAAAGGACCTGGCAGAAGAGGCTGAGGAAGGGAGCTTTTGGCTCTGGCTGAGGAGGAAGGATAGGTGTTGTGGAAAGAACACCTAACCCCAGACAACAGCCAAAGGGGAGAACAACTATCAGCTGCAGGGGGTGACAGGGAGACGTCCCTGTCACTGCTCCGCCACCAGGAGACGTTCCAAAATTAAAGGAGCGAAACGTTGGTGAATGCTGGTTTCTGGCTGATGACCCTGCAGCATGGTCACCAGAGGAGGTGTCAGGTGAGCCAGGTGATAACATCTTCCTGTACATTTACTAAATATAACTCACTCAAAGATATCAGTTAAATTAGTAGAAAAGCAAACAGGAAGAAACTACAAATAAATAGTGGAAGCAGAAGACAGAGACAACAGGTGTGCATGTACTCACCTGGCGACAGGGAGAGGGAGTGAGACTTCTCTTCCTCCTCACACAGGGCGTCTCCTCCCTCTAAAAACATTTTCCTCTTCCCCGTTCCTCGAAACTCAACCCTCATTTGCATAAAACTGATAAGATAAAACCTGCCAGAATTCTTCAGCCGGAAACAAAAAAAAGTTCAAATTCCCCCGTCCCCCTCATTTAATCTATAATGGAATTGGATTCACTCCTTAAATAAATAAGAATAATTATAATAATAATAATGAATAACAAGAAAAGAAATAGCTTCTTTTTTCATTCTATGCAAAACAAACTATATTTGGAAAAAGCCTCTGAAGATGAATGCGTTCCTCTAATCTGTTTATTTCCTTTTTAATTGTTATTCTCTTTTTATTTTCTCACATTCTTACATTTTATGTTGAATTAAATGCCTGTTGTAAAGTTAGGGTGTGCTTATCACTTATGGTTTCAAATGGAGCCTTTCTGTTCGATACTAATTTTCGTCTCTTAACATTTATTTTTCGGATCATTTTGATCAATACAAATAAAAACTGTCAGGTGAGCCGGAGCCACTGCTACCAAACCAGAAAACACACGGCAGCGTTTCCCACGTCTAGTCTCCACAAAGAACGGTGGAAAAGACAGATGGTCCAGCAGGTGACGGTGCGTACCTTCAATGTCCACACCTGTTAGTGTCCGAATGAGGCTCCATCTACGTGTTTACCACCAGAACAGCAGCTTTTTTCCTTCCATGAAACAGCGATCAGCCGCACGTGTCAGAGTTTCTCCTACATTGATGTATTTGTCATATCAACATTGAACCCACATATTGATTTTTTATTTCTTTTACTATTTAAAATTAGTAAAACTTAATTCAATTGTAGAGCTGCGTGCAGCACATCGATTTGCTCAGCCCCTCTCGCTCTCTCTGCCTCCCTCTTTCTTTCTCCCTCTGTCGCTGTCTCTCTATCTGCCTCCCTTCCTCTCTTTCTTTCTCTCTCTCTCCTCCTGCCCCCCCCCCCCCCCCCTCTCTAGTTGGGGGCATTTTCGGGCGGAGCGTGTGAGTGTTTGTGGTGGAGTGAGTGACCTTTCTACTTTTCTGTCTTTTGACCTTTTTTTGGCGACGGTGTTGGTTTTTTGTTTGAAATGGTTGTGGTGTGTACACAGCGGGGTGGTGGTGGTGGTGGTGTGGGTCTGCAGCCATGGCGGACCTCACCAGGTTAACATGGAAGCACGGCGTTAACAACGCCGCTGCTTCCCCGTGTTCCATGCAGGTTGTCGGTCATGGATGAATAGTGTGGTTGTTATTTTTATAGAGCCTTTAGAGAAGGTGAACACAGTGGTGGTGGTGTTAGTGAAGGTGATCACTGTGGTGGTGGGTGTTAGAGAAGGTGAACACAGTGGTGGTGGTGTTAGTGAAGGTGAACACTGTGGTGGTGGGTGTTAGAGAAGGTGAACACGGTGGTGGTGGTGGTGGTGGTGGTGGTGTTAGAGCAGGTAAACAAGATGGTGGTGGTGGTGTTAGAGAAGGTAAACAAGGTGGTGGTGGTGGTGTTAGAGCAGGTGAACAAGATGGTGGTGGTGGTGTTTGAGAAGGTAAACAAGGTGGTGGTGGTGTTATTGAAGGTAAAAATGTGGTGGTGGTGGTGGTGGTAGTGTTAGTGAAGGTGAACACGTAGTGGTGGTGATAGTGAAGGTGAACAAGGTGGCGGAACAGGGCGTCACAGTGAGCAATGCGTTGGTTTCCGTGTCTCCTCTCTCAACGTGAACAGAGTGACACTGTCCAACGCTCCAACTTTTATTAGTGATGACATTCTGATCAGGAAACTGTCAAGAAACAGAAAAATAGGCTCCATCATGAAAATAATGTTGTCTGGGTGTAAAGCACCCGAGTTGAAACAGGTGGTGTCTCACGGAAGACGGTGCAGATGATCCTCAACAAGCAGAACCAGGATCTAAACGTGTTTTAAAATAAGAGTTGATGACTTTGACGACCATCTTTACATAACATCTGAGACAACAAAGTGCTTTGTCTGTGGTGAGGAGGCTCCTGGTAAGAGCCTGTCCAGGAAAAGCCTCTGAGTCTGGGGAGAAGAGCAGAGCACCAGCAGGGACGGGTGGAGGGGAGGCCCAGGGTCACACCCAGATGGAGGTGGTTCAGGAGAACAGGACGGAGAAGTAGGGAGCGGGTGAGAAAACAGCAGGACCAGAGGAAGCTGTGACATCGGCAGCCTCGGATGGAGCTGGTGAAGCAGGCCCTGGGTGGCAGTGCTCAGGAGCACAGGGAGGGGCTGGTGGAGAGGTAGAAGGTGCGGGTGGGAAGGAGGGAGAAATGGAGGATGGTGCTAACCTGGCCAGAGCAGTGCTGACAGGAGGCAGTGAGGATGATGGAGATGATGGAGGAGGAGTCGATGGAGATGATGAGGAGGAGTCCTTACTTACCGTACCTCGTCTCAAGAGAAAGAACAACAGTAACATCGGCTCATAGGTGAAAAAAGTGACCGGACGATCAAACGAAAAACAAACGGAAATAAGGATGGAGTCTGACTCCAGGATGGAGGAGGAACCTGCCGAGAGCGAGAGTCAAACCCGGCGACAAGGTCCATGCAACCGGCAGACAGGAGGTGCTTATAGCAGCCATACAATGAGGCAGTTCCTGCAGAAAAAAAGAAACCAGAAGGACGTAAAGGTCTTAGAACACTTTGAGGACAGGGAGCTGTTTGTTATTTGTTGTTTGTTGCTTCAGTCAGAACCAGATGAGGAACAATGGAGATGACACAGACACGGCATAAAGCCTCAGTTCTACTTCTGTCTCACTCTCTCCTGTCTCTCTGCTTAGTTCACAATGCCTGGTTTAAGAGCGGGAACTCTCAACCGAAATGGAGCAAGAGACACTAGGAAAAGAGCAAGTCTGTTCCAGACTTTAAAACTAAAGAAGACTGATGTCATGTTCATCCAAGAAACACAGTGATAGTGTTAATGACAGACTGGAAGAGTGAGAGGGCGGGGCCACATGAGCTCAACCAGCGGAGGGAGTTTTATTCTCTGAGTTTTACCTCTTTGTCTTGTGTGTGTGTGTGTGTGTGAGGGCAGGATGATGGTGGTCCGGCCACGTTAGAGTGTTTTAGTGTTTTTATCAATGTGTCCACTCCCACTCAAGGCCTTGACAGAGTGCTGCTCTTAAATAAGTTAAGGATCCTTTTATGCAATTGTAATCAAGAGGAGTTTTTGTTTTTAGGAGATTTTAACTGTACGGGAAATGACTCTTCAGACAGAAATCACGTGGAACCTCACGCTGTATCCAGACGAGCCGTGGCAGAGCTGAGGGAGGTGCATGGTGTAGTATCTTGGTATTTTGCCGTCAGGTAACAGAGACCAACTCCTGGTTTGTTCACCTTTTATTAACAGTCTTCAGCAACATGTGGTGCGGCCGTAACATGCCAGGCTGGCTATCAGTACAACAACTGACAGAGCCAGCGAAGGAGCATTTACTTAAGAAGTAGAGTCCCTCTACTGGCGAAGTCATATAACTGCACTCTATCACATCCCTCCCTTCTTAACTTTTGCTTTTCTGTCCTTTAGTTAACCAACGAAAATAATAATACACCACAGCATTTTCTTTCCCGTCTAGCCAGTAACATCTAAACTTATATATATATATTTTAGCTTGCTGTACCCTGCTTCCTTTATATAACTTTATGTAACAATCACAATGTCAGAACACCTTTTATTTCTTCCGAACACTTTGTTATCTACTTTTCTTTCTTTTTATTTATTTATTCAAACACTCATCTCCCCCTGAAGGAGACTAGGCACATTCTTGCCCCTAAAGGCATCCACTTTATGTGGAGTAGTCTTTCAAATGGTTTGGAGGACGTTTGTCCCTCCTTGATCTGCGCAATCCGTCGGGTGATGTACTGCAGTGCAGTATCCTCCTGGGTCACCACCGGCACAGCACTGTCCTCTCTTTGGTGAGAACTTGCGCCCTCCAGTGCTCCAGCAGCTGGTGGACTGGGTTCTGTTATGTCGTCCTCTGTAGTACTGGACACCGGTGTAGGAAGCTCCTCTTCCGGCCTGCCGAACAGCTGATCGACATGTCACCTGACCACTTTTCCATCCCCCAGCAACACAGTATAGGAAACTGCTCCTGTTAACTCCCGCACTCGTCCAGGTATCCATTTAGGTCCATATCCAAAGTTCTTAGTGTAGACAGAGTCACCTTCCTCAAAGTTGCGATGTTTGGCATGCGTGTCATGGTAGTTTTTCTGACTTGTTTGTTTTGACTCGACTTTTTGTTTTAAATCTGGGTGCATCAAGTCAAGTGTACACCTCAGCTTCCTTCCCATCATCATCTCAGCTGGTGACAATCCAGCAGTCGACTGTGGAGTGCCGCTGCACTATCTCACTAGGCTTCGGGTTGAAATGGTTCTTTAACAACCTCACCAGTTCCTCGAACGACTTGTCTCCCGGTCGCTGCGGACTCAGCAGATTCCTCATCAGCGTGTAGGTCTTCGCGGCCACACAGCTCAGCAGCACGGCTCTTTTCCTCTCTGCATCGCCGATTCCGTTCGCTACGAAGAAATGATGCAGGATCTCGCAGTACTCTCCCCAGCTCTGCGACTCGTTGTCAAAGGGTGCCACCGACCCCACTGTAGCAGCCATGTTTTTGTCTTTACTCTGTGATAAAGGGAGCGCCCAGCTTCTTCACGCTTTTAGCAGCACGCCAATATCCGGTTACCGCGATAGCCTTAGCTTTAGCTTAGCTAGCTACGCTTCACTCGGTAGCGAAGTAGCGAAGTCATATAACTGCACTCTATCACACATGGGCTGATGTCTGGAGGAGAATCCCATTGACAAGAGACAACACACATGGGCACACACCAGTGTCCGGTTACATTTTCAGTCCAACGAACTTAATGGACAAACCTTCTGCGCGAGCACCTGGTGTCGATTAAGCACATTATTTTTTGTATTTTTAGAGCTTGTTGTGTGTAATCACTGGGTGTCATGACATTTCACTGCATATATGTATGACTGTATGTATATGTGTGTGACAAATAATCTCTTGAACTTGAACTTCCAAGTTCTTCTTCAGTTTGGAGAAGACGAAAGGACAAAGCAGAACCATCCACACTCTGCCAGTGAACAGGAGCGAAGGATCCAGGAGACGTACGTGGCAGAGCTGTGCAGTTCTACACTGTGCTGTACAGCAGTGACCATGTGGAGGACCAAGATGTTTAACTCATTCTGCGGTGACAAACATGGAGGTGGAGGGGCTGGACTGGAGAGTTGTTTTTTTTACTTTTTGGGAGGAACTAAACAAAGATCTTTTAATGTTTTTAATGAAATTTTTAATGAAATGGTTTTGCCTCTGAGCTGCAGGAGGGCGGTTTTAACCCTTTTACCAAAAAAGGCGACCTCCAAGACATGAAGAACTGGCGCCCGGTATCTCTGCTCTGCATGGCCTACAAGCTCCTGTCCAAGGTTCTGGCAAACAGACTGAGCAAGGTCATGGCAGAGGTCATTGATCAGGACCAGATTTACTACCTGCCTGCTAGCTCCATCCTAGACAATATTTGACTGATGCTGGACATCTTGGACGTCTCTAGTTCATTGGGTTTAGTGGGCCCGTTCATTGGGCCCGTGCCTGGTCTCATTTCCTTGGACCAGCAGAAGGCGTTTGATAGGGTTGAGCATCAATACTTGTGGAAAACTTTGAAAAAGTTTGGTCTCAGCCCAGGTCTCACTGCCAAGATCAGTGTTTTGTATCAGGGCATAGAGAGTGTAGTGAAGCTCCACGGGGGTCTGAGTGGACCGTTGAATGTGCACAGGGGGATCCCACAGGGTTGCTCATTATCTGCCATGTTGTACTCACTCTCCATTGAACCCATGTAAAAAAAGATCCAAAATGTTTTAGAAGCTTTTACCAGCTTTACCTGCTTTTACCAGATTTTAGCATGAAATATGTTTTATCAGCCTATGCTGATGATATCATTGTCTTTACAGACAAAAAATGGGACATTGTAAAACTGGTAAAAATAGTAAAAGATTTTGGAACCATTTCAGCAGCAAAGGTTAATTGGGAGAAAAGTAATGCGTTATCTGTTAGAGATGGCCCACTGGACTACCTAAACTACCAGTAGGTCTCAGGTTTGAAATATTTAGGAGTTTACCTTGGAAACCAACAGACAATGAAGAGAAACTGGGAAGGAGTGACAGGATAAGTAGAGGGATGTTGGTCAAGTGGAAGTGGCTGCTACCCAAGATGTCTTCGAGAGGAAGGTTTTAATCATCAACAACCTGGTGCCTTTGTACTGTGGACAATCACCCACAGGACTTTCCAGGAGGCTGGCTTCCATGGGAACATCACGTGATGGATGCAGAAGGACCAGGACTTCACCACACCCAGGCAGCAGCAGCTCAGCTGCTAAACTGCCCATCCACACAGCAACACAAGAGACATTCTAAACAGGTGGAGTAAAAGACAATCTAAACAGGTGGAGTAAGAGACTTTGAGAGGAGCTGGCGATGCTGAGGGACGACGGCAATGGAACAGAACTTCCTACAAAAACGATCCTTTCCCAGAGCTTGGTTTTAGTCCTGTTTTACAAGGTTTTAAAACCACAAAAGAAATAGACTTGTACACGGTGAAAGACAAAACACTGTACAAACACTGTGTCAAAGTCTGCTTAACTAGAAGGCGTGGCACCGTGTGGAGAGTCTTGTACAAAGCTCTTTAAACCAGAGAGCAGCTGATCTCCAGTGGAGGACGTCACACGTCTTTCTTGGAGTCCACTCTGATGTCAACATTTTTAACCAACTGTCCCAACACAAAACAACGTCCTTTCTGTGAAGCAACGCAAACTATGTTTCACTGTAACATTGAATGTCGGAGACTAAAATGTTTATTTGTCGTTCTAAAAAAAACTGTTGGGGCAGGTTACAAAAACCTGCCTACCGCTACTAAATGGAAACTGATGAACTTCTTACAGGGGAGAGAAAAGCTGTCAATCTACAAGAGTAAAAAGATGATGGTAGAGAGCAGATCTGACCTGGGAGCAGCTCTAGTGAGGACCCGGATCTGGGGGGACGACAGGTTCTGGTTCTGACCTGGAAGCAGCTCTAGTGAGGGTCTGGGGGGACGATAAGTTCCACAAAGTGATGAACAGCCTGGATGAGTTGGCACAGCAGTGGTGCTGCTCCTCATCATGTGCTCTGTGTGTATGTGTTTGTTGTTTTCTTTTTATTTTTTGCAGGTTTTTAATTTACTTTGTTTCTTTGTTGTGTTGTTTAATTATCTTTTATGAATGCATATGGTTGGAGATATCCTTTGAAAATATGTAAATAAAGGTTTTTAAAAAAATCGACCCCCCCCCCCGCCCCTCCTCTCCGTACACACTTGGAATCAAAACATGATCGTGCGTGGGATGTTTTTTGAATATTTCTAGATCTAAAAAGAAGAAAAAGCCATGGATCTATTCATCTGTCATTCGATCATGCATTAAAGGCCACAAAAATAAAATGATCAAAAACACAAGTACGTTTCGGGTCTTCTGTGTCGCCCTGTCTCCCTGACCATCCTCCAAGTAAAGCAAATAAAAGCACTGTTTTTATTTTAGATGTATATTCATTTACTCAATTTCCTAACTGAATGAAACAATAAAAGCATTGTGAGTGATGGACTGCAGATGGTTGCTCTCGATGAAGAACAGAACAGGACAATGTCTGTTTGAAGGACAAAAAACAAAAACAAACGCCAATTCAATTCTCTTAGCACGGAGCTTGGAGGGGAGAATGATCTGCAGCTGTGTCTGCAGGAGGAGAGGAGGACGCCCCCTGCTGGTACCAGTGCATGTTGCAGCATGGTTTTAGTTTTTTCCAGTGGCAATTACTGTGTCAAAACATTAGCTAATATCTGAATATCAAACATTAGGAAGTATCTAAGTGCACTATTCAAATTCTAACAAGGCAGGCATTTGCAGGGCACATCTTTAGAAAAAGCCTCAGGTGCAGAATGGGGCTGGCAGACTCGTGAAAGTATTAATAACGTTTACATGTGTCAAGTGTTAAACCAAACAGTCTGTCGCCTTGGAAATGGAGGGGCTCGTAGGCACGGAGGAAATACGCGCTTAAAAGACAGTAGATCCACATCCAATTATTCAGTCTCCAAGAAGAAGTGTCAAATAATCAGAGAACCCTACAACACACAGAGTCGAGCAGCTCCACTAGCTCCACTGATAAAAAGAACAAAAGAACATTTAATGCAATGAGGCTGATCAGCTGCTCTGCTAGGTTTGAGAAGAGTCTCCTCCAGGCCTGGGTGGACTGACCACGCCTTCTTCTATTTCTGTGATTGTTGTTTGTTTGTGTAATTATTTAATCTCTGTAATGCACATACAGCCAAGGGCCTTTTTTGATAAAGTCACAGAGGCGTTGCCTACTTTGTTTTTGCTGAATTTCAATGTTGAATCTGCAGTATGTGAACGCTGCATAAAGGGTCTTTCTTCATTTCCAATCAATATGTCGAATTTAACGGAAAACGAAAAAATAAACTTGGCTCTTCACGCAGTTTGTAGTATCCATCCCTTATCATTCAGGTGGAGGTGCCACTGATATCAGCTGCAAAGGATGTTCACAATGTCCAGATTGAAGCAAAGGACATAAAACTCCGTCCCGCTGTGATTTTTGTGGGAAACGCTATGTGGGCTTAACAGATAAAACCCTTGATTAAGAAATTGTAGCCTCATGTTAAATCCAACGTGGTAGTATAACTAGATAATCACTACGTGAAGGAACTTTGTGTATCTAATGAATATATATATATATATATATATATATATATATATATATATATATATATATATATATATATATATATATAACAGCCTAATGAAGAGGGAAACATCTACTTTCTCAACTTAGTTAAGAGAAGACAGGTACTTCTCACTTAACAACCAAGTTATTTATATATATATATATATATATATATATATAACATTTATACAGGTGCACCTCACTTATACAGGTACTAAACTTTATGCAGGTACTCCTCAGTCCGAACAGTCGTTAAACAGGTAGGTTGTTAAGTGAGGAGTATCTGTATATACAGTATATAAACAAAAAACATGGTAGTTTAGTGAGGAGTACCTGTACCTACCATCAAGGTTTACGTCAATGAAATCCATTTAGATATATAGATCAGCAGAGGGGCGGCAAGGGAGTGACCACAAAAAACTAAAGTCGTCAAATAAAGAATACGCTGAAAGTGGTAGAATAACCAAAACGTTGTCAACAATCATCAGCTCGCCTGTATTTTACATTTTTTATGTATGTCCCCCTTTTTTCTTCTCATTGTCGGATGAGCTGATGGCGAAAGGTCTAAATCAACGGCATTAACACAAATAACATGGCTGCCCACATGTATTAACAGCAGTATTTTATTTAAAAACAAACATGTAAAATGAAAGTAAGCACTGAAATAAAATGTAAAAGCAAACATTACGCTGCCGCAGATCTTTTGAGGTTCATTCTGCCGAGGCGTCGTGTGCGTCCTGGCAAACAGTGCCAAGCCCACTAGTTAGTGACTGTTATGTTATCCGACTTGTCTAGATGACAACTTGCATCAAGATGTGATGTCAGAAAAAGCAAAAAAAACACGTTAACCTGGATTACTTGTTCCTTGCTGAAATGTTCAATAATTACGTGTTTACTAATTTGGTATCATAGTTGGAGTTGCTGCATGGGATGATATTCATTTGACTTGATTCTCATTGACTTCCTGGGGATACTGCTTGCTGTGGTGGGTGTGGGTTTGGGTGCGGGGGGGCGGCTGTCGGTCTTTGCTCGCGCTGCACTTTGTGCCCTGCGCTGAGCACACTCGGCTACGTGGATGGGCGCTCAGGGCTCGCGGCCTGGTGGGGCCTCTGGTCGGCAGTGGTGGGCCTTGCCCTTGCGCAGGGCGTGGGCGGCCATGGGGGATCCGCCGGCTGGCCTGCGGGGCAGGCGGTTCGGGCGGGGGGTCGGTCCGTCAGTCCCCGGGCCCGCGGTGCATGCCTGGCGCCCACGGCCCGGGTTCTGCACCTACGGCTGCGTCTTGTGCCTGCTAATGGGGGCGGGTTGTATGTGTGCACCCCAGGCGTGCAGGGTCTCTGCAGGTTTTTCCATGTACATGTTGTTTGTTTCTATGTTTGTTTTTCCATGTACATGTTTTTTTTGTTTCTATGTTTATGTTTTTCCATGTACATGTTGTTGTTTGTTTGTTTCTATGTTTGTTTTTCCTTGTACATGTTTGTTTCTATGTTTGTTTTTCCATGTACATGTTGTTTGTTTCTATGTTTATGTTTTTCCAGGTACATGTTTGTTTCTATGTTTGTTTTTCCATGTACATGTTGTTTGTTTCTATGTTTATGTTTTTCCATGTACATGTTGTTGTTTGTTTCTATGTTTATCCAGGTACATGCTGTTGTTTGTTTCTATGTTTGTTTTTTCCATGTACATGTTGTTGTTTGTTTCTATGTTTGTTTTCCATGTACATGTTGTTGTTTGTTTCTATGTTTATGTTTTTCCATGTACATGTTGTTTGTTTCTATGTTTATGTTTTTCGAGGTACATGTTGTTTGTTTCTATGTTTGTTTTTCCATGTACATGTTGTTTGTTTCTATGTTTATGTTTTTCGAGGTACATGTTGTTTGTTTCTATGTTTACGTTTTTCCATGTACATGTTGTTGTTTGTTTCTATGTTTATGTTTTTCCATGTACATGTTGTTTGTTTCTAAGTTTGTTTTTCCAGGTACATGTTGTTGGTGTTTGCTTCTAGGTTTACGTTTTTCCATGTACATGTTTGTTTGTATGTTTGTTTCCCCCTCTTGGAGTAGTAATGATGATTAGTTGTTTAAAGACCAAAACATGATAAATAGCTCTCCAAAGAGGGGATTGGTGGTGGTTGTGTGTAATATAAAGTTGTGCTCTGCTCGTCCCACAGCTCGTCACAGGACAGAGTTATTGCAGCAGTTGTTGATGATTAAAGAATGAATAAAGAGTGTCATTGCAGGTTGACAAGTTCAACTCCACTTGCAACTAACTCTGTCCTGGATGCAATGAAACAAATACACTGTGTTGTATGTGCAGCATGATGACAGCACAGGTTAAAAAAGGTAAAAAGATTTGTGAGTTTTCAATACAGCTCAAGTGGCCTGTTAGTTCCAATTGAACTTAAAGTTTAGGGGTTAATGAACCCCTGCATATTCTGGAATATTTCATTGTAATTAGCACATTTGTTTTGAGCACTGAAGCTCATACTGTTTTCTCATAGTTGTGATTCTAAAATACACAGGTGATGTCACAGCCTGGCTCATAGGGCACTGTCTTCTCTGTCCACTAGATAGCAGCCTTGCTACACGTTCCATTACAACCTGATGGTTAATGAAAGGAAACTATGGCAATATTTACAATATTCCCTCCTCTGCAAGGATGGACTGCACTCCCTCCATCTCTGCCTGTGCAAAAGCTGAGTGCAATGCAAAGGTTTCCAAAAGGAAAAGCAGTGTAAAGAATGGACAGGGTTAAATAAAGTCAGTAAACACAGTATAAATGATGGTACTTGTTAGTATTAAGTTGTATTGCCATACACAACCTAGGGAACCCGTCAAATAATGTGGTAAACTAATGACAAAGTATTGGCTGTGAACAAAAGGCTCAGGCTTCCGACTGCTCTGAACGCTCCGTTTTCAAAGGCTGACGTCAACTGGTCACAGATTTCCTTATATCTATATATCTGCTACAAAACCAATAAAAAGTTTTTTTATTCAAGATGTATTTACTTATTTTATTTTCCGACATTTACATGAAACAAAAAAATCACCGATGCATTGTCCGTGTCTCCCACAAGCTTGTAGCACGGCAACTAAACTGGGACCAAACTTTTAAACAAGACCTCGTAGATTAAATATTAGTGAAGATTCAGATACTTGATTGATTATTTCTCGCCTCAAAAGTGTTCAGAAACATATTTTGGTGGACTGATCAGGTGAAATCAGTTAAAGTTATGGAGTAAACAGAACGAAAGACGGAATCCGGAAGCCATGCTCAAACCCCATTGGCTGACAGAACCAGGGGCATCAGGGGGTAGGCTCCTCCCACTGAAAAAGAGCGTCAGCAACACAATGGGTTTGGGGGCATCTTAGAATGGCTAGAATGCATAATATTTGTGGTGTTTTCGGCAAAAAACTTGAGAAACATGTTTTGGGGACCTCAGAGACATTGCCTGATGTAAAAAGGAGCATAACAGCGCACCGCACACCCCACCCATGCGTCGAAGGCAAATATTTGATATCTCAAAGAGGGCCCCGGCCCCAAAGGATTCAAAAACAAAATTGTATAGAATAGTTGAATAATTGAAAAGTTACGTTTATCTAATAAATAAGTACTAGAACCTAATATATTTAGTCTTGTAAAACTAAAATAGTTGCTAGTTACTGCTGGAATAGCAACCAGTAACTCAAATATGAGGTCTCTGGATGCACTTATCTCAATCCAAGGGCGTGGCAGCA
>NC_137195.1:2160671-2193171 GCF_960531495.2 Zeus faber
TCACCGCTAAAATAATTTAAGTTCCACTGCTATCATAAATCTCTATAATCATATAATTATATCTAATCTTATAATAATATCTCAGTAAATACGACAACTTTCGTAAATTCATCATCATTGACGCACACGTGACCCAACGTCACCTCCCGTCTCTGAGGCTGCACATGCACTTACACACAACCCTGTAAGTTATAACAATGACAAGATTTGGTTCAAAGTAAAAAATAAACGGTTGTTTTATAGAAACTTCATGAATAAACAGTTTCCTGCAGATAAACGTAGCAGATTTAAATTTAAAAACAATGTGTTAAGTATTGACAAGTACTTCCATAATAATTCGAATAACGAATAAATGTTAAAGTTCCATAAATGTTTTCTGCTTTACAATATAGACAAGTTATCTATTCAATTGATCAAAGAATTTTACATTATTAACAGAAAATAATTCCAACTAACATGTATTTATATATTTCTGTAATGGAATATATTTATTGTTATTGTTATGCAAAGTTATTACCACGTTTGTTTTTGTTATTGTTCCGGATGCTGAAAAATAGCCGAAAATCCAAGACAATAAAGAAGCCGTTGTCCAAATATCCAGTCCTCAAGGTATTCAAAACAAATAAACTGGACCTGTGTATTGCTGCCTGCAGCTATATTTAAAATAATACTGTTATTAATAATAATAATAATAATAATAATAATAATAATTATTATTATTATTATTATTATTATTATTATTATTATTATTATTATTATTATTATTCTAATTATATTATTATTATTATTATTATTATTATTATTATTATTATTATTATTATTATTATTATTATTATTGTTATTGTTATTATTGTTATTATTATTATTAGTTCACCACTAGTGAACTTACTAACCACTAGTTGCATCTAGGACTACTGTCTTAGATGCAATGGCATACAAATACTCAGTGTTGTATGCTCTATGCTATGCTCTTGTATGCTAAAAAAAAAAAAATATATATATATATATATATATATACGTGTATATATATATATTAGTTCACCACTAGTTTTATGTACTACAACTCACATTCATACCAATGAAACTAAATAAGAATCTTTCTTTCTGCTGGTCAAAGTGCGGATATTCCTCTTTGCAAATTAGGAAATGGCTTCCTCTGAATTTGAATTTGAATGTATCGCTATTATTATTATTATTTTTACATGTGCTCCTCTATGCTGTTTACATGGTTGGTGGCAAGAAGCGAAAGTGCAGCTGCGGTGAATCAGTGAACACTGCGCTGCGAGGTGTGGTCACTAAACTGTGGATATGCATGAACACTCAAAATAAAAATAATAAAATATATAAATGACCAAGAAAAACTACAAAAACAAAACCAATGAAGCAGAAGAAGGAAAAGATTGAGAAAAGAAAGTGACGAAGAACAAAGACGAGGGGAGACCTGGATGTTGGGAAATGTCGAGTGGTCCATCTGATCGGACTGTAATTTGGTCCTGGTTTTGTGCCGTTGAATGGTACTGTGTAAAGTGCAGACTCGCACAGCTCAAACTAATTGAGTTTGCATTGTATTTTGCAGAAAAGTCGATTTTTTAAATATTTGTTGCTGTTCAGTCAGTAAGACTGAGAAGCAGCTTGTCTTATTCAAACAGGGTTTCTTTCGGTTTGTCTGGGCTTCATGCCACAGTGAAGAGAACTCACAAACTACTGTCACTGCTAAGTGGCAAAATATTTTATGTGCCAATTATTCATCTTAATTTCATCGCACTATAACAATAAAACAACACTCATGAAGTCGTAGCAGGCGGTGCGGGGATAAAAGTTAATGAGTTACAGACACATCTGTTCTGCTGAGAGAAGCTCCTCCGAGGACCCAGCGCTCTCCGGGCGACTTTCAGGGACCAACCTGCGTAAAATGTGAGTAAAACTCACACACGGAGGAAATTGTCTGTCTTTTGGTGTCTGCACCTAAAAATAATATTCACATATACATTGATAGAACGTGTTTGACTAGAAACAGGAAGTAAGAGAATAGAAACTAAAAACAAGAATTACAAGACTACAAACAGGATGTAGCGTTGCTTCCTACTGAAAACCTGCTGGAGCCATCCTTATGCTCTGGGTGTACAGTGAGATTAACAAGTAGTTTTAAATTAAATATGATACAACTGTGTGGCAGTTGTGTCTACTACGCGCCTTCCAAATGGTGTTTTCAGGGCCCTCCAGCACAGAGACACAGATAACAATGGGTTGTAGACACCAGTTTATGGTGGAGAGGAGGCTAGCTGGAACAAGCCAGGAGCAGTTTAATGTAGAGAGGAGGCTAGCTGGAACAAGCCAGGAGCAGTTTAATGTAGAGAGGAGGCTAGCTGGAACAAGCCAGGAGCAGTTTAATGTAGAGAGGAGGCTAGCTGGAACAAGCCAGGAGCAGTTTAATGTAGAGGGGAGGCTAGCTGGAACAAGCCAGGAGCAGTTTAATGTAGAGAGGAGGCTAGCTGGAACAAGCCAGGAGCAGTTTAATGTAGAGAGGAGGCTAGCTGGAACAAGCCAGGAGCAGTTTAATGTAGAGAGGAGGCTAGCTGGAACAAGCCAGGAGCAGTTTAATGTAGAGAGGAGGCTAGCTGGAACAAGCCAGGAGCAGTTTATTGTAGAGAGGAGGCTAGCTGGAACAAGCCAGGAGCAGTTTAATGTAGAGAGGAGGCTAGCTGCAACAAGCCAGGAGCAGTTTAATGTAGAGAGGAGGCTAGCTGGAACAAGCCAGGAGCAGTTTAATGTAGAGAGGAGGCTAGCTGGAACAAGCCAGGAGCAGTTTAATGTAGAGAGGAGGCTAGCTGGAACAAGCCAGGAGCAGTTTAATGTAGAGAGGAGGCTAGCTGGAACAAGCCAGGAGCAGTTTAATGTAGAGAGGAGGCTAGCTGGAACAAGCCAGGAGCAGTTTAATGTAGAGAGGAGGCTAGCTGGAACAAGCCAGGAGCAGTTTAATGTAGAGAGGAGGCTAGCTGGAACAAGCCAGGAGCAGTTTAATGTAGAGAGGAGGCTAGCTGGAACAAGCCAGGAGCAGTTTAATGTAGAGAGGAGGCTAGCTGGAACAAGCCAGGAGCAGTTTAATGTAGAGAGGAGGCTAGCTGGAACAAGCCAGGAGCAGTTTAATGTAGAGAGGAGGCTAGCTGGAACAAGCCAGGAGCAGTTTAATGTAGAGAGGAGGCTAGCTGGAACAAGCCAGGAGCAGTTTAATGTAGAGAGGAGGCTAGCTGGAACAAGCCAGGAGCAGTTTAATGTAGAGAGGAGGCTAGCTGGAACAAGCCAGGAGCATCCCTACACCTCCCATCCCCACACTTCATACTGTTATTCAAAACATGTTCAAAAACACACTAAGACAAGAAGGAGATAAAATGTTTATTTTTTTAAAGCCTTAAACGTTTGCCCCATTGGACTGCATGAAGCACAGTGACAAGCTGCAGCGGAGCTGTCAGGAGCACAACACGTCCTTTAAGCTTCGTGCATGGGCTCTCCTGTGATGGTGGTGATGAAAATGCAGCGTTCCGTCAGTGATAATTTTATTTGCGTCTAGATAGTATTTCCACCACAGGCCGGTGGGTGATGGATGAAGGTGAGCGGCTCCTTGCAGGTGGAGCCTCACTCTGGACCTTCTGCCGCCTCCACCCGCAACGACAACCTCTGATTAATCTGCCCCGTCAGCTCGGCTTGTTTAAGGCTACCTGATACGGTGTGCGTGGCCATATGTGGCCTAACACACACACACACACACACACACACACACACACACACACACACACACACACACACACACACACACACACACACTCTCTGAGTTGGTGCTCAGGCAGCCAGGCAGTGCTCCAGGTTGTTCCTTGCTAATGATGTCATAATCCTCCAGCAGAAGTGATGGCTGCACCTCCTCCGATCTGTACTGTTTAGTGGCTGCACTCGCCCAGATGTTGCTGCTCCGTCTCCATCAGGGGGAAGGAGGCCGGGTGAGTAATTTACTCCCCCGCTGGGATGAAGGGAGGTGGTGCTGCTCCTGACAGCTCTGGAGAAGGAGCAGTTCAGACCCGATGACTCGTATCCGGATGAATCCAGATTTAGGTTTAGACCCAGTTGAGATGCAACGCTGTTCACACCGGCTTCAGAATGTCTCTCCACATGCGTCCCTGACCTCCATGTGTCCCAGATCTCCATGTGTCTCTGACCTCCATGTGTCTCTGACCTCCATGTGTCCCTGACCTCCATGTGTCTCTGACCTCCATGTGTCTCTGACCTCCATGTGTCCCTGACCTCCATGTGTCCCTGACCTCCATGTGTCCCTGACCTTAATGTGTCTCTGACCTCCATGTGTCTCTGACCTCCATGTGTCCCTGACCTTAATGTGTCTCTGACCTCCATATGTCCATGAACTCCATACGTCCCTGACAGCCATCCATGCCTGACCTCCATGTGTCCCTGACGTCCATACGTCCCTGACCTTCATGTGTTGCACAGTGCATTGCACTGCTGCCTTGCAACAAGAAGGTCCTGGGTTTGATTCCCTCCTGGGGCCCTGTTTTTCTGATTTATTTTCCTCCCAGAAGAAAGCAAACTGCCGCATCGGCCGACGGTCCAGGCAATGATTTGCTAAGTGACGCCCACGAGCGACGCCCACAGCTGAATGGTTTTCAAATGGATCCATATCATACCAACCTCTCTCTCAGCGGGTAGGAGGAGGACTTCCATAAGCTTGTCAAATGGGACGGAGCCAATAGCCCCGCCCCCGGCGCGCTCTGATTGGTCTGCCGAGCTGCAACTTGTAAACGGTCCTGACGCTGGAAGTACGTCGCTGTCTGACAAAATATGTTTTTAACAAAGATGTTTTCCTGGCTTCAAACACCAAACATGATGAATTGTACAGTTTGGGACGTTGATTGATTCGTTCAGCTCCACGTTACGACGACCCTTTGTTCGTCTGGTTTCCCTGGGGAACGGAAACCATGGCAACACTGGCGTGCGAGAGGAAACAAGTTTTTTTTAACTAGTTCCCCTGAACCAAGAAAATGGGAGACGACGGTGAAGCCTTCATCCGACTGATGGATGAAGAGCTGGGTCCATCATTCCAAGTGAAGGAGCTGAACACAGAGAGGACCGTTCCATGGTGAGTATTTCATAGTATTCAATGGTGTTTAAAAGTGTTTAACAGTATTATACAGTTTTAAACACATTTTAACAGTATTTACAGTATTTAACAGTATTTTACAGTATTCCACAGTATTTTACAGTAGTTTACATTATTTAACAGTTTTTTCAACAGTATTTACACTTGCTACCAGTATTTAACCGTTTTAATAGTATATAACAGCATTTAACAGCTGTAACTGTATTTAACAGTATTTAACATTTTTTAACAGTATTCCAAAGTATTTAACCGTTTTAACAGTATTAAACAGCATTTAACAGTATTTAACAGTTTTGACAGTTTTTAACACTTCTTCCCAGTATTAAACAGTTTTTAAATAGTATATAACAATATTTAACAGTATTGTACAATATTTTACAGTATTTTACAGTATTTTACAGTTTTTTTTTTTTACAGTTTTTTAATAGTATATAACATTAGTTAACAGCTTTAACTGTATTTTACAGTATTTTACAGTATTTAACCGTTTTTTGATAATTATAACAGTGTTGAACAGTTTTACCAGTATTGAATGGTTTTAACAGTATTTAACCGTTTTAAGAGTATTTAATAGTATTTGACAGTTTTAACAGTATTTACTGACCATGTCACTGCGTCCTCAGTCTCTTAGATCAACTCTCCAACACACGCTTACATCATCAGCTGAATTCTGGCGTCTGCGGAGGAACAATAACCCCCGCGGTGCGTTCTGCAGTGATGGATGCGGCTCAAAACATTTGGATTACACTAAAACAAAGTGAAAGCAGCAAAAAGGGGAAAACAGTGTTTTTGTCTTTTTTCTGCGCTGAAAGCCTGTTGTGTGTCCAAGTGCTGATGTGGGGACGGAAATAACAGCTATTACCTGTGACGGTGAGGCCTGACACTTCTCTGAGGTTTGAGTCCACAGGTTGATGGTGGGGGGCGTTGACAGCACTCACGCTGGATGGATGTCAGGCTGGTTGGATGTCAGGCTGGATGGATGTCAGGCTGGCTGGATGTCAGGCTTGTTGGATGTCAGGCTGGTTGGATGTCAGGCTGGATGGATGTCAGGCTGGTTGGATGTCAGGCTGGTTGGATGTCAGGCTGGTTGGATGTCAGGCTGGTTGGATGTCAGGCCGGTTGGATGTCAGGCTGGATGGATGTCAGGCTGGTTGGATGTCAGGCTGGTTGGATGTCAGGCTGGTTGGATGTCAGGCTGGTTGGATGTCAGGCTGGTTGGATGTCAGGCTGGTTGGATGTCAGGCTGGTTGGATGTCAGGCTGGTTGGATGTCAGGCTGGTTGGATGTCAGGCTGGTTGGATGTCAGGCTGGTTGGATGTCAGGCTGGTTGGATGTCAGGCTGTGTTAGGGTTTAAAGCCCTGCTCCCTGACTTGTCCTCCATATAAACAGTCACTCAACTGGCTGAGCCTCTCCTCCCTCCCTCGCTCTCCCTCGCTCTCCCTCCCTCTCCCTCTCCCTCCCTCCCTCCCTCTCCCTCGCTCTCTCTTTGTCTTTTCCGTCACCGGCCATGTTGTGATTTTCCTGCTCAGCCTGCTTGTCACTCTCTCTGATATGACGACTGTGCTGTTCTGTGTTTTCACTCAGAAAAGGTTTTGGCTCAAAGTCTGAGAATCAATCTTCTTCAGTTTATTCAAACATTTCCAAAAGACGCAATAAGAGCAAGCAAGCGGAGAGCGATCCAGTTCCCGGGGACAGTGATTCTCCTCCTCTTCCACGTTGGAGATGCATCAGGCCACGCCCACCTGCTTTGATCACATCTCGTCTCTTGGACTCAATCGAAGGTTTTTATTGTGGGATGTGATTTAATGTCTCGACTCTGTCTACTGCAGTGAGGAGGAGGAGAGCAGGAAGCTAGGATCCAGTCCTAGTTGTACAGTGAATAGATGTTTAGATGGATGGATGTATATATGGATGGATGGATGAGATGGATGGATGGATGGATGGATGGATGGATGATAGAACATGAAAATCCTTTATGTTTAACCATGTTTTTTTTCTGTTAAACTGTGAAGCTGGTCGTGAATAATAATAATAATAATAATAATAATAATAATAATAATAATAATAATAATAAAAGTAGTAATAATTATAATAGTAATAATAATTGTAATAATAATAATAATAATAATACAAGTAGTAATAATAATAATAGTAATAATAATCATAATGGTAATAATAATAATAATAATAATAATAATTATTATTATTATTATTATTATTATTATTATTATTATTATTATAATTATAGTAATAATAATAAATCATCGCTCTTTGGAGTCGTCGACACCTTGATTCAACACCTTGGGTGACCATCTTTGATATTTCCCTTTTGAGCGACAGGACAAGTGAGTGAACAGTTTGATGGATCATTTGTTCCAATTGGGTCAGGATTGAGGGCCTCAGTGTTGCGCCCTGCCTGCGCATCGCCGCGCGCTCTTTCCAACACTCTGCTCATATCTCATCAACTATAAATGGGAGCAGCAACATCATTGTGAGCGAGGAGCGTTTGATGAATAATGGATGTATAAACGTGCAAAACTGCGGCAGCTGTTGCGTGATAGAAATGTTGGTCAAGATGGTGGATATCTGCCTCCTCCACCCTATTTTCCCACAGGACAGCCCTTGGGCCAGATTTCGTGACGGAAACAGGATTTTCTGAAAGCGGTTTTCGTGAAAGTAGTAGCCAGGGATTTCCCGATCGAGCCGCTCCAGCTGATGTATTTTGCGTCCATGTAGCTTGAAAACTCTGGGATGAGACGGGTGGCAAAACTTTTGTTGAAAGAATAATAATTTGATGTAGTGGAACAATAAGTGTGCGGCTGCACGCGCGCGCTGAACGACGCCTCCTCTCTGTTTTGACGGGTTCTCTCCTGACAGTTTACAGAGGCTCGCCCTCCGCACCGGCTTTGTTTTCCTCCCTGTCGTGATGTACAGAAATGTAATTCTACCTTATCATTACGACGCAAACGTGAGGGGGTTTATCCGGCGCCTGCCAGCTTTTATTTGCTTAGCCTCAGTTCACTTGTCAGCTCCATGCCGCCAATACCTCAGACGGGGATTTGCGGCGGTTAAACACGGGCGGCTCCGTCTCCTGCCGCCGTCAGATGCTGCGCGGGCAGGTCCTGGCCGGGAGGCCCCGGAGCGGAATATTCCTCCATTTCGATCCAGGTCCCCTGAGGAAGCCTTTACGCTACTGCATCAAGTTGTTGCTGAGGGTTATGTTTCCCAGCAGAGGGCGGGGCTCTGCAGGATGATTTTATTTCTAGTGTTATCTTCTGTTGGTTTAATTCCAATATTACCGTCTGTTTGCTTATACAACCTATCAGCCGCAGTCATCTCACTCAGACTGGTTCTTATTGGTTATATCAGGCAACGCAGACTTCCAATTGGAGAAGGGAAGTTAGTTCCACCTCCCGGGTTGAAGTTTGGAGATGAGAGACAACAGGAGCAAACGGGTGCCACTCCGATTATAATTGGAGACGTCCAGCAGAGAGACACAGACGACGGGTGCAGACACCAGTTGATTGTAGAGTGTGGGCCGCCTGGAACAAGCCAGGAGCAAATGGAGATGTGTCATGACGAGGCTCCTCTCCTGAGTGAGTGTGGGGATGGGGGTTTTACCTGTTGCTCATTACACCAACCAACGAGCAGCCGTTGAAGAAAAGAAGAAAAGAAGTAAAGTCTTTATTTGTCACACAACACACCACACTACAACACATGCTTGCACACACACACACACATGCACTTGCTTTGGGTGGTGGCCGGTGAAATGGTTCCTCTGCATTTAACCCGGAGGTGTACAGCCACACTGGTCCTGGGCCCCAATTACCTAGACCCAGGACAGGTGTGGCTGCTCAAACCACACCATCCCCACACCACATAAACTCATTCAACAAAAGAACATGCCCGGGGATGGCATTTAACGTGACGGCAGAGATGTGAGCTGAGGACCTGTGCGGCAGGAGTGAAAGGGGCACATTTCGGCACGTTTGGCAGCGTCTCGGCTACGTTTTGAGATTCCCTGGAAACACCCTTTGGATCCGGGGTTCTCCTTGACGAAGGACATGACGAGCCACTGTTGAGCCCGATCACTTCCTCTCCCCGAGGAGTTGGACTGAGTGCACCACCCGTTCCCTCCCACGGTGGGAGCGTTTCAGCCTCGTCTGACTGAAGCCGTCAGCCGCCGCTGAGCGAGCATAACAAAGCTACAACGTTGAACGTCGATGAACGGACCGAAGGAATCTTCAACTCTGTTACACTTGAAGGACATTTTCTTCCATTGGGAGTGAAACGTGTTGAGGAACCAGTTTAATGGAACTGATGTAATATGTTTCAATGGAGAGGCACCGTGAAACAGTGTATTGTTGCACTGAATGCCTGAAGCACCGTATCCACCTGGTTATTAACACCAGAGGGAAAAAAACAACTCTAGAGCGCCGATTTAGAGAGTAAACTTTTATTTATCTTAAAGTCCTCAATATATTTGAAATTGACAGTACCCTGTGTCTCCAGTTCCTTATTGTGTCTGTTATTCTCTCTTTAAACTGCTCTTACGGACTGGGATGCTGGTCCGACATAAATGGAGTGCTCTGTAAACGCAGGTGGCTCACACTACGTTTCCACCTGATTTAACCGACAAAGATGAAAAGGTGATTGTTGTGACTGGACGTCGTGAAGTGAACACGTCGCTGTCACTGATGGAAAAGACAAAAGAAAATGTTGGATATTGGTAGATGTACGATGTAAGCAAATAAATTGGATATTGCAGATATGTACAATATTTGTTAAACAATATGAGTAAATACATAGTAATGTATAATTACAATTTATAGTCTGTGTACCCCACAACAATAACTTTTCTGTGCTTAGAATCGCAAATGAATCTTTTTATATATTCAAAATAATTTTTTTATATTTTTTTTCTATATAAAGACAATTTCTGCTCTGTGTATTTCTGCTAATTTTTTATATTTGTTAATGCATGTAATTACTTTTATTTACTATCATTTTTATTTAAATTTTTATTGTTAAAAATATATATATTAGAGTGTTTTAAATGCTGGTTGTATGATTAATTTTGATATAAGCAAACACAACATAAGCAAATGTTAGATATTACTAAATGCACCATATTTCGGGAATTGCAGAGTTGCATTTCAGCACTTATGCTCCATATGTCACATTATGCCCAAATGGGACGAGCACTGGGGGGATATTTGGGGAACCATGTGAAGGCCGGCGGAGATGGGGGCGGTATCAGTCGGCTGGAAGGGGGGCCCGAGGTTTCAATTACGTAAACATGGAAGGGGTTCTTCAGCGCTGGGATTGATATGTCGCTCCAACAATGTCCAATTAAAAAGAGAAGAATGCTTCCATTATTGGTTTATTAGAATTCCCGCACCTGAACCCGCCGCCGATCCCGTGCTGCTCCCGGTTGGAGGTGGGAGTCCATCAGCCGTGAAATGAGAACATCGCTCCTATAATAATTCATATTTCCCCGCGGTCCGCATAATTTAGTTTTCCCAATTATATCGTGTTGTTTTATTTGCAAAAGCTGATGAAACATGTGCAAAAAATAATCTTTTTTAGTCTCCGTTCTGTGTTTTTAAATTTCTCACTGAGCATCTGGACTTTACCCCGTGTCAGTGTTTATCAATTAATATTCATAAACCGTTTGAATTGGAGGCCGGTTTACCGTTGAATTATGGCTGTTGAATTGTGAAGATGATTGCGCTCCCGGAAGAGCCTTTTTTAAAGCTTGTTTCCTTTCTGTTTTCACAAAAACAGGGCATTCCCATTACATTTTGGTTGTCATTACTTTCCTGCAGGAAGATAGATTGAGAAATAATGACTATGGCGGTGAATGCCGCTTTAATTGCGTGCGCTCTCCATGTTGGTTGTGGAAGATAAAGATGCGTCGGTATCGTATTCCACCAAACTACAAACTAGATTTCAGAACCTTGTGATTGTAATGAAGGGAAAGGCCTGTGGGGGGCGGGGTCTCTGCCGTGACCCCTGCAAACAGGCACCGCGGGGGGCCACCGCTTCCAAAAAAACAATAAAACCAAAGCGGAGCGGGTGGAATACATTAGCGGCAGCGGAGAGGATCTCCACCCGACTCGCTGAATCCGACGCTGGGCCTGGCGCGGAGGAGGAGCCAAGCGGCAACCAAGAGATAAAACAACTCCCTGGCACTGCCGCCACGTCAGACGTGATCACTGCCAGTGAGACGCGGCCGCCATTAGCAGAGTGGGTGTGACTCGTCTCCATTAGAAATTTGGAAATTAGCCTTTGTGTTGCAAGATCAGATTTGCAAGGCTGCACTTATTCATCAGTTCCAGCAGAACAAGTTTTGCTCGGAAAGTGAGAACTATCAGTCGCGATGAAAGGTTTGACTCTCTTTTCCAGAGTCGGTTCTTGGTGAGTCACTCGGTGAAAAGGCTCGTTCCGTCGTCTTCCGCCGCCTCCTCCTCCGTCTCCTGGAGTCAGACTTCCTGTCGTCAGCCAGTCACGGAGCTCGCTGCGCTTCAAAGGGAATCTTTGCGTCGGTGTCACCGCGTGAACGTTTTCAGCAGATTCCAGGTTCCACTCGCTTTCCTCTCGCTCGGTGTTGTGACTGAAGCAGGCGCTGTCAGCAAACGCACTGGTGTCAACATCTCTCTTAATATATATATATATATATATATATATATATATATATATATATATATATATTATTATTATTATTTTTTTTTTCCGGCTCTTTCTCTTGTCATGTTGCGACGGAAGACTGTGATAAAAACGAAACAAATCATATTTGGTGGAGGAGGAAGGAGCAGGTGGAGCCAGGACTCCACACATACCAAATAAATACAGCAGTACTTACCTTCATACTTGTTAAATGAGAGAGACGATTTGTCTTCAATTTCATTCCAACGTCTCTGAATAGACATCTTGGAATGAAATCAAATGCATTGGTATTAAATTCTGCAGAGGCAATAAAACCTGATAAAAAACAGTTAAACCAATTTCAGACAATTACATTTAATTTAAAATGATATTTATTTATTTAGCATCGTTTGAGTTTGGGCATCTACTGCTCAGGCGTACAGGAAACATAGGCTTAATCAGCTGGAAATATCAGAATAATGAGCTTGAATGGCCCCATTGGACAGAAGAGTAGAGCCAGGTGGAGCCAGGGGAGGTGGAGGGAGCGCAGCAACACAGGAAGTAAAGCAGGAAGCAAATAAGGAAGCAAAGCAGGAAGCGAAGCAGGAAGTAAAGCAGGAAACGATGCAAGAAGCAAAACAGGAAACAAAGCAGGAAACAGAGCAGGAAGCAAAGCAGGAAGCAATGCAGGAAACAATACAGGAAACAACACAGCAAGCAAAGCAGGAAGTAATGCAGGAAACAAAGCGGGAAACAACGCAGGAAACAAAGCAGGAAGCAAAGCAAGAAACACAGCAGGAAGCAAAGCAGGAAACCATACATGAAACATCGCAGGCAGCAAAGCAGGAAGCAACACAGCAAGAAAAGCAGGAAATAATACAGGAAACAAAGCAGGAAACAAAGCAGTAAGCAAAGCGGAAAGTAATGCAGGAAACAAAGCAAGAAACAAAGTAGGAAGCAATCCGCGAAACAACACAGCAAGAAAAGCAGGAAGTAATGCAGGAAACACAGTGGGAAACAAAGCAGGAAACAAAGCAGGAAGCAAAGCAGGAAACAAAGCAGGAAGCAAAGCAGGAAGTAAAGCAGGAAGCAAAGCAGGAAGTAAAGCAGGAAGCAATGAAGGAAGCAAACAGGAAACAAAGCAAGGAGGGCAAGACCAGGCTGGCCCATAGAAGTGGGTGGAAGTGTGTAGCGTTGTCAAGTTGTCCAACAGAATCAGCTACACAAGCTACACCTTATTTATGCATAATGCTTCCAATCAAACGGAGCCCTGGTCCATGATGTGGAGCTAAAGGAGACTGGTCACTTTTTACTGGGGCAGAACAGCAGAACTAGACCAAAATGCTGCACTGATATAGTATTTTTTTAATCATTATTAATTTTCTTTTTGTTATTAATAATAATAATAATAATAATAATAATAATAATCATCATTATTATTGTTACTATAGTAACCGTTATTTGTACATCCACCTTTCACAAACAACATGAGGAGGAGGAAGAGGAGGAGGAAAAAACATCTGTGATGCGACAGGGTTTAAAACACAGCAAACGCTGAAGAGAAAATAAAAGAAGAAACAACCGACATCCGCTGAACATCCCTCCATCCCCGGGGGGCCAACATGGCCGCCAGACCGCGACTGCCAGGATGATTTCACAGCTGAGTTCTCCCACACCGAGCTGCCGTAGTTCCCCTGTCCAGCAGGGGGCACTCTGTGTCAGGCAAACAGGAGGGAAGAGCCTTATGATTAAAGAAAGAGAATAGTGGTGGGATGGAGGAGGGAGCGGTGGGATGGAGGAATAGAGTGGTGGGATGGAGGAGTGGAGCGCTGGGATGGAGGAGTGGGGCGCTGGGATGGAGGAGTGGAGCAATGGGGTGGAGGAGAGGAGTAGTGGAATAGAGCAGTGAAGCAGTGGCGCAGTGGGGTGGAAGAGTAGAGCAGTGGGTGGAGGACAGGAGTAGTGGGGTGGAAGAGTGGAGGGGTGGGATGGGGGAGTGAAGCAGGTGGGTGGAGGAGTGGAGCAATTGGGTGGAGGGGTGGGATAGAGTGGAGGAGCAATGGTGTGGAGGAGTGGAGTGGTTGGAAAGAGGAGTGGAGCAATTGGGTGGAGGGGTGGGATGGAGGGGAAGAGCAATGGTGTGGAGGAGTGGAGTAGTGGGATAGAGGAGTGGAGCGATGGGGTGGAGGAGTGGCGCAGTGGGGTGGAAGAGTAGAGCAATGTGGCAGAGGAGTGGAGTGGTGGTGTGGAGGAGTGGAGCAATGGGGTAGAGAAGTGAAGGGGTGGGATGGAGTGGAGCAGTGGGGTGGAGGAAGCCCCACACTCAACCCGAGGGCAAAGTCTGGTCTCCTCACCACTGCTACTGACTGGCCCCTGGAAGTGGACCTCGGAACACAGCTTAAGTTCCCAGCCAGGATAACATCTACACATGATCATTGTTTCTGATTCCACCGAGCAATCGATCATGCTGGAGCTCACAGTGCGCTGGGAAGAACGCATGGAAGAGGCCATTGAAAGCTAGCGGGCCAAGCACCAGGAGCTTGTGGAAGGATGCAGAAGGCAAGGCTGGCAAACTGGCTGTGAGCCTGGGGAGGTGGGCTGCAGAGGACTCGCAGGGCGCTCACTCTGCAAAGTGTTGACGCTGCTGGGCATCACGGGGAAGGCAAAGGGGAAGGCCATCACATCTGTAACTGAAGCCGTGGAGAAAGCCACCAAGCGGCTTTGCATCAAGAAGGCAGAACCGTGGGCAAACGCTGCTGGGACACAGGCCGGGTCTGATCAACCCTGGTCGGGTCGCCTGGGCGAGGGGGTCTGATGCTTGAAAGACCCCAAACACCCGCTGACCCCAGGTAACATCACTGATGATGTGTCCCAGCGCATCTGCAGGATGTATCTCACAACTAGAATTTTTAGTTGATTTCATTTCTTATTGTTTTATTTATTTATTTTCACTTTTGGCAGCGTGTGCTGATATGATCCTGGGGGGCCTGGATAGATGACACCTTCCCAACATGGCCGCCGCCTCATCAATCATTCACACTGGTCGTATTCCCCACAGGTCGCCTGCTGGCCTTCCCTCCCTCCCTCCCCCTCTCCCTCCTTCCTGTCCTCCCTCCATCCCTCCCTCCTGTCCCTCCCCTATCCCTCTCTCACTCTCCTTCCCTTCCTCCTTCTCTCCAAATGTCTTCCATCTCTCCCTCCCTCCCTGCATCCCTCCCTCCTGCCCCTCCTCTATCCCTCTCTCCAAATCCTGTCCTTCCTCCCCCACTTCCTCTTTTTTTTTAGATATGTAGGGGATAAATTATATTGTTGATATATTAATTATGAGAAAATATTCTGGTTATTCTGCAATATATTGCAAATAAATCATGAGTTATGTTTATATAAATACATTCACATGCACATTGTCCGTGCAGAACTCGTTTATAACCATGGCTCGCGGCTCCCTGACCCCGCCCTGCAGGTAATGGCTCCGTACACTCCTCCCACATTATTTTTAGCTCAGGAAAAAAACCCCAACAAACCATTAATTCCTTTTTCCTCACTCTCCTTGAGACAGAGATCGCAAAGTCATTTCACCGTTTGCTCTTTTAATTCGGGGAGAGAATCCATTTTCCGCCGTCGCCCAGGTGGCCACGCCCAATCCCGTGCTGTTAACCCTGCTCGTTCCGGTTCTGTCTAAATTTAAATGCTCCCGATTGTTCCCTGCTCCAGTGGAGTCTGAGCGCTGGGTTTGTTTTTTCCGTCGTAAAACATTTGTTGTGTCATGGACGAAGCGAAGGAATGAGGCTGGAAGCGGCGAGCACAGAGGAGCTGTCAGTGAACACGTGGAGAGAGACGGGCGGTTCCGTCAGTGATTCATCAGATTTCCAGTGTCTGTCCACACCAACTCTTAACGGCAGCGGCAATAAAAACTCAAGCTGTTGGTGATAAATTCTTTGGGGGTTTTCCCGTCTCCCGGCTCTGGAAAAACACATCTCCTCTCGAAACATTAGTGGGATTCCATGATGTGGTCGTACCGGGTGTACACTGTGTTGTCCAGTCCAGTCCAGTCCAGTCCAACGCAGTCCACTTCAGATCGGCCTGGTTTACTACAGTTGAGTCCAGTCCAATCTGGTGCAATACGGTCCGGTTCAGCCCAGTCTGGTCCACTTCAGTGAAATCCAGTCCGGTCCAGTCCTCCAGTCAATTCCAGTCCCGTCTGGTGTAGTCCAGTTCGGTTGAGTTCAGTCCAATTTAGTAAGGTTACATAGTAAGTTTAGTTTAGTAAGTTACATAAACACAGATAGAAACTGTGCTGACACTGCCAGTGCATTGTATGACATAAATATATCGTTTAAATGTCCCAGACCAACCTGACTTCATCTGAATGCAACATCATTATTCCTTTATATCAACATAACAGGCATAAGAAGAACAGAATAAATAACAAAAGATTTGTTCAAAGTAAATTACATTTCATGGTGAAGAATGGTACTTTGAGCTGATAAAGAGGATCACACCAAGCCTCGCATCCCATAATAAACAACCAGATCCAAGAAGGGGGAAATGGAAGGAACCCATGTACTGTACCCATTACTGTAGCATTCCTGCTGCTACAACCCCATCAAACCCTTCATGTACTATGTTCTCTTCTATCATCTTGCTGATATTTGGGCAACGCTCAACGCTCAACACCACACCTAGGGTTGCCAACTGTCCCGTATTAGCCGGGACGTCCCCTATATTGGGCTCAATTGGTTTGACCCATACGGGACCTCCATTGTCCCATGTACCGACTGCTACTCACCGGGCTTCACAGATCCTAGATCAGATACAACAGCAGTAGCAGATCATGTGCTGATCGCACCAGGGGTGAGATCCTCTGTCATTCTCATGCACGGCAGTTGTAGGTATAGAAATGCACCACTTCCTGCAACAAAAACCAAACGAGTGTCTCGGTAATGTCTGGTGTTGCAAAAATGGATAAAACTGCAAATATGCATTGTGGCAGTTTCTCCTCGCGCCACAAGTGACATTTTCAGGGACCGCCGGCAGAGAGACATAGACGACGGGGTTGTAGACACCTGTTTATTGTAGAGAGGAGGCTAGCTGGAACAAGCCAGGAGCAGTTTAATGTAGAGAGGAGGCTAGCTGGAACAAGCCAGGAGCAGTTTATTGTAGAGAGGAGGCTAGCTGGAACAAGCCAGGAGCAGTTTAATGTAGAGAGGAGGCTAGCTGGAACAAGCCAGGAGCAGTTTAATGTAGAGAGGAGGCTAGCTGGAACAAGCCAGGAGCAGTTTAATGTAGAGAGGAGGCTAGCTGGAACAAGCCAGGAGCAGATTAATGTAGAGGGGAGGCTAGCTGGAACAAGCCAGGAGCAGTTTAATGTAGAGAGGAGGCTAGCTGGAACAAGCCAGGAGCAGTTTAATGTAGAGGGGAGGCTAGCTGGAACAAGCCAGGAGCAGTTTAATGTAGAGAGGAGGCTAGCTGGAACAAGCCAGGAGCAGTTTAATGTAGAGAGGAGGCTAGCTGGAACAAGCCAGGAGCAGTTTAATGTAGAGAGGAGGCTAGCTGGAACAAGACAGGAGCAGTTTAATGTAGAGGGGAGGCTAGCTGGAACAAGCCAGGAGCAGTTTAATGTAGAGAGGAGGCTAGCTGGAACAAGCCAGGAGCAGTTTAATGTAGAGGGGAGGCTAGCTGGAACAAGCCAGGAGCAGTTTAATGTAGAGGGGAGGCTAGCTGGAACAAGCCAGGAGCAGTTTATTGTAGAGAGGAGGCTAGCTGGAACAAGCCAGGAGCAGTTTAATGTAGAGAGGAGGCTAGCTGGAACAAGCCAGGAGCAGTTTAATGTAGAGAGGAGGCTAGCTGGAACAAGCCAGGAGCAGTTTAATGTAGAGAGGAGGCTAGCTGGAACAAGCCAGGAGCAGTTTAATGTAGAGAGGAGGCTAGCTGGAACAAGCCAGGAGCATCCCTACACCTCCCATCCCCACACTTCATACTGTTATTCAAAACATGTTCAAAAACACACTAAGACAAGAAGGAGATAAAATGTTTATTTTTTTAAAGCCTTAAACGTTTGCCCCATTGGACTGCATGAAGCACAGTGACAAGCTGCAGCGGAGCTGTCAGGAGCACAACACGTCCTTTAAGCTTCGTGCATCAGCTGCAAATATGGATGAAACTACAAAAAAGAAAAGGTTGTGCAGCTACAACAAACAATGGGAAGCAAAATCGATGTGGATTAAACCTGTCCGTGGTGAAAAGGTAGACCTGGTGAGTCATGTCCCTCTTTTTCTCTTTTGCATTTGAAATGGGTATTTTTGTTTGTTTGTTTTTCTGTAAAAGCCTAAATTGTGATTTTTTTGACCATTTATTTTGAGGTTTATTCACATAAGCTAACATAATGATACCGTTTTAATAAAGCTATAGACTATCTGGAATATACACATGTTTTGCCTTTCCAATTGAATAGGAATGTGAATATACACTGTACAGTATATTCAGACAACACCACGACCACAACGCCGTCGCACCGTGCACTGCACAAAAGGTGGCCACGCCACTGCCACGCCCACCGTTTGTCCGGTGCACGGTCGTGAGGAAGTTGGAAACCCTGACCACGCCTCATTTCTGGGATGTTATTCACAAAGAATCGTTTGATTGTAACGCTGCTGATGTTGTTCCTATGGGGAGGTCGGACCGTGTGATGGGAAATGAGGTTGAAATTTTCCAGTTGTGTGGCAGCGTGTACTTCCTGTCGTGAGCAGATGAAGAACATTGATGTCAAAGTGATTTTTTTCTGGAATTTATAAAGTGGAAAACGAGCCAAAAACATTTTAAATTGGAAGAGTTGAGCAGACCTTGGGGGTCCTGATATGAAAAATGTGGAAAGTACTTAAACAAAGAACTTACATTTAAATTCATATATCCTTCATATATCGATAAATAATATTTTTTACCGCTGCGCTTTGAGTCATATCCATGTCACATGACCTCCAGTTTCTGGGAATGACAGTTTTGAAATGTTTTGGTCCAGATTTGCCTCATTAAGTTTCCTGTTTTTTTTTTTTACATTTCAGCCCAATTTAATACATAGAAAAAATCACTTATATTTCATTTTTGTCAGTGGTAGCACCCATGGTGCCGTGTGCCAGGCTGGAGTACCAAAGGTGCACTAGCCCTCGTGCACCAGCCCTCGTGCACCAGCCCTCGTGCACCAGCCCTCGTGCACCAGCCCTCGTGCACCAGCCCTCGTGCACCAGCCCTCGTGCACCAGCCCTCGTGCACCAGCCCTCGTGCACTGAGGCTCTGCAGACACCAGCTGTTACCTTTTCGTTTTCCTCCGCTCCTCTTAGAACCTCATTTCCTGTCTCAGATAATTCTTCCGTTTTCCCTCTTCCGCACTTTATCTCTCGCTCTCTTTGTCTCGCTCGAGCGCTATCGCTCTCTCTCACACACACACACACACTCACACACACACACACACACACTCACACACACACACACACACACACACACACACACACACACACACACACACAGACATACACACACACACACTCACACTCACACACACACACACACACACATACACACACACACACACACACACACACACACACACACACACACACACACACACACATACACACACACACACACACACACACATACACACACACACACACACACACACACACACACACACACACACACACACACACACACACACACACAGATACATGCAAGTTTCCATGTTGGAATCGGTGTGTGGGTGCCATGACAACAGGGCAAATCAAAATCCAATTAAATGGAACCACCTCCCACTTAACCAGACGCACAAATAACTTGCTCGGGCCTTTCCACTCCCCTGTGCCGGAAAATAACTTTGGAACATTTCAAGCTGATAACTCAGGCCTTTTATTTCGACTTTTCAATTTGAATTGGCTTGATAGAGCTGCCATGGACTGTATAAAAAAAAAGAACATGGCGTCTGTGACACCACCCGCTGGTTTCTAGAGGGACGACTAGAAACCAGCCTTGAGCCTTGAGTTTGTGTTTACGCTCGCCACCATCTTGGTAGGATGGAGCTTCTTGAAACTTAGACTCTAAACTTTGTGAACTAGGGTTTAGACTCTGAAGTCTAATGCAAAAGATAATTTCTATTTATTTCGAGTGAGAAATATCAAATTTTTCCATTGACTTCCACTGTTCAGAGGTTTCCAGAAGCAGTATCTAGTGGTCGTTCGCTGAACTGCAGTTTAAAGAACGTTGGCTGGATGCTCACGGTTGCCGCTTGGGTCTCAATTGGAGTCAGCATATTAATATTAGAGCAATTACAAAATGTTGAGTATGATGTTGCTAGTTGTGTTATGTAATGACTGCTTGGACACAAAAACACTGTAACCACACCTTAATTATTATAATGATACTGTACTAATAATAAACTTAATTTGTGTAGCACCTTTCATACGCAGCGTGCAACTCAAAGTGCTTTACATTACAGGCAATCAATAATAATAATATGAAAAGCAGACGAGCTGCAGCGCCCGAAGGGGAAACACACTCAAAATTAATATTTATCGACCATGGAAAATGATCCCCAAATATTGGTGGGGTTTATTTAAAAAAAATAATTGGAGTATTAGTGGTACTGCTAAAGACAAATAACTTGAGATCAATGATTTGAAAAATGATGATTGAAAATCATTCGCTGATTTCATGATATGTCTTTGTCCACGTCATGTCTCCGCATCGTCCTTTTGTTGGATTCCAGAGCCGGGGCTGGAGAGCGGCGCTGGCTCTGCGGGGCTCAGGGTCGAGGGGTGGATCCGCCCCCACGCCCCCATCCGCCGCTGGGTTTCCACATCGCTCACTGCCACGCCCACATGGTCGCCGCGTACCCAGAGAGGCACGCGAGAGCCGGGCAACGCATCCAGCCCCCTGCTCCAAGAGACCGCCCAGCCCCTCCCTGCAGGCCCCACACCCACGCACCATGCCTCACTCCCCCCAGGCCTGAGGCCCCACGCGTCACACTCCACGCCCCACACACCACACCCATGCCCCCAGGCCCACGCCCCACACCCACGCCCCGTGCCCCGTGCCTCACGCCCACGCCCCACACCCACGCCCCACGCCCCACACACCACACCCATGCCCCCAGGCCCACGCCCCACACCCACGCCCCGTGCCCCATGCCTCATGCCCACGCCCCACACCCACGCCCCGTGCCCCATGCCTCATGCCCACGCCCCACACCCACGCCCCACGCCCCACGCCCCACACACATGCCCCCAGGCCCACACCCCATGGCTCATGCCCCGCGCTTCATGCCCCACGCTTCACACCCATGCTCCATGCCCCACGCCCCACGCCCCACGCCCCACGCCCCACGCCTCATGCCCCACGCTTCACACTCCAGGCTCCATGCACTACACCCGATGCCTCACGCCCCACACCCCACACCCCACACCCCACACCCCACACCTCCAGCCATAAACCACCCCGGCATTAGCTCAGCAGTGGGTCACGGGCGGTCACGGAGAGACAATGATCAGACCCACCACTGAAATTAAAAAGGAATAATGAACGATTTGGGGAGAGAGAGAGAGAGAGAAACAAAGCGGCTGCACTCCTCCTCCACCCGTGTGGGAGCGTTGGTGGTGTAGGATGCAGACGCTGAAGAGCCCTCACAGAGCTGAGGATTGTTCTGAGCCCACGGGGCTCGGCGGGGCTTCAGGCTCCTACACCACACTGCTCAGCCCACGCTCGTCCACTCGTCCGACTGGAGAGGGAGAGCGAGAGAGAGGGAGAGGGAGGGAGAGAGAGGGAGGTCAAGGACAGTGAGGTCATGTGTTTAGTTTGGCTCTGCCTCCCTCTCCACCTCCGTCTCCGCTGCTGCTTCACCTCCGCCCGCTCCGACGCGCACAACGCTGCGCAATCAGCCGACGACCGCGCGCCTTTTGTTCCACGTTTGTTTGCCGGGTGTTGTTGCGGTTGGAGCCGCTGTTCAAAAGGTGGCGGTGGTGGTTGTAGGTGGCGGTGGTGGTTGTAGGCGGCAGTGGTGTAGGTGGTGATGGTTGTTGACGCGGAGCCACAGCTGCTGTAATAAATGGGGGGGCACGGTTGATAAAAAGCCTCTGACAATGAGATGATGAATCTGTCGGCGGCGGCCGGCGCTCGGCGGGAGCCGCCTGGAGGGGACGGCTGTGTACTCTATCCACTGCAGCTCGTTTATCACCTGAGCAGCAGGTACTTCAGTCAAATACTGCACGGGGGGGGGCACTGGAAGAAGTACTCCCAGCTTTGACTAAAGTACGACCGTAACATAACACAACACCCCCAACCCCGACGGAAACACTTGAGGAAAAGTGAAAGTACCAGGCTGACATTTCACTGAGGTAAAATGACTGAAATAAAAGGTGGATCGTAAAGGCAGCGACGGTGAAGGTGGAGTCAGAGTTCTGAGGAGTCAAAACATTTAAAATGATTTTGTTTATTTAACGTTGTTGGAGGGGGGGGGGCGCTCTGCTGCTCATCACTCCCACCAGGTAAACACAGAAAATATGATTGAAATGTTGGAGTCATGGGCTTGAATCCCCACATTGGATAGAAGAGTAGAGCCCAACGGGTGGAGGCCGGGGAGGTGGAGGAAGCACAGCAACACAGGAAGTAAAACAGGAAGCAAAGAAGGAGGCAAAGCAGGAGGCAAAGAAGGAAGCAAAGCAGGCAGCAAAGCAGGAAGCAAAGAAGGAAGTAAAACAGGAAGCAAAGCAGGAGGCAATGTAAGAAACAAAGCAGGAAGCAAAGAAGGAAGAAAAACAGGAAGCAAAACAGGAAGTAAAACAGGCGGAGCCCTGATCTTAAAAGTCACACAGGCTACGTCACGTTACCAGAGTCCCGACTCTCACAACCGCAAACCCTGTGCTATCAAATGTGACTTTGGACCACGCCCGGTCAGAGACCTCACAGTAAAAATAAAAAATGTTCTATTGAACAAGATTTTAAAACCCAATCTCCAGCAGAACCCTGCTTGAATTTTATCAGCCCACATATTTATTCTGTCCATCTGTTTCCACCAATAAAGACTTGTTTGGACTCGACCAATGAGGACGCGTTCCAACACGGACCTCATGAATATTCATATCTCGCCCAGGAAATAAAGGCGCTCCCTGTTGCTCGTCTGGACTTCCTCTTCTCCTTTTGCCGAGCGGCTAAATAAGTTCATTTATTGTGGAATATGCGACTCATTTGAATATTATTAAATAGTGTCGGTAAAGAAGTTGTTCTTCTTGTTTCCACAATAAACCACACAGCGGCGGCTGCTTGAATATGGCTTTTATTTGAGCTTATTTTGTTGTGTTTTATTCAAAGTTGACAATGGATATTCAGACGCTCCTTTGTGTGTCTCTCTGGAAGGTTCCTCCATTGGCCCCGCCCCTTCAGACCGTCCCACTAACGGAGGAATCTGTTGGGTTGGGGGCCCCTCTTTAAGTCCATATATTATACAGCTGTTTTCCTCTGAATCTTGATGCCCATTCACGCTTAAAAACAATGCAAAAAAACCCAAAACACACTACGACATCCTGTCGTAGTGCCGGAGCGAAGCATCCTGGAGGCGGGTCTTATCACGTGGGGGCGGGTCTTATCACGTGGGGGCGGGTCTTATCATGTGGGGGCGGGTCTTATCATGTGGGGGCGGGTCTTATCACGTGGGGGCGGGTCTTATCACGTGGGGGGCAGGTCTTATCACATGGGGGCGGGTCTTATCATGTGGGGCGCATGTCTTACGGCAGAATCTCCGCTCACCATCCGGATGAATGGGATTCCGGTTTGTTGTTGTCGTTCGTCGGATCCGGTGTGATCTTTACTCTTACCTCCTCCGCCTCAGACACTCCTCCTTTTCCTCTTCGTCTTCCTCCTCCTCTTCCTCCTCCTCGTCTCCCTCCTCCTCTTCGTGAACACGTTCCATAGCTCTGACCTCGCTGTTCTCACCACCCTACAGCCTGACTCCAGTTTATTTAGAATATTAACAAAGCCGATGCTCCAGTGGATTTATCAAACCGCTGTAACGCTAAGTACACACAGCTTTCCTGGTTTCCTCCAACATGCATATTCATGAGGCTGTGTTTCCCCCAAAAAACCTCGTTACATATTCATACACGGGCCGCTCGCTTATACACACAAGTTAAACTACTATGGCTTTGCGGTTTTTCTGAATTAATTACATCAACTGGTCGGGAACGTTTGCCGATGATTCCACAGTTTCTCCCCCCAGACGCAGTGCAGCCGCTTTTTAAGAAACAAACTGGGGTCAAATTTAGTTTAAAACCGTTTTGCTTTGATGACACTGTGACCGGTTTTCCCATGACCGTTCACATTTTTCTATCTTGAATAGTGTCTCTCTTTTCGGTTTTTTGGAAAATTCGGTGATGGTGAGAAACCTTCCTTTAAAGACTCTCCTGATCCGGCTTATAACTACTGTACAGTAATACGCATTTTGGTCAAAGTACTTGGTAATGCCATGTCAAATCAATGGCTTCACCACCTTCTCAAATGGAACAAACAGAAAATAAGGTTTCTCTCGATCAAATTTTCCAGAAACCAACGTGAGACAGACCATAATACTAAAATGTAAAGTATCATGAGGATAATGGTGACAATGTAAAATGTTTGTGCTGAGTAGAAAACAGGCTGGAACTTGTTTGGACACTGGGATGGTCCTTTGGGGATGAATGGATAATTAGAAGTACAGGTCTCTATTTTAAGAGACATTGTTTTTATTTATGTAGTTTGTCAAACTCTCCATCTCTTCCCTGAGGAACTGGAGCTGAAGTGTGATCTGGTACAAGTTTGAATCAGAACCAGATCTGCAGCAACTCCACATCGTCTGGAGAAGAAACCGCAATCTGAGAAGTTTATCTCAGTATCTCAACATCTGAACATCTGAACATGTCATCATGTAAACATGCAAACATGTAAACATGTACACATCTGAACATGTCAACATGTAAACATCTGATCATCTGAAAATGTAAACATGTAAACATGTAAACATGTACACATCTGAACATGTCAACATGTAAACATCTGATCATCTGAAAATGTAAACATGTAAACATGTAAACATGTACACATCTGAACATGTCAACATGTAAACATCTGAACATGTCAACATGTAAACATCTGAACATGTAAACATGTAAACATCTGATCATCTGAAAATGTAAACATGTAAACATGTAAACATGTACACATCTGAACATGTCAACATGTAAACATCTGAACATCGAAATATGTAAACATCTAAACATGTAAACGTGTACACATCTGAACATGTAAACATGTAAACATCTGGACATGTAAACATGTAACCATCGGAACATCCGAACATGTAAACACCTGAATATGTAAACATCTGAAGATGTAAACATCGGAACATGTGCCCATGTAAAGTTGCATACATGTAAACATCTGATCATGGAAACATATAAACATCTGATCCTGTAAACATGTAAACATCTGAACATGTAAAGGTGTCAACATCTGTACATGTAAAGAGATGAGCACGTAAACATGTAAACATCTAATTTTCAGTTTCTCAGTTTCAGTTTCAATTTCACTTTCTTAGTTTCAGTTTCAGTTCTAGTTTCAGTTTCTCAGTTTGTCAGGAGCCGCCTCCTGCCGCCGCCTCCCGCCTGGTGAATTCAACTCCTGACATCCAGGGACCGCGGAGGGTTGTCGCTGACGGAAATAGACTTTTGTTTTTGTTTTATTTCGCTCTCTTTTTGCTTCCAAACACCAAAGCATCTCTTTATCAAACCGCCGCCTGCACCTTGAAGTGCGAGCTGTTTTTAGACGTCATGTAAATCAGCTGCGCGCGGTGGCGGCGACGCCGGGCACGCCTCAAACGCTCGTAGGAACACGATGCTCAAGTTGCCGGAGTCTGAGGAGTCTGAGGGGCTTCGGTACCAAGGAGCCAAATTGGCCGGGAACGCCGCCTCGGAGAATTAACCGGCAGCAAATGGTGCTTTCGAGCTTTTCAGCCATTTGGGGAATGAATGCCCCCGTGCGTGGCATGTTGCTTTAGACCTGGAATGACTCCCCTCAAACTAAAACTTTCTTTTTCCAGATCAATTCATAATCGCTCAGCAGTCTGAGGAGCCGTGTGTCGCTACACTGCGCGGTCTGATGTGCGGTCGATAGCCAACGCCAGCTGATTCGCAGCGGGGGGGGGGGGGGGGGATCAATAATAAGCAGATTTCCTGAAAACTGGGAAAAAGGCATTGACTATGTAATCATCCGACTCTCTGCAAATGGTGCAGCAGAGATTCTGACAAAGAGGCAACGATCGCTCTTCATGTGGTTTTCAGAAGCATGAATCCTCAAGGTCAAACTGGGAGCCTGCTCTGCGTTGACAGCCTGGAACACAGTAGAATACAAGACAGTAGAATACAAGACAGTAGAATACAAGACAGTAGAATACAAGACAGTAGAATATAACACAGTAGAATATAACACAGTAGAATATAACACAGTAGAATACAAGACAGTAGAATATAACACAGTAGAATACAACACAGTAGAATACAACACAGTAGAATATAACACAGTAGAATACAACACAGTAGAATAGAATAGAGTAGAATACAACACAGTAGAATATAACACAGTAGAATAGAATAGAGTAGAATGGAATATATGTAAAGCCTTATTGTGTTGCTGTGACGCTGTAAATGAGATTTTTGCTGCGGTTACTAGAATAAAAAAACACAAAGATATGAGTCAATTGTCTCACACACACACAGACACACACACACACACATACACACACACACACACACACGCGCGCACACACGCACACGCGCACACACGCACACACATACACACACACACACATACACACACTCACACACACACACACACACACACACACATACACACACACACACACACACACGCGCACACACGCACACACATACACACACACACACACACACACATACACACACACACATACACACACACATACACACACACACACACACACACACACACACACACACATACATACACACACGCGCGCACACACACACACACACACACACACACACACACGCGCGCGCACACACGCACACACATACACACACATACACACACACATACACACACATACACACACATACACACACACATACACACACATACACACACATACACACACACACACGCACACACACACACACACGCGCACACACGCACACACATACACACACACACATACACACACATACACACACACACACACACGCGTGCACACACACACATACACACACATACACACACACACACACACACACACACACACGCACACGCACACACGCACATTTTGGTGGATGTGTACGTGGGTGGAGGAGCAGTGTGCAGGGATTATGTTTCTCTTTGGTGTTTCCTTCCCCAGAGCGGACGCAGGTTCCATCACGCGGTGAATCCCAATCGGAGAGTTCTGCAAATACAATAGATATCCAAAAGACCAACAACAATGCACATACAAAAATACTTATAACTCATACTACATTATGACGTTATTACTCTATTATTACAATATCTCGAGTGTCTCAACTCTAAACGACTATTATTATTATAAAGTTATAACATTATTATGACAATGCTATGACACTATATTGCAGTGGTAGTGTGTATGTGTACTAGTAGCGTGTATGTGTAGAAGTGTTAACAGAGTTGATGGTTCTTTCTGTTTTTCTGCAACACGATGGAGACCTTGACGAGGGTTCCTCCTCCAGCCTGTGGATGGAGGGATAATGGAGACGACTCCTCCGGGCTCAGATGAATATTCAGCCTCGGTGGCGTCGCACGAGCGCAGATCTCTAAAGATAGAAAGAACTCACACAACACACACCCAGAGAGGAGGGGAGGGAGGGGGAGGAGGGAGGGAGGAGGGAGGGATGAGTGACGGCTCCGACCTTGGGAGCTGCTCCGCGTTGTGCTGATCCGCGGGTTAACCGGGGATTCTGGGAGTTGGAGGGTCCCACGGCGGAGCGTTCCTCCTGACCTCGCAGTTAATCGATAACCCCAGCCCCCGACCCCCCCGGACCCCCCGACCCCCCCCGGCCGGTGCTGACGGAGAAGGTGGAGGGGGTGACGGATAGAGGAGGTTGGAGATGTGCTTCCAACTTGAACGCCAGAAACAAAAAATCACAAGGGCTTTTATTATTGTCTGCATTCCAAACATCATGTGGAAGATCACAACAACGTTTAAGGTTTATTTATGAAGCTCCTTGATGGTCGTACTAACAGGTCGTTAAAAACAGGAAAAGAAGCTTCATTGTGCTTTTAATCAGCCCACTCTACACGGCTGTTGCACTATAATCTTTAATAGGTTCCAATGTGTTGATTGGGGCGACACGGCGGACGTCCGCGCTCCACCCATCCCCGTTCTGTCATTTAGCAGATTAATGGCGATCAACTGAAGCTGACTTTCATAAATCCTCGCTGACAGCCCGCGGGGAGCGTTCAAAGCTCCTAAATCAGTGTATTCATCCAGAGATTTTAAATATTTAGATGAGTCCCTGAGGCCTCCAGGCAATAAAAGATTATTTACCCGGCCAGACGAACAAACCGTGCATCTTAATGAGCCCACGTCGCGCTACATCTGTATCGCGCCAAAGCGCAGAAGTGCCTCTGCCGCTGCACCGGCCGCCTTCCGCAACTTGGCCCCAAACGTAGTGTTCTACTGGTATGAGTGGGGGTAGGGATGGGGTGGGGATAGGTGTAGAGATGGGGGTAGGGATGGGGGTAGGGGTAAGAGTAGGGATGGGGGTAGGGGTAGGGGTAGGGGTGGGGATAGGGATGGGGTGGGGATAGGGGTAGGGATGAGGTAGGGATGGGGGTAGGGGTGGGGGTAGGGATGGGGTGGGGATAGGGGTAGTAATGGGGGTTAGGGTAGGGGTAGTGGTAGGGTTTGGGATGGGGTGAGGATAGGGGTAGGGGTGGGGGTGTCAGTTCAGTGAGGAGGGTGGAGCAGTGAAGAGGCTGTGTTTACATGGTGCTTCATCTTTCATAGCTCTGCCTGTAACATCCATGTGCGGTGACAAGCGGCAGCAGCAGCGTTGGCAGCAGCAGCCTCATTGCATCAGGTTGAATGAGCTTCCAGACGAAACTCTCCTGGAAACAGGGACCTGAGCTCAAGTGACAACAGTACAAACCTGAGAGAAGCCGCTCACACACCAGGAAACACACGACACCACCAGACAAAAACAGCATTTTGACTTTGATGATGGAGGCACCACAGTCGGTCCCTGAAGGAAGATGCAGCTCATGGACCGAAGGAGATGGAGGCAGCATCTTTGACTCCACCCGAGTGCTTTCTGAAGAGGAGATCTGGGTTCCCGGGCTGGGGTTGACGCTCGCCGCCAAGGACTTGTGCAGCGGTGATGGACTCTGCATTTCTGGGGAGAAGCGACTTCTTTTTCCATTGACTTCCATTCAGTCGGATGTTTTCAGGAACATTTGAACGTTTGCCACAAAATATTAAAAATGTCCTAAAAGCTGCAACCAGTTCAGCTTGTGTCTGTTTCTGTTCTTTCTCGACTTCTACCTTCGTGGAGTTGAGGCGCAGCGTTGCGTGTCGCCCCCACGCTGCGTGCTCTCCTCGAAAAACAGATGGAGGCGCCGGCGGAGGTGGAGGGTCGGTGAAGACATGATGTCGGGGTCCGAGGTCACAGTGCGGCTAAGAAGGAGCGTCGTCTGGAGCTCAGAGAGCAGCGGACGGAGCCTCGGAGCTTCCGCCTCCACCTTCTCCTCCTCCTCCTCCTCCGCCTCCTCCTCCTTCTCCTCCTCTACCTCCTCCCCCTCCTCCACCTCCTCCTCCCCCTCCTCCTCGTCCTCTACCTCCTCCACCTCCTCCACCTTCTCCACCTCCTCCTCCTTCTCCTCCTCTACCTCCTCCCCCTCCTCCACCTTCTCTACCCCCCCTCCTCCTCCCTCTCCTCCTCCACCTCCTCCACCTCCTTCTCCTCCACCTCCTCCTCCTCCTCCTCCTCCGCCACCCTCCTCCACCTCCTCCTCCTCCTACTCCTCCATCTCCTCCTCCTCCTCCTTCTAAGCTTTCGCCTTGCAACGTCAGCCGGTTGGTCGCTGGTCCATGTTTGTACAAACTCATATGAAACCATTTTGGGGAAATTAGGTGGTGTCTTTTGGGGGGTGGAGGGGGTGGAGGGGGCTTGACCAGAGATTGGCGGGTGAGGGCGGGGGTGGGGTGGGGGCTTCCTAAACAGAGAGTTTACACCGAACCGGAGGAGCTGGAAATGTCAGCGGCCATGGAGGCAACAGTGGCTGAGTGAACCCCTGCCGACGCCTCCACTCCGCTCCACCCTCCACCCTCCTCCCCCATCGTTGAACAGACGTATGTGGATGTGTGGAGAAACCGCAGCTGTGGATCATGGTGTAGCTGCAGTGTTTTACATGGAGTTAAAAACCCCCAATTATTCGTGAGTCAGATAAAAAGGAAATGTCTCTTCATGTTCTTGACAAATAAGGCTCCGACCCCGAGCGGCTGCAAACAAGGCTCCGGCCTGTGGCGGACCACAACGCATCCGGGTCTTCTCCAGCCACAGCGGTGTCATGTGATCGCGTGACACAATCAACTTATAATTCATCAATTAGAATAATGAGCTGGCGCATCCCATTTAGTCGGAGCGCTGAGAGGCTGGTCTCCCGCCGCCACGCGTGAGCGTCTGGCCGCTGCCGTTCCGGGAGCCCCGGCGCCGCGGCTGTCACGGCGACGCTCTTCTCTGGGCGAAGGCACGGAACGTGTAGTCGCTTAATCTCCGCGCCTGACAAACCCAGCCCCCGAAAAAAAAGGAGGCGTGTGAAAAGGAGAAAAAAAACGCGTGCAATGTAATGCTTGATGGCGTCGTGACTCCGGGCGCCGCCGCGCCTCAGTGGACACTAATGAATTGGCAGCGTCAGCGGATTGAACCCAGGACCCAGAAGAACGACACTGATACCAAGGAGGCAAGAGGAGGAAGAGAGAGAGAGGAGGAATAACTGAGCAAGGACAGAGAGAGAGGGAGGAGGGGGGAAGGTGTGAGAGAGAGGGAGAGAGAGCGACAGATGGAAAGACGGACAGAAGCTCCTCTTACGCAGCCTTTTCAAGGCAGGAATGTTGCGCCATTATTCCGCCTCAGAACGGAGGGAACATTGTTGACCCGGTGCTGAGGCGGCAGCGGCGGTTCGTGACGGAGCCGAAACCACGTCCGTGTGAAAGGGAGGGCGGGCGTGGCCGGGCCAGGGTGTGATGTTTTGGTGACATGGTACGTGTGCGACCCGCGGCATTTGCTGCACGAAGTTAAAATATTTTACATTTTTTCCGTCCTACGTGACGCAACTCCAGCCCGACGTTACGCAGACGACAACCAACTCTGCCACCATCACCTGGTGCTAACACATAACCATAACCCCCCAACCCTAACCCCCCAACCCTAACCGCCCAACCCTAACCCCCCAACCCTAGCCGCCCAACCCTAACCCCCCAACCCTAACCCCCCAACCCTAACCCCCCAACCCTAACCGCCCAACCCTAACCCCCCAACCCTAACCCCCCAACCCTAACCCCCCAACCCTAACCCCCCAACCCTAACCCCCCAACCCTAACCCCCCCAACCCTAACCCCCCAACCCTAACCCCCCAACCCTAACCCCCCAACCCTAACCGTAACTGCCTGGCGCTCCAGAGTCCTGGAGCTGCACCTGGTGGATGCTGCTTCTCTGCCACATCGCACTTAAATGGCTTCAATAAAAACCTGTTTGGGTCTTGAAGCGAGGAAGCGGGTGGAGGTTTTGGACGTGGTGACCGCGTGCGCCGTGGTTTGTCTGGTGACCAACTTATTGCTTTTATAATAATATAATTAAATATCGATGATTAATACCGGGAACAAAAGAAGGTCTTCTATCGCCGGTGGAAACCAGGTGCTGATCACATCAGCGCCACGCCCCAGGACCACGCCCAGGAAGCTGGCACGGCCTCTTAAATCACACACAGGGGGCAGCGCTGTGCCACCTCCGTCAGGTTCAGTGTAGAAAAGAAAATGGTCTTCTTTAAGGAGGAGCTAAAGAGAGAGAGAGAGAGAGAGAGAAAAGAAGAAGAGAGAGAGAGAGAGAGGAAGTCAGCAGCAGAGAGGTGTGAACAGCCAAGCGTCTCATCATGTTAGATAAGATCGGTGCTCGGCTGAGCAGGTCTGGATGTTTCACTTCACCTGCCTCTGTTATCTCTGTCTCTCTCTCTCTCTGTCTCTCTCTGTCTCTCTGTCTCTCTCTCTCTCTCTCTGTCTCTCTCTGTCTCTCTGTCTCTCTCTCTCTCTGTCTCTCTCTGTCTCTCTGTCTCTCTCTCTCTCTCTCTGTCTCTCTCTGTCTCTCTGTCTCTCTCTCTCTCTCTGTCTCTCTCTCTTCCAGCTGCATATTATCCTCCATCATGTGCTGTTGGATGACGTTCCTTTGCTCGGTCATGGGGAGGGAAAGGGGAAGAAGGAGTTGCACCTCTCTCTCCGCCTCCTCTTGCTCTCCGTCCATCTTGGTAAACTTACTCCTTCCTTTCCTCCATCACTCTTTTCTCCTTTGAAAACCATCCCACCATCCTCACCATCTATCGAAAACAATCATAAGATGGTGGATTGAGTAGAGGTGGAG
>NC_137195.1:2198171-2200671 GCF_960531495.2 Zeus faber
CAGTTAGCTCCACCACTGAACCCCGAAAACACCCCAACCCCCGCCCCCACCCACCCATCCAACCCCCACCCACCACCACGACCCTCCGCCCTCTCTCCCTGTCTGGCATCACAGCAGATGGGTGGAGGTCTGTGATCTGTGGAGGCAATTTTGTGCATGGCTGCCGTGGCCTGTCCTAGTGTGACATCTCCTGCTGCTAGACTGGATGCAGCCTGACCTTCACACTGGTCTGCTGTACAGCTGTCAGCCTGGGAGCACACACACACACACACACACACACACACACACACACACACACACACAAACACACACACACACACACACACACACACACAAACACACACACACACACACACACACACACACACAAACACACACACACACACACAAACGCACACACACAGACACACACACACACACACACACACACACAAACACACACACACACACACAAACGCACACACACACACACACACACACACACACACACACACACACGCTGACATGCCAACACAGACACACAGACACACAGACACACACACAGACACACACACACACACACAGACACACACACACACACACACACACACACACACAGACACACACACACACACAGACACACACACACACACACACACACACACACACACACACACGCTGACATGCCAACACAGACACACACACACACACACAAACACACACACACACATACACACACACACACGCTGACATGCCAACACAGACACACAGACACACACACACACACAGACACACACACACACACACACAGACACACACACACACACACACACACACACACACGCTGACATGCCAACACAAACACACACACACACACACACACACACACACACACACACACACGCTGACATGCCAACACAGACACACAGACACACACACACACACACACACACACACACACACAAACACACACACACACACACACACACACACACACACACACACACACACACACAAACACACTCAGATAGACACACACGCTGACATGCCAACACACACAAACACACACACACACACACACACACAAACACACACACACACACACACATACACACACACACACGCTGACATGCCAACACAGACACACACACACACACACACACACACACACACAAACACCCACACACACACACACACACACACACACACAAACACACTCAGATAGACACACACGCTGACATGCCAACACACACAAACACACACACACACACACACACACACACACACAAACACACACACACACACACAAACACACACACACACACACACACACAAACGCACACACACAGACACACACACACACACACACAAAAACACACACAATTACATGCGCACACACAAACACATACACACACACACACAAAAACACACGCACACACACATGCTGACATGCAAAATCACGCTCATGCAATGAGAAACACACGTGAGGATGTTACACACACACACACACACACACACATATACTGACGTGCACACACACTCGGACATGAACGTACACACGTGCGCAAACACGCACTCAAGCACACACTCTGATATATATATATATATATATATATATATATATATACGTAAATGTATATATATATATATACATATACATATATATATATATATACATATATATATATATATATACGTATATATATATATATATATACGTATATATATATTCAGAATATACAAAATGCAATACTATGCAGAGGATAAATTATTGTTGTTGTTGTATAGGGTGTAAATTGAAATGTGATTGATCCCCCCCCTCGTGTCGTACTCTGCACCTTCAAGCCACCTTTTCCAAACTGGACGCTCCATCCCCCGTCAGGAGTTCAATGCCAAGTAATGGAGGAACAAATCCACAAAGTACCTTCAGTGTAAGAATCACTTCTCAGCCAAAGCAACATGATGCCACAGCGTCTGACGTTGAACCTCCAGGAGTCACTGGAAAAATACCTTCAGTTTTACTGCAATATTCTCTGTCTACCGGCGCAATTTTCATTGCTGCGCTCCAGCGTGACCGGTGTTACACCCAAAGGGGTGACTCGCCGAATTGCTGCACTTTACTGGATTTGAAGCAAAGATTTTGACGGGACCGAAAATGGTGATTTGTTTGTTTCTGTAAAATAACCTCACGCGTACCCCAACACACAGCTTTCATACAAATATCAGAAACACTTTTTGTTCATTGTCGGGAGGAAATGAGCTGCGTAGCGAGGACACACTTGAGCACTTTACTCTGTTGTAAATGTTTCTCTTCTTTTCACATTTCTATTCGCTGCGGTGGCAGAGTGGCTCAGGAGCTACAGGGCGTCGTCTGGCGACCTCAGGATTGCTGGTTCGACGCTCGCTCCTTCTGGCTCCGATGGTTCGCTTGGCACTGTACCTGGCCTCTGCCATCGGTCCTGACGCTCAATAAGGGGCTTTCTTATCTTTTCTGCATCATTGCACATTATCTCCCAACCGC
>NC_137195.1:2205671-2223171 GCF_960531495.2 Zeus faber
AAAAATAGACGATAGGTAATGATCTGTTGCTTAAAAGGGGGCGCCGGAGTGAGAGAGAGAGAGAGAGAGAGAGAGAGAGAGAGAGAGAGAGAGAGAGAGACAGAGAGAAAGAGAGAGAGAGAGAGAGAGAGAGAGAGAGGATGGTGAACCGAGAGGAGGAGGGGCCTTATTTAGCAACATCTATTTCCACATTTGCCTTGAAAACAAAGGGAAGAACAAAAGAAATGTAGTTCCTTGAATTACTGAGGGAGCTGGCATACTTGTTTTCCACGCTCTGCGTTGGAATAAAAGATTTGTCTGCAAATAATTTATTCCGGCTCTTCCCTCGTCGTTCCTCAGTTCCTCTTCCTCTTCCCCCCAGTGATACCCAGAGCCTTTCTGCAGAGGAATTCCTAATGATAAATACTTCACATTTCTGAGCATTTGAAAGGGGGTATTTGGAGCAGGAGGAGGGGCGCTGTACTCGCCCTGCGGGGGGCAGCGCTGCCCAGGGACAGCGGGGGCCGATGGGATGGTGGGAACACGACTCCATCGCTCTGCCGTTCCACTCCGCTCAGGTGTCAGGCAGCTGCAAAGGTCACACACAACCACACGGGGAATAAAGCCACATCGTCGCGCCTGCGATCAATAATTGATTTGATGATCATAACTGTCATAATGCTAGGGAATATTATTCATTCCGTTCCAGTAGGAAGCCGGCTCTGCAACAAAGGAGACGGCTGGGCTGTGAGTAGGAAGCGGGGGATGAAAAGAGAAAGATGGAAAGAAAAATAAAAGGGAGAAAGATCTGGATCTCAACCAGTGTCTGACAATGGCAATGGGGGGGCTAATTCATAAAAGGATTGCGTGGCTTCTGCAGACTCTAAAAATAGATAGATAGCAGCTATGCATTCAACTAAAAACAATCCTTCCAACTCTGCCATGGCAGTGGGGCACCATGTGGGGAACCCAAAACCATTCACTTTCTGAATGGAATAAAGCCTTTTTTTTTTTAGTTGTCGTAGAACAAATACAAAAGCATCCTTGGAAAGGTCTCATCTTGTAGATTAACATATGTAAGTTTGAGAGATTTCGGTGGATCCTAAAATGAGATATTGAGCTTTGAACCCTGACCAACGGTCACCTTTGAGCCGTATATACAGTGTATCTCAGTAATTCAAAGAACTATCAACGGAATATATGAACACAATAAACCAACCAAATCAACCCCTAGTAACACATGTATGTCATTTTTCCACACATACCTTCTTTTCATTTTTAGGTGAATGATAACATAACTACTTTACCCATGAGGCCATTGCATCAAGATGCATAACAAAATGGCACAGAATTGTAGTTTTTGTAGATGTTGGGGTTTGGGATTAGGGTTTTTGCTCCTTTAGGAGACACGTCTGTATGATATCAACCTTGTTCTCAGAAAAAAAAAATTTCATTAATAATGCCATGAAGAAGTACTACACTACCCATAATCCCAGATCACACTACCCATAAACCCATAATAAGTGTTACAGTGGCGTCTCTGATTGGTGGAGCTCCCTGTTAACATGGACATGCTTACCGCACTGGCTGATGGGTACACAGGCTCGCAAATGCTTTTTTTAGTAAATTTTTTTTTTAGTCATTTTAGCAGACGCTTTTATCCAAAGCCACTTACAATTGTTCAAACACCGACGGACGCAGCCATCAGGAGCAATTAGGGGTTAAGTGTCTTGCTCAAGGACACTACAGCATGCTAGCAGGAGGAGCCTGGGATCGAACCAGCAACCTTTAGATCACTAGACCACCAGCTCTACCGCCTGAGCTACCATCCCCATAAATGCTGATATTTACATCCAATTAAATTGTATCTATGAATGAAATTCATACTGAGGGTATGTGTGGCAGTTTCGCCACCACATACCACCCAAGGGGCATTTTCAGGGCATTCCGGCACAGAGACACAGAAGACAGGGGGTTGTAAACACCAGTTTATTGTAGAGAGTGGGCTAGCTGGAATTTGCCCAGGAGTGTGTGTGAGGATGAGGGTTTTTACCTGTTACTCGTTGGTTGGTCTAACAAGCAACAGGTTAAAACTCCCATCCTCTCACACACTCAGGATAGGAGCCTGTCATGACATGTTCTATCTGCTCCTGGCTTGTTCCAGCTAGCCCACTCTCTACAATAAACTGGTGGTTGGAGTCCGGTCTTTGGAATAAATTCCCTGAGAGAGTCCGCGTGTGACCATAGGATGGGCCCCAGTCCAGATTTAAAGTTAAACCCTTCTCTGATGAAACCCCAAAATAATTTGCCAGAATTGTCAACTTTTTAAACTCTGTTTCCATCTTAGGTCCGACATTGCCTGCACTCAAAACGATTTCCCTGGGGGTGGGAGATTAGAATTTCCCAAACCAATCACTAGAGACCGACGTATCTAATCTAACGTTATTTTATGTCGACATTGATGCATAGCTATGCCAACGCACTGGTTTTGTTGGAGTTTGAAGAGTGGAGCCGAGTGAAGTAAAAAGACAGTAAAGCAGAGTGTTGTCTGCCTCGATTGCAGCGTCTATCTTGTCGGTCGCCATTGTTGTTGTTCCTCCTCCTTGGTTCCGGGCAGCGCACAGGTGCTCATAGGGCCGATGGTTTTTCAACCGAGATACCGTTGTTTCATGTCATGGTGCCAGACCAGAAGGAACAGTCAGCCCGATGGAATGGGCAGATTCAAAGGTCTGGACCCAGGCAACTAAATAATAAAAAAAAACAAAAAACAAACAAAAATAAAATTAATAATAATAATAATAATAATAATAATAATAATAATAATAATAATAATAATAAATGCATGTCCAGGTTAGTCACGTTTGTCACAAATTGAAATGCAGGATCACTTCCTATCGAGCCGAATTACAATTTTACAAGTTCACATGGAACACAGCATCAGTTCAAGCAAATTTTCAGAATTCCCATGGAACGCAGCATTACTTCCCACTAACACAGGCCACAATCTGCACGTAGATAACAAATTGGATGATGATGTCACAAATCTCCCCGCTCCATAAACTCATCCTGCTCCACACCCCAACCGGAAGTAGCAGAACTTTGGCGTATCGTTCTGCTACTTCGGGTAGGGTTGCAACGGTTTTTTCGCAAATCCCTGCTCCAAACATAGATCCATGTGGATCAAACTTGGACAACAAGTTTGAAAAGCCCTGGCTCCAATCACACTTCATTCATGTCTGTGGGTTCAGTGGTTGCTGTGTGCAAGACACTTTCAGCCGGAAAAAAACCTTACAAGGAGAAATATAATAATAAAAATCTGAACCAAAACAATAGGGTTCAAGCCCTGCAGGCTGGACCTCTAATGATGAGCCCTGAACACAAGCTGGAGTTCAGGGCTGAATGCCAACTTGAGAACGTGACCCCGTTTGGTGTTCTGCTTGTCTCCCGTCTCCCTACCGCTGTTACACTGGGCAAATGACATCCAAGAGCGGTTCGTCAGCTGTCTCACATCACGTCCCATTCAACTGCCGAGCCAGAGAGAGAGAGAGAGAGATTCTGAAAAAAAAAACAAAAAACGAACACATCAGGAATGAAGAGCTTTCAAAATTGTCACAAAATGTGTTTACGCTCGGAGAAAAAAGACTTTATTGAGCTGACTGTCCAATATGTCAGAAGCACAGCTCTACGTGAGAAATCCTTTTAAGACATTGATTTGTTAAAAAAAATGCATCTATCTATCTATCTGTCTGTCTATCCATCTATCTATCTATCCATCTATCTATCTATCTATCTATCTATCTATCTATCTATCTATCTATCTATCTATCTATCTATCTATCTATCTGTCTATCTATCTATCTATCTATCTATCTGTCTGTCTGTCTGTCTGTCTGTCTATCTATCTGTCTATCTATCTATCTGTCTGTCTGTCTGTCTGTCTGTCTGTCTGTCTGTCTGTCTGTCTGTCTATCTATCTGTCTATCTATCTATCTGTCTATCTATCTGTCTATCTGTCTATCTATCTATCTATCTCTCTGTCTATCTGTCTGTCTGTCTGTCTGTCTGTCTGTCTGTCTGTCTGTCTGTCAGTATGTCTATCTATCTATCGGTCTGTCTATCTATCTGTCTGTCCGTTCGTTCGTTCGTCTGTCTGTGTGTCTGTCTGTCTGTCTATCCATCTATCTGTCATTGTTATTAATATTACTATCACTGTTTATGTCGGAGGTAATTTAATGCAAATACTTTAGCAACACATACTGTATATGTACTAATGAAGATCCTTACATTGAAAGAGTGAGAGAGAGAGAGAGAGAGAGACAGAGTTTGAGAGACAGAGAGAGAGAGACAGAGAGAGAGAGAGACAGAGAGAGAGGGCATAAATGACCCAATGAAAGTTTATGAGGCGTCTTCACGGCCTCCGCTCCATGGGTTGGTGGAGGCTCCACCCTGGGTGTAGCTGAAGCTGTGTGCAGCCCAACCTTGAGTCCGGTCTGGGCTGCCAGGCCTGCGCCCCTATGTGCTGACCTTCCTACCGAGGAAGGTCAGCACTTCTTCAGAAAACCCAGCGAGGTGACCATGATGGACCCGTTTCAGCTCAAGCACAGGAACATCTTGAGCAACGGAGACGACCGATGTCCCCTGTGGGTGTGATCCTGGGTCTGGACCTGTCCTGTGTGGACTCCATCCTTAATCCCTCTGCATTGGCCTTGTTCTAGACACTGCTTGAGTGGCTCTACTCTGTAGGCTACGCCGACGCCATCCAGCTCAGCTTCATATCTGTCATTTACAGGGAATCATTTATAAATTTAGAGGAGATTGCAGCGGTAACTTCTCGTACGACCTACCTCGCCTACCAAGGCCCTCAAACTGCAAACAATTCCCTATCCCATGATCCTCAGTGGCGTCACGCCTCTGGAATCAGAACAGCCTCGGTCTTCCGTGACCTCTGACCTGCTCTCCACGCTGCCGAGGCAGCAGAGACTCGGTGCCTTGCCCGCACCTCTCGGCTTGGTGCGGCTCCTCTGCAGCCTTGGGGCGGGTGGCCTCCGCCGCGCCCGGCGCTCTGTTTGCTCTGCGCGGGCTCCCCGCTAACCTCGCGCAACACAAATCATCTGGAAAAAGGATCGGGAGAGCAAAATCCGCCCCCGTCACGCCGGCAGGGAAAAGTACCTTTTAAGATCCGTCAAAGCCTGCGCTAATAGGGGTGATCCATCTCAGGCTTTCAAAATGTCACAATCCACCCTGGTTCATTTGCATAACCTCTAGAGCGTCCTGCGAGCGCGGAGCATTGATTTAGAGCCGTCTCTGGAGACATTCCTGCTGTTGACATTGTCGTCCAGGCGAGTGCTGCGCTGCACTCCTTAATCCGCCGAACTGAGAGTGCACTGACTGCAGTTCCACGGAACATCAGGAGGTATTACCACCTCGTCAACCCCTTAATCTACTGCCTGCCCCTGGGCAAATATCACCACAGGATCTGTGATAAATATTGGAATATCCAGACTGCGATGGAGGCAGCAGGATGTGTCGGGCTCAGATCCCCTGTGAACTCCTGAGCTTATGTAAACATAAGCAGCTTTTTATTTTGGGGAAAATAATCAACATAGTTGAAAATAAAGGGAAAAAGCGGCATGAAGACATTTATTGAACATGGGATCTTAACAGTAAAATTATTTACCACGCTGATTTAATAACAATAATTTGTTTGATCATTTTATGTAATTTATTATAATGAATATCCAATCACATCTCGGGAGGAATTTCCGAGGTCCAACAGGGTTTGGGTTCGGATTTTGGGACCTGTGAAGCTATTGAAGACCTGTGGAGGTTCCTATGGAGGTTCCTATGGAGGTTCCTGTGGCAGTTCCTGTGGAGGTTCCTGTGGAGGTTCCTATGGAGGTTCCTGTGGAGAACGTTGCTTTGCTTTTCTAGCTCCTACTTCAGGGTAGGTGCTCTCCCAGTACAAGAGGAATCTTGAGTGAAGTATAAGCGCACAGAAAAATGGAACAAAACACCGACAAATGTTTTGTCCAGTCGATTAAAATCATGAAACCAACGACACGCAACAAACACACAGCTCCGACATCGGCGTCCTCCATCTTGTTGTTGTTGTTGTATGTTGCGCAGAAGTGACATTGCTATACAAACCACCGGCAGGCTGACGTCCCCTCAGTGCTCCTCTTGGTGGTGGGAATGCAAACAGAAACACAGGCCTGGGAGGGATGTCGTTCTCGGGGGAGCTCCCAGTGGGCAGTTCCTCTCAGGGAAACCCCAGAACTGTTTGGTCCGAAAAGGCCGAAAGTGTACTTTTCCCAAACTATGCCAAAGTAGCCCGGAAGATATGGAAGGACAACAGACAGGGTCCCTTGAAAACAAAGGTAAATGATGGAGCGTCAGCTGCAGTTAATTTGTGAGTCTCAGACAGGAAGCCGTGGAGGGTTCATCCCTGCTTCCATCTCTGCCGTTATTAATCCCTGAGGACTTCGTCGTGATAGCGATCGCTGAGATGCAGCGACCCCGAGAGGAAATGAGAAAGGACACCAGGCCGGACGGCCCGGCGGCTGCACAGCTGGAGACTCCTCTGGAGGCTCCAACTGTTATGATTTACATTCTTTATATCGTTATCCTATATCCCCAGAGTGAACCCTGACCTCTTCTACCCGTCCGTCCTCATGATGATCTATTCATCACTGTCGTCTAAATGTGCCCAAGCATCGATCAACCACCGTCACGTGGCTGATACCAGCGCTTCAGGCACATCCATCTGGTTAAACAGGATGTCACAGAGACATCCATCCATCCATCTATCTATCTATCTATCTATCTATCTATCTATCTGTCTATCTATCTATCTATCTATCTATCTATCTATCTGTCTATCTATCTGTCTATCTATCTGTCTATCTATCTATCTATCTATCTATCTATCTATCTATCTATCTATCTATCTATCTGTCTATCTATCTATCTATCTATCTATCTATCTATCTATCTATCTATCTATCTATCTATCTATCTATCTATCTATCTATCTATCTATCTATCTGTCTATCTATCTATCTATCTATCTATCTATCTATCTATCTATCTATCTATCTATCTATCTATCTATCTATCTATCTATCTATCTATCTATCTTTCTATCTATCTATCTATCTATCTATCCATTCATCCATTTGTTTATCCATCCACCCACCCATCCATCCATCCACCCATCCATCCATCCGTCCATCCATCCATCCATCCATCCATCCATCCATCTCTCCACCCATCCACCAATCCATCCATCCATCCACCCATCCATCCATCTCTCCACCCATCCATCCATACATCCATGTATCTATCCATCCATCCACCCATCCATCCATCCATCCGTCCATCCATCCATCCATCCATCTCTCCACCCATCCACCAATCCATCCATCCATCCACCCATCCATCCATCTCTCCACCCATCCATCCATACATCCATGTATCTATCCATCCATCCACCCATCCATCCATCTCTCCATCCATCCATGTATCTATCCATCCAATCATCCATACATCCATCCATCCATCCACCCATCCATCCATCTCTCCACCCATCCATCCATGTATCTATCCATCCACCCATCCACCCATCAATCCGTCTATCTATCCAACCATCCATCCATCCATCCAACCATCCCTCCACCTATCCAACCATGTATCTATCCATCCATCATCCATCCATTCATTCATAAATTTATCCATCCACCCACCCATCCACTCATCCATCCATCCAACCATCCAAACATCCATACATTCATCCATCCATCCATACGTTTATCCATCCACACATCCATCCATCCATCCATGCGTCCATCTATCTTTCTATCTATCCATCCATCCATCCATGTATCCATCATCCATCCATCCATCTGCAGTAACACAGGCAGAGAGATGAAATGAGATTATTTAATATAAATATGTATTCATGAAAACAAGCAGCCAATATGTTTTTATATAAATGTGGATTATTCCATCTCACTCTTTTCACACTTTATATTTCTCTGACCATTTTGCTTTTCAAAAAAAGAAAAGATTATTTATTTCGGCCGCACAGTTTCACCGTGAATTTTCATTACACGTCCATTTATTCAGCACATTTTCGGTTGGTATTTCCATTTCGCTGCTGCTCCCGCCGTGCGTATAGTTTTTGTCTTAGCTTTGTCTTGCCGGTGGTGTGATAACCTTCTGCCAGAGTTATCTCCGCATTCCAAACCGCTGCTTTCTGACGGAGCAGCAGAAAACACAGCATTCTGCAGCACAATGAGCCATTAGAATGCACAGCGATGGGGCATTATATTGAAAAGTAAAAGAGCAGTCGTACTTCACGTGCTCCGGGCAATGAATCTATTTGGGAGATGCAACATCATAGTATTGTATTTGTATGTGTGTGTGTGTGTGTGTGTGTGTGTGTGTGTGTGTGTGTGTGTGTGTGTGTGTGTGTGTGTGTGTGTGTGAGAGGGGGGGGGGGGGGTGGTAAAGCTGAGAATGATTCATGGCGAGGCTTAGGGATGATGATGAAAATCGATAAAGAATAATAAATGAGATACGACGGAGCAGATTATGAAGGTTATTGGGATATGAAAAAGGACTTTGTGGCTTTTGTTCTCTCAACCGACGGGGAGGGAACGCACCTGGAGGAGGAGTGACATCAGATGGTGTTGGTGTGGGCCTCGAGGGTGGAGAGGGTGCTGGACTGACTCCATATAAAAACTGATGGAGGAGACGCTGACCCTTCTTTCCCATTGAGACGGCCTTGAGCAAGCTCCCTGAAATATTAGAGTTTCGAGCTGAATGTTTAGGATCATCTCTTTGGGTATCCCAATGAGACTCCTAGGGCCCAGAGTCCCAATGAGACTCCTAGGGCCCAGAGTCCCAATGAGACTCCTAGGGCCCAGGGAACATAGGGCCCTGGGAACATAGGACCCTCAGAACATAGGACCCTCAGAACATAGGGCCCGGGTAACATAGGGACCTGGGAAGATAGGGTCTGGGAACATAGGGACCTGGGAAGATAGGGTCTGGGAACATAGGACCCCTAGAACCTAGGGCTCTAGAAACGGAACGTGGACCCCGCTCTGCAGACTTTCATCCATCTTCCATTGGTAAAAAATGGTCCGAAAAACATCACGTCCTACAAAGCATCAGAAAGAACAGAATTTTAATGAAGTTGCAAACTTCCAGTGACCTGACGGCTTTAAAAGTTGTGTTGAATATGTCACAGTCCTGAATATTAAAAGTGCAATAATACAGACAAACAATGCGAGAAAATTAAAACACCAGGCACCGCTCCTCCCTTCTTTATCTTTAAGAAAACATACAGGAGCTGCCTGCAGATTAATTAAAACCTTATATTGATTATAATACGCCCGTGGAGGAACACTTACAAATAAATAGACAGCTGGTACCTTTCAAGGAGATCTTCACAACAACAAACTCTGGGTTGCTATACCGACAGGTGAAAAAACCCAGAGCTAATCTGCATCCAACAGCTTGGTAGGAGTTGGACGGCGTGTTCTGGTGTTTTTTCGGGATGCGGTTGGAATCCTAATCACCCTGTTTGTCTACTGCGCCGGAATTTCTTTGATTCCAAACTCGTGTCGGCACCAAAACTCTGCGGCATCGACAGAGATCGTCATTAAGAGGCACGTCTGCTCGGATAAAAAGTGTGAAACAACGGTCGCCAAAACGATTACTCAATGGCCGAGCATCTGGAGCGGCGAGATATGACGACTGACGAGTTTAGCTCATATAATGTGGTTGTTTTGGAGGTTGGAGCTGCACCGGCTCGCTTTGTGCGCCGGAACCCAAATTCTAATTCGACTTCATGTCAACACCCCCTATGTTTTTTAACGTTTGAGTGAGAACGTGCTTTTTAAAATCAACTCTGTTTGATGGAGAGTGGGAGGTATGGCGTGACTCATCCAGCAGAGAAATAAGAAGCCGAACGTGGAGTCATGTCTTTAAGTTAATTAATCAGCGAGGCGCCAATTAATACTGTGGAGTGGGGGTCCTCCACACAACAGGCTCATTACGACTCACTTCACTTAACAGCCTTCAGTCGTAACATCACACTGGCTGCGTCCAGAGGACCCATGTGGAAGCCGCCACCACAGGCAAGTGCAGAGGGCGTGGCGGAGGACCGGGCCCTTTTCCCCTTCATGTCCACGGGGCCCTTTTTATCAGCTGCATTTTTTTGTTTTGTTTTGTTTTGTTTTTAAACGTTGGCGGGCATCGAGATTTAGTTGGAAACAGCTGTATCATACACTGACTAAAAGCAGGGCCCCCAACCCGACAGATACCTGTGCTAGTGGGAGGGTGGGAAGGGGCGGGGCTGATGGGGGAGCGTTTCTCCCAGAGAGATGCACAGAGGCAGAGCGGAGCCTTTTTTTTCAGTTTTTTTAATTTTGTATTCAAAATCTGAATATCAAGTGTCAACTTTGCATAAAACAGAATTATATAAGCCCAAATAAAAGCCATATTTAAGCAGTTGTGGCTGTGTGGTTTTAGTGGAAGACAGAAGAACAACTTCTTCCCTGACATTATTTCTTTTGATCACGCCAGGATCAATAATAGTGTTTTAATGAATCGGATTTGGTTAAAAGTCCTTAATATCCTAAAAATGAAGAGTCCCAATTTGCCGTCCCTGGCGTGGAGAGAAGTGCGTGTCGGCGTTTCAGCTCCATCTCCACCAGCACAGCGAGGTGCCTCCACCCAGGTTCAGATCTGCAGTTTCATTAGCTTTGCTGCGATAACATCTGCCACCCAGTCTTATTATTTCACTCTGGAAATGCTTCCCCCGCTCGCCAGACTGAAATTAATTTTGAGTAAAGAGAGACTTGGTATCGCGCCGCAATAGACAGAACCACATATTTCCGTTTGAAGCTAAATGATAAAACACTCCTTTTGGAACTGTCTTGTCAATCAGCGTTTGACTCGACTGTAGATTTGATCTCGAGCTTTTCAAAGGCACCTGTTCCGTCTGGATTCCGGAGACGGGCGGGGATCGGCTTCTCGGCAGCGACGCCGCAATTAATTCGAGAGCTTTTGAGCGGAGCGCCCTCCTCCTTTGTTCCGGTTTTTATTTTTCTAAGGAGCCGTCATGTTTTTGTTTGGGTGAAAACACGTAGCGCGAGGCTTTGGGCGCGGAGGTGCGCGCGAGTGAGCCACTTGTGCGACACTCGTACCCATGTGTGCACAAGATAAGGCTCAACAGAGACAGAGGAATAGAAGCTGAGAGAGGGGGAGGTTGTTGGGCTCCATAATGTACAGGGTCCACAATAATAGACGTTTTTTTGCTCTTAAAGGCATCTTTTTTTGAAGACAAATAATAAATTACACATATTACACAAAACACTATTGAATAAGACCAAGAATAATAACAATAATAAATATAGCTGCATATACGGTATAAACGGCATCTCCGGTGATGCAAAGTTGGTGTTCCAGATACAGTAGTTGTAGGCTTCAATTTTTCGAGAATTCTTTCCCCAAAATTAACAATAAGGAGCTGCCGAACAATAACAATATCTGCAGAGTGCGGACTCAACCCAGATGGGTAGAACTCGGCAGAGTTCGGTTTATGGGTTGCATTTTCCCAAGATGCGACCCATCAATTGGCTTTACACTGAATCCGACAAACGACAACAACAAACCTGAAGTCTCATTAATTTCTACAGAGTCGGATTCCACGCAACAAGCGCCTCGGACACAAGATGAAAATTAAAAGACCGACCGATACAGGAATTGAGGACCACCTGAGTTCATCCCTTCATTCACCTCCACTTCCTGTCGGCTTATCCGCTGTGTAACGGTGGAAAAGGTCGCTCACGCTGCGGTCCGAGCGGAGCCCTCCGACAACCCGTCTCTGCTTCCTAAGTTCTAATCTTATTTGCGGGTTGTAATGGCAGGGCGGGCGTGTTGGGGAACAAGGCGGGCTGCGTTCGGCGGCTCGCGGTGCATAGTGCATTATCATTAGCCGGGAACCGCACATTAATATTTCATCAGCTGTGGCTCGCAGGCATGATGTGTTATTCTCTCATTCCCAGCAGCTGCCCCCTCGCTGGCTGTGATACAGGACTCCCCTCCTGGCTCTCCTCCTTGGGATTTTAGCTTCGCACCGTAGGAGCCAAGACTTCAGACTCCAGATAATGTCAAACCAACCTACTCCTGTTTAATCGCAAGACTCGCTGACCATTTCAATTGAAACGGCTCGACTCTTCGTGACCCTTAAGAAGAGACATTTCCTTACAATTCTCTTAAAGGGGACCTATTATGCTCCTTTTCAACTAGTTAATATAGGTCCCCTACGTCCCCAAAGCATGTTTTTCAAGTCTTTTTGCTGAAAATAACACGTGTTCTTGACGCTCTGTTTCAGTGGGAGGAGCCTCCCTCCTGAGGCCCCTAGTTCTGTCAGCAAATGGGGTTTGAGCATGGCTTCCGGATTTTGTTCTATTAACTACATAACTTTCACTGATTTCACCCTATCAGTACACCAAAATGTGTTTCTGAACAGGTTTTAGGCGAGAACAGAGCAATCCAGTTTCTTCACTCACTCATATGTGACCCACCGCAGCAAAAGCCGCTGTTTCTAATTTCTAAAAGGGCCAGAGCAGCCAAATAAGTTGAAAAAGAGATGAGAAGGAAAATTTGATTTTTCCAGATTTGTGTTCCTTTGTGGGATTTTTTTTATCTCAACGTTTTTTCAAAACTGAGTTTGATTTATAAATAATAGAAAAATTTTAAACCGTGGAGTTAAATATTCCCGTTAGATGACATGGGGAAACACAGTTCACTTACAGAGACGCTGAACAGCGCTGAACAACGCCGATCCATGGTTTCCTTTAATGCGAGCGTCCAGGTGAAGATCATTCCTCCATATTCCATGTGATGTGAAATCACAATGTGAAACCACAGACTGAATAAGGACATCCGTGACCAGCTGACGTCAGCTTGTGCAGAGAGTAGAAAAAACCTTTGGAAACGGAGCGTTCAGAGCAGTTGGAATCGTCAGCGGTGTGTTCACAGACATTACTTTGTCATTAGTTTACCTCATTATTTGATACTTTGGCCACATCTAATATAAACAGTAACATCCAACATCCATCTAACCCTAACCCTAACCCATCCAACAGTCACATTATATATATGACAGCAAATATTGAAAGGTATAATAGGTCCCTTTTAAGGACTTGAAAAGTTGTCTGACTGAAAATCCTTTAAATCCGTCAAAGTGTAAACTTACACTTTGACGTGATCTTTGTGATCTTTACAGATACAAATCCAATCATTTCTTGGAAAGCCGGGGATGTCAGCCTGGTGAGGTCAGGCAGGTTAGTTCACTGTGTTTCACTGTTATTGTTCAACAGTGATTAAGCGACCTCCACTACATTTCCATTAGCGACTTAGCTTCCACTCTGCTCACTCAAGGTTTTGTGTTGTAACATGTATTTGCATAACGGAGCGTGTTGGGCTCGACCTTACGAGCCAAATTTAGTGACCATGGAAAGCGTGCTGGTCCAACTGACCTCCAAGGTGGGAGACTTGCAGCAGCAACACACTGGAGTTGACATGACTCCAAACGTGTCAGACCAACAGAAAAATGTCACCGTTGATCCTTTTCCATCAGTTTAAGATGAGATAAGATAACACATGAGTATCGAGCACCTTCATAAGATCACACTTTATCAATCCCCGTGGGGAAAGTCACACTCATGCTTTGCACATGTGTGCACAGGCTAACAGAGAAGGAGAAAGTTGCCGTAATTATCCTGGAGTTTGTGTCTGTGCCCAGAGTCAGGATTTCTGTGCAAAGAACTCTTTGACAAAACTTTAGTAAATTCTCCCATCTGCAAAAGAAGTAACTGTCTGATTTTGCTCGTCTTCTGACACGCTGCATAAACCGTGTGAATGTTCAAAGATGACACTTTTAAACTTAGAACCTGTTTGACACATCAAAGGGCCGGTAAATCAGCTTTCTAAATGTCACCGCGGGGGATCCACCGCGCCTTTGATGTCCATTTTATTAACAGCTGCGGTGACAACTCTGACAGTGTTTCAACACCCCCCCCGTTCCAATACGCACGCACAGTACCGTTGTGAACAGGAATCGAACAGCAGCAGGTTGTCATCTCCTGAATGACAGAAACTCTGTGGCTTTTTGAGGAATTACACTCTTCATCCTCCCAGATCCCAGCGATGTGAGGCCCAAAGCCACTTCAGGACCTCGATGCTGCATGATGTGTAATGAAACACCCCACTACCCCAACCTCAAACACCCCACTACCCCCAACCTCAAACACCCCACTACCCCAACCTCAAACACCCCACTACCCCAACCTCAAACACCCCACTACCCCCAACCTCAGACACCCCACTACCCCAACCTCAAACACCCCACTACCCCAACCTCAGACACCCCACTACCCCAACCTCAAACACCCCACTACCCCAACCTCAAACACCCCACTACCCCAACCTCAAACACCCCACTACCCCAACCTCAAACACCCCACTACCCCAACCTCAGACACCCCACTACCCCCAACCTGATACACCCCACTACCCCAAACTCAAACACCCCACTACCCCCAACCTCAGACACTCCATGACCCCAACATGAGACACCCCGCTACCCACAACCTCAAACACCCCACTACCTCAACCTCAGACACTCCACTACCCCAACCTCAGACCCCCCACTACCTCAACCTCAGACCCCCCACTACCTCAACCTCAGACACCCCACTACCCCAACCTCAGACACCCCACTACCTCAACCTCAGACACTCCACTACCCCAACCTCAGACCCCCCACTACCCCCAACCTGATACACTCCACTACCCCAACCTCAAACACCCCACTACCCCCAACCTCAGACACTCCATTACCCCAACATGAGACACCCCACTACCCCAACCTTAGACACCCCACTACCCCGAACCTGAGATACCCCGCTACCCCAGCCTTAAGCACCCACTACCCCAAACTCAAACACCCCACTACCTCCAGCATCAAACACCCCACTACCCCAACCTCAAACACCCCACTACCCCGAACCTCAGACACCCCACTACACCTTACCACAAATGCCCCACTACCCCAACCTCAGACACCCTACTATCCCCAACCTCAAACACCCCACTACCCCCAACCTCAAACACCCCACTACCCCAACCTCAGACACCCCACTACCCCCAACCTCAGACACTCCATTACCCCCATCCTGACACACCCCACTACCCCCAACCTCAGACACCCCACTACCTCAACCTCAGACACCCCACAACCTCAACCTCAGACACTCCACTACCCCAACCGCAGACCCCCCACTACCCCCAACCTGATACACCCCACTACCCCAACCTCAGACACCCCATTACCCCAACCTCAGACACCAACCTACCCTCAACCTCAGACACCCCACTACCCCCAACCTCAGACACTTCATTACCCCCAACCTCAGACACCCCACTACCTCAACCTCAGACACCCCACTACCCCAACCTGAGACACCCCACTATTCCGAACCTGAGATACCCCGCTACCCCAGCCTTAAACACCCACTACCCCAAACCTGTAACACCCCACTACCTCCAGCATCAAACACCCCACTACCCCAACCTCAAACACCCCACTACCCCTTACCACAAATGCCCCACAACCCCAACGTTCTCCAAACATCTCCGTCTCTGTCTTTAGGGGAAGAGTCCCCATCAAAATAAATCAAAGGGAAGCAAAAGAGGAGTCTGCATGAACAAATTTAAACTTTATACCTGAGTCATCTCTCATAAATAATAATAATAATAAAACATTATAAGCAAGATGGGACAGGTTCTCTGTGACATAACTATCTTTCACGTGTACAATTCTACCTCTGAACGTCAGCATTTCCTGGATGAGGAGTACGTTCGTGGGTGAAGCTGATTCAGCAGGTTTCCAGGTGGAGACCGAACCCGACTCCCAGCAGCGTCTGTCCCCGGTGAGAAGGAGAACAGGAACGCTGCCAGAGGACGGGGAAGAGTTCTGCTTCTCCCCATCGTCATGTAATGTTTCTCTGTCACCACTTCCCCTACTTTTACTCTACTCAACCTCTACACTGTACTCTACCTCCCTCCGCTCTACCTCTCTAATGTCTAATCTACCTCTTCTCTTGCTCCTTCAACTCTACTTCTACTTTACCTCCCTTAAGGATACCTTTATTCTACCTGTACTCAGCCTACCTCTACTCTACATCTACTCTACCTCCGTCTACTCTAATCTACCCCTACTCTAGCGCCACTCTGCTTCTACTCTACCTCTACTCCACCTCTTTCTACTCTACTCTCTTGTCTAATCGACCTCTTCTCTAGCTCCCTCAACTCTACATTCCTGTACCTCTACTCAACCTATACCACTACTCTACTTCCACTGTACTCCACCCCCTCTACTCTACCTGTACCTCTATTCAACTCTACGTCTCTCTAATCGTCCTCCTTTCTCGACCTCTACTCTACTCTCCAGAGAACAGATGAGAGAAGCCTCACATTTGGCGATATCTCGACACAAATATGATTTGTTATATTGAAATATTTAATATAAAGACAGAATGCGATTCAAAATGTGGTCCATCGGGGTCGACGTGTGACACAGCGCAGCAGGCTGCTGCCACGGAGGGCGGCTTGGCTCTCCTGGGTTTGAGGAGTGCGATGTTCTGGTCCCTTCACTTTTCAAAATGTCTTCTCTGTTTCACCGGCCCTCCGCAAAACACATCAAAAGATTCGGCTCGTTGTTATGCGCGCGAAGCCACACAATGACTTTAGCAGAAGCTAATTAGCCCAATCAATGGCGCTAACGAGCAGTTGTTGTGGTAATTTCTTTGCGACCTCCATTTCGCGCAGGGCTCTGAGCTTAGTGATTTTACTGAAGAGCAAATCTGATTAAAATAATTCAATGGCTTGGAGCACGTGGTGTTTTCCATACATCCAACCCCAGTGTATTTTCATCCGGGAACACTGGGGTTGAAACAGAAAACACAACCTTGGAATCAAATTTATGGTATTGATGGTGTTGATATTCTGATCTAGTTTGATTTTCTGCTTTGATCATCAAACTGATGCAGCTGTCAACGCTGTTTTTGGTTTCAACTAAAGGTTCCAGCGCAACGGCTGTTTAAATGCGATTTAGCCCCGAGTAAGGGCTCTGACACCAGGCCGGCGTTTTCCAGTCACGTATCCTGTGGTGCATCATCGTATCTCCATGGAGAGCGTCGGCGTTTGTTTATGTTGGTAACATGTGGAGATGCTGCGTAATCCTTATTTATCCATAAGTAATGTGATTACAATGGACTCATTGCTGTTTTCACTGGTTAAATTGTTCAGTGGCTATGAAATCCTGACTCATCAGTGGATCAATGGCTTCGCAAAGTTTAACGTCATGTATAATATATGGGTGCTATCGCCCGTTATCTCATTGGACGAGATGCACAATTCCACCAAAAGCCAAAGCAAATAC
>NC_137195.1:2228171-2293171 GCF_960531495.2 Zeus faber
ATGAGACTCCCACTCCCACCAAGCCACTGGGCTGCTTTTCGCACACAATAAATACATCAAATAATAATAATAATAAATGTAGCTGCAGGCAGTTTTACACAGGTCCGGTTTGTTCATTTTAGGACCGTGTTACAATTTTTGGGCTTTTCTGAAAAGCATCAAAAGTTATTCAACTTAAAAACATCATTAATGATGTAAATTATGTACAACTATCAAATTCAGTTGAATAGATAACTTGTCTATATTGTAAAGCAGAAAACATTTATGGAACTTTAACATTTATTCGTTATTAAATTTATTATGGAAGAACTTGTCAATACTTAACACATTGTTTTTAAATTTAAATCTGCTACGTTTATCTGCAGGAAACTGTTTATTCATGAAGTTTCTATAAAACAACCGTTTATTTTTTACTTTAAACCAAATCTTGGTTTTGTTATAACTTACAGGGTTGTGTGTAAGTGCATGTGCAGCCTCAGAGACGGGAGGTGACATTGGGTCACGTGTGCGTCAATGATGATGAATTTTCATAGGTTTACGTATTTATGGAGATTTACGATAGCAATCAAACTCACATAATTTTAGCGGAGACTTTTTTGCTTGAATTACATCTTCAAGAAGTCACGTTTGCATGAAACGAAATATGAAAAACGTTGTTTCTGTGAGAAATGACCATTTCACAGCTTCAATTTTTCCGACACCTCGCCGGATCTTGAACGCATCACTCAGTTGCACATACGAGTGGATTTGACACAACGTGGTCAATAGTGTGTGGATCAATGTTTTTCGTATTTTTCATGAATCCGGCAAAGTAATGAGCACCACGGAGATAAAATATCAATCTAACAGATCCACAGACATCCACCAGGTAAGAATGTACATAAATATATATATATATATATATATACTGAAAGCTTATATTATGCTTATATTATAATAAGGCATCAAATAGTAACAATAAAAGCAAAGAATAAAACACATTAAAAACAGTATAAGAAGAAATTGATACAAGGAAATATCCAACAAGCAATTAGCCTCTGAGCAAATTATTTATATTGAATTATTGATCTTGAATTCACTTCATTCTCAAATGATTCTCACTGGTGGATTTATCGACAGCAGGGTCCATCCTGGAATTAGAAAAATAAATTATTTTTAAAAACAAATATATAAATGTTGTCCATTTTCAGTGTGATCTTTACATTACATTACATTTATCAGACGCCTTTATCCAAAGCCACTTACAATTGTTCAATCACTGACGGACGCAGCCATCAGGAGCAATGAGGGGTTAAGTGTCTTGCTCAAGGACACTACAGCATGCTAGCAGGAGGAGCCTGGGATCCAACCAGCAACCTTTAGATGACTAGACCACCAGCTCCACCTCCTGAGCTACCATCCCACCTACCACTCCTTTATTAACTCAAATATTTTTATTTTAAATAAAATAAATATTTTTCACAAAGAATACACACAAATAATAACAAATACTTACACATTAATCCCATTGTCTATTCTTTATATTAGTATATCTATTATACAGTGAATACACACACACACACACACACACACACACACACACACACACACACACACACACACACACACACACACACACACACACACACACACACACAACAACATTAAACATAACAATAACAGTAACAACAACAACGACAGGAACAACATCATCAAACACAACAACAGTAACAACAGCAATAACAACAATAACATCAAATGCAACAACCACAGTAACAACACAGCAACAGCCAAAACATCAACATCAGCAACAACAACAACAACAACAGCAACAACAACAGCAACAACAGCAGCAGCAGCAACAACAACAAAAACAGTAACAACAACAACGATAGCAACAACAACAGCAACAACAGCAGCAACAACAACAACAACAACAACAACAACAACAACAACAACAACAACAGTAACAGAAGCTTTTCGTTGACTGATTGTCTTGGAATAAGCTGGAGTCAGGCCCCAGTCCGGACCCCTGGGTCTGTGCGGGGTCCTGGGGATGGTTCTAGGTTTGTCCCTGGGGGGTGAGGAGGGGTGAGGATGGGGAGAGGTTTGACTCTGACCAAAGGAAATGACCCAGAGCATTATGGGATGGAGGCTGCAGGACACCACGCTGCCTCCAACTGGTTCCACTCCTCCAGGAGCATCTCTCTACCTCCCCTCCTCCCCCTCCACGCCCTCCCCCTCTCCCCCCCACGGAGCTGCTTTGCTCACGGAGCCCTGACTGAGCGCCGAGCAAAGCCCTTTAGATTTAAAGAGCGTGTATCTGGACGGGGTGCGGGGCTGAGGGGAGGAGGAGGAGGAGGAGGGTGAGGGGGCCGAGGGGGGTGAGGGGGGCGGCGGCTCTTCACCATCTATAATTCATGAGGCCTCCCCCTATAAGGGCCCCTCCTGACGGGGGTTGGGCCCGTCGGAGCAGACCCTGCTTCCAATGATCACTCAGATCTGTAGAGCGCTAGGCTAGCTCTTAGCATAGCAATGAGCAGCGGCTCTGCCCTCTACTCTCCCTCTGCTATACCTCTACTCTACACCTACTCTACTCTGCTATACCTCTACTCCACCTCCCTTTAATCTACCTGTACCCTACTTCACTATACCTCTACTCTTATTTTACTCTATCTCCTCTCTCCCTCTACCTACATTTACTCTTAGACCCTTGACAATGTGTCTACTCTACCCCTGCTCTACTATTTGTGTACTCTGCCGCTACCTCCTCTAGATCTACTCTACCTCTATCCTACCTCCATTTACTCAAGATTCAAGATTCAAGATTCAAGATTCAAGATTTTTTATCTGTCACATACATATACATACTTCAATACATATATGCAGTGAAATGTAATGTAACGCACCCGGTGATAGCACACAATATGTCCTAGGAAAAAATAAAAAATAAAATAAAATAAGTAAAAGTAAATAAGTAAATAAAAAATATTTACTTCCTCCACCCTGCTCCACCTCCCTCTACTCTGCCTCCTCTATACCTTATGTGTGTGTGTGTGTGTGTAACATTCTCATGTGTGTTTGGGTGTGGGTGCATGTCTCCTCAGGCCACGCCCCCTCCCGCCCCCTCCCGCCCCCTCACCCTCGTTAGCCTCGTTAGCCTCGTTAGCCTGCAGCTGCAGTGCATTAACAGCTGATGAGTTATTAATCCACCATGTGGTCCAACCCCCCCCCCCCCCCCTCCCCCACAGACCGCTCCCCCCTCACTCACCTGGAGCCCCCACCTGTGCTGCAGCTCCATACAGGAAGTGCATCCCCAAACCTCTCACTCCACGTCTCCACCTTGTCACCAAGTGCAAGGCGGGGCCCCCCTGCCGTGCGGCCATGCTCCTCATTCTGGTGCATTATAAACAACGGCTCCGGGTCGGAGGGAGGATGCGCTGCCCCCCCAACAGGCAGTGGATCGCAGATATTCACTTAATGCAGCTGAAATTGACTGCTGTGCAGGTAGGGGCCATGATGTGAAACAGATAAACAGTGATTACACTCACCATGATAAATGGGAGGGCAGCGAGCCAATAAGCGCAGCTTTTCTCGCCATAGATCACAATTTGTTAGTGCTGCTCGCCGGGTGCGGACTGGAATCCAGAGCCCATTCATTAAATCAATGTGCCTCTATGCGCACACGCAGAGCGCTTAAAACGTGGACGCATGGCGGAAAAACCAGAGCGAGCTCACGGGTAAATCTCCGTCGCTTTGTATCCGTGTTGAGGCGACGATTACGTCTGTTGACACCCAGGCGAGCGGGTCAGACATGAAGCGGGCGTTTAGCGACGCTTCTCTCGGAAACTTGAGCAATATTCTGCCCTTTTATTTCCCCTCTATTGGATGGAATAACGTGTTTATCTTGGTGCGACCTTGTGCTGTCGTCACGTCGCACCTTCTGTGGCTCGGCCGTCTGCGAGCGTGTCGCCAGGAAATGGAAAGAATCTCACGCTTGTCGGACTCTGAGATGCACGCCGGTGCTGCTAATGCAGCTGCAGCGCTCCGCTGTGTTTATGGTTTCATCCTAATATTACTTTGTTTTACTGGATCCTATCTGTCATGCGACCACGGAGCCTTTTCACAGAGGTGTCACCGCAGGTCAACACAGCTCATCGCATTAAAGGAGAAAACCATCCATTTTCAGAATGAATATGGCCAAAACTGTGTACATGCCCTTATTTGGAGTTCCACCCGTCCTGGCTGTGGCGTATATGCCCTTGTTTGGAGTTCCACCTTCCCCGTCCCATCGGTTCCACCTGCGTTAGGTCGCAGCCTCTCAAGAAGTGGATGTGGCGATGGGGTGGATGTGGCGATGGGGTTCTGCGGACCGCATAACAACTAAGGGTATAATATTGCCCATTTTAACAGTGAAAATGGGTGGTGCTCTCCTGGAATGTTGGCGTGGCTCCACTTTGGTATAAGATATAGTACCAGAAGACACCTGTGAAGTCATCATGCATCATCTGTCCTGGGACCTGGGGCCTTCTGGAAGCTGTCAAACTCACTGACAGCCTTGAGGACAACCATGTCAGAGCCACTGAACTGTGGGCAAAAGAGCCGTAGTTTGAGAAACCTAAATTCCACCGGTCTCCATTGACTTTTTTTGATGCGCTACTATTAGCGTAGCCACGGTGCTCGGAGACAGATAGCTCGGTAACTTTAGTTTGTCGGCCCTTCGTCGGACATCTTCATTAATCCTGACGATGAAACAGGATTCCAGGATTTATCCGCTTATGTTTGACCTGCATAAAAAAAACAACTTGAATAGGTTTGATAAGAAATTTTAATTTGCCTCCATCCACGTCCCAACTGGCCGTCTGACCCTGGATATCTGGTCATCGCTTCCAGGTTTAGGTTTAATGAATGGCTCCAGGGAAGAAGCCGTGACTTGAGAGATGGTGGAAGGGATGAAACCCTCTCCCTCTGCCGCCTCCTTCATCTCGCCCAACTTTCAGTCGACTGATCAGAGCGGTGAGACGCCCCCACCGCCGCCGCCACCACCGCCGCCGCCCACACCGCCGCCACCGCCGCCTCCGCCGCCACCACCTCCGCCACCACTGCCGCCCCACGCCGTATAAGTGCCTCATTCTGGTCCAAATTGCTGCTGTGATTGGAGTCTTTGCTGAGTTCTTACTCATCTCCACCGAGACGTGAGCGCTGGAATGTGACGTCGCCATCACCTGGATTTACTACAGTTACTGTTTAATACGTGCACGCTCACCACGCACACACACACACGTACGTACGCACACACACACACGCACACACACACACACGCACACACACACACGCACACACACACACACGCACACACACACACACACACACGCACACACACACACACACACACACACAGCAGGGAAAGGTGAAGGTACCATCTGAGGTCCAGTGGAGAAGTACTGGTCTAGTTCAGTGGGTTTTGGAATCAAGATAAGGGTTTATTTATCTCTGAAAGGAAATGAAATATTCAGATTTAACCGGCACATTGCACATCAATATCACTGAGGTACTTGTACTTTACATTTTACTGGACTTTATGCTTCTACTCCAAGACATCTCAAAGCAAAGATCTAACTTTTGACTTCAGTCCATTTTTCGGACCCCTGCAAATAATTACCTTCCTTCCAATACACAGACACAACATTTTTATATTTGTTCTGTCTATTGTCTATCTTTCATCATGTACACAACACTGGATACACTGTACAAACTTACCTTTGAATAGTCGAATTATCATTTGTAATATATTTGCAGTAATATCTCCATTTAGACTAAAGAATACACACAAATAATTACAAATACTTACTGTTATTTACCCAGTACCGCAATCATTGGAGATCATTGCATATATTTGGCAAAAAATATATTATTCAGAATATATCAAAATATATATTTGAATAATAGAAGAATAGTTCTTATTTATATCATATTTTGCAGTAAAGCCTCCTGTGCCTCAGCAGACACCTCAGTGTGACACCACGCGGAGCGGGGTCAGCACCTCCACCTCGAGGCCGTGGTTCTCAGCCCGTCCCCTCTGGGTGGAGGAGACCTTGCTCCCGCCCTCACACGGGCACCAGCTCGGGGTGGTGACGCAGAGAACAAGGACCCGGACACAACGAGGTTCCTCCGCGGGGCTGCTGGGCTCCGCCTGGTCTACTCATGCCACGGGTGGTAATGACGAGGAGGACAGGAGGGTCTGGAACCCCCCATCCTGGGAAAAACACTGAGTTCATCTCAGCGTATCGTTGTAAACAGAACTATGTCATTTGAAATGAAATAATAATCAGCATCAAAAGCCAAAGCATGTGTTTTAACCTTTGGAAAGACAGCGTCCCCCCCTCGTGGCCTCACAATGGTGGTTCGGTCCGCCGCCTCCCCCAAAACCCCAACCACACACCCTGGGTACGTGCGAGTGGCCCGGGAAGTGGTGGCCGACCTTCAGGAAGTATCTACTCTGCAAAGGTCGACTTAAAAGCCGGGAAGCGTCGCACACGCTGCTCCACTGCCACCGCTCAGTGGAATGAAACACATTTCCAGCTGGAGGCAGAGCTGCATCACCTCGTCCGCTCCATCACCTCGCGCTTCGAGGCGGCCGACGTGTTGACGCGGGGCAGGCGCGGCTCCTGACGCACGTTTGACCGGAGCCGCAGGAAAAACAAACCCCGCGGACCCACCAGGACCCACCAGGACCCACCCCCGGACCCCCTGTTTTATTGTATGAGGAACGTGTTGAGGGACGTGTTGAGGAACGTGTTGAGGGACGTGTTGAGGGACGTGTTGAGGGACGTGTTGAAGGACGTGTTGAGGAACGTTTTGAGGAACGTGTTGAGGGACGTGTTGAGAGACGTGTTGAGGGACGTGTTGAGGGACGTGTTGAGGGACGTGTTGAGGAACGTGTTGGGGGAACGTGTTGAGGAATGTGTTGAAGGACGTGTTGAGGAACGTGTTGAGGAACGTGTTGAGGGACGTGTTGAGTGACGTGTTGAGGAACGTGTTGAGGAACGTTTTGAGGAACGTGTTGAGGGACGTGTTGAGAGACGTGTTGAGGGACGTGTTGAGGGACGTGTTGAGGGACGTGTTGAGGAACGTGTTGAGGAACGTGTTGGGGGAACGTGTTGAGGAATGTGTTGAAGGACGTGTTGAGGAACGTGTTGAGGAACGTTTTGAGGAACGTGTTGAGGAACGTGTTGAGGAAAGTTTGAGGAACGTGTTGAGGAACGTGTCGTCTCGCACTTATTGTACCAGAGAAACACAAAAGAACAAACAGGCGGAGACGGAAGGTTTCTAAAAATAAATGTCCATGTCCATGTTCCAGCGGAGCCTCGTTCCATCCACTCGCCAAAAATAAAATGTGAGTGATATAAGATGAAGGGGATTTGCGAGGCTCGCTGACAGTCTCCTCGGGCTGCTTAGTGTGGCGCCCCCTCGCGGCGGCGCTTCCTGCCGCCGCTGCAGTCCGCACTGCGCCAGCAGTTTCCAGGTGACACGTTTGAGAAGGCGGCAACACCCGAGGACGCGGAGCTCCAAGCATCCTCACGCCAGGTGCGTCACGGCCCCTGGCTCTGAGGCGGCTCGTTTGGTCCGATGCCCCCTGGTGGCCCCCCCTGGCGAGGCGCCTCGGCTGCATGGGAACGCCTCCGATCCCGGGAGGAGGTGGAGGAGGATTAGGTGAAGTTATTTTTTAGGTTTATTGCATCCTGCTAATTTAGGGATTTCTATCCATCTATTTATCAAAATGTTAAACATATTTAATGGTATTTTTCTATCTTTCTTGCTGCTGATCGTACGTTTGGTTGGTCTCCGTGTTCAGTTGCTCCACAGCGGCTCGCCCGAGTAGCTACTCAGAGCCCGACAGAGGAGCCGGGCTCCCTCCGGACGCGACACAACCGCTCTGTCTTTGTTTGACTACAATTCCCAAACAGCATCTGCATGTCGCTGTCGGTATCAACTTCCATCAACACACGGGGCTCTGATGATAACGATGCGTGTTTCTGAAAGCTGTGCCTCCTATTCCCCTTTGAATCTCAGCCTTTCAGACTGTGAAATATATATATTTCAGTAGCTGCAGCAGAGGGGAGCCTGCGGTGTGCTGCTGTAGTTATCCTGATCACTTCCTGTGCATGTGTATTATTTCCTGCCAGCGTACTACCCAGTGCACGGACTCAAGCTGTGTCAGGACTGTCAGGATTCCTCAAGTGCACTACACACATCGTAAAGCCTCTGTAGAGAGCTAAATGGGGGGGATAGCGAATTCGATTTGGGACACACTCAATGGAGCTGTTGGTCGTCAGTCGCTGCCTGAGTTTTGTAGATCAGCACACGTTGTAAAATACCATCCAATTGGTTTTGTAGTTTTTCGATCCACAGTTCAGCTGCTGCTTATTTTTTCCGTGGACCGGCATCCCACAGTTGGTAAAACATTGTGGGACCTTTTCAGGGACAAAAGGTGTGAGCTTGGTCGTTAAATCTGGCAATGCATTGTGGGTACATTTCAGTGAACCCCACAGCGCTGAGCATTTGAAAGAAACATTTAGGCGGCACCGGAAAATGACCCAAGTCCCATTCAGTGCACGGGATGAGAGATGGCGACGGAACGCGCAACGGGCGTCCGTCCATCACTCTGTGCTCTGGGTTTGGTTTGGAAATTCAAATTTCAATTCCAACACAAGTCAAAAGCCAAATAAAATGTAACGGCATGAAGCTTGACCCTGTGAAGCCCAAATGAAGTAAGTGAGCTCGGAAGAAAGTTTGAGAATGTGTGAGTTAAGGACCAAATTCCCAGATCTAGGAACACATTATCCATCCAATGGGATCGCTGGGGCAAAGGATTGAGAGCCACTGAGGATGTAAATATAGATATAAAACTTGATGTGCATCGAGTACTTTGTGAATGTTGGAGTACGCCAACGCTGGGCTCTACAGGGTTAACGCTGTTGGGATCGGAACTTTCTCTGCGTTTCCAAACCACTTAAGGAGTTTTAAACTCTGGGAGGAAGTTGCCGTCGTATGTAAATTCCCACATTTGTTGGACGGGCGGCAGGAAGGACTTCCTCTTTGAAGAATCATCTTTATTCTGAAAACTTTTTTTTTCTGCTTTGAGGATCAATTGTTTGCTTTTTTTCTTTCTTTTTTCCTTCCTTTCAATCATTTCTTGCAATGGCTGCAACATGCCACGTAGAAGGCATCTTTGTGCCTCGCCAAGACTTTCCGAAATAATCTCAAATGCGACAGAGCCATGAGGCTTTGTTGGAAATTCATCACGCTTTATTTTATCGCAAAAAAACAAACAAACAAACAAAAAAACATCCTAATGTGTTATTCTCTTTGATATAGTGAATGGCAACAAGATGAAAACAAGTTAATTTCTTAATCCACTCCCATTTCATATTGCCCCGTTACCCTCGGGTGTTGGCGACTCTTTTCTTCTCCCATTTTTAGAAAACAACAGAACAGCCTTTGTTGTTTACATCATTTTCCTGTGCTCACGCTTTCGGCGTCGTAGTTTAATTATTTCCAGAGGAAATGATCCTGGGATCGACACATCAGCAGGGCTCGGACTTCCCGCTTCACAAAGTCAAAGTCTGGACTGGATGACGACTGATAACAGCTGATGAGCATCAAGCCAGAGCTCCAGCTGCCGAGCACAACCAGCCGCTCGGTGCTTTTTCTACCTTTTCTGTAGGTTGTGGTTAAAGCAGCCGCCGCCACCCGGTCGACACGTGACCCTCTACACACAAACCTACAAGTACAGAAGCAAACTCCCACGTCTCCCAGCGACACCGTGCACACTCACCACGTGCAGGCGGAGGAGCAGCATCCAGACTTGGGACGCAGTGGGATTGTTGGGGTGTTTATTTATTCGTTTTTAAGAGTAACTCACGCAATTTAACTGGAACACTCGGTCTGAGGAGACCGTTCAATTCTAGAATGGACAACAGAGTAAATTCATCCTGAAAAGTGTTAAATTCGGGTGGAATTCTCCACCGAACCCTTTCTGTCTTTTGTTGCTCCTCAAAGGCAAAACCACCGCAGACGGAGGTGTTCTGCAGCGAGCGGTTCGTTCAGGGGTGGGCGTGGATCTGCCCAAATAACTAAGAAAGACAGAGAAGGAGTTTCCTCACCGACGCTGCCATCATTTTCTCTGGGAGCATTTCGGAATCAGCGATCAAACTTGCTGAGAACTTCAGTGAAGACTCCCATCGAATACCCATCATCAGAGCCGCCAAACGTGTCGCTGTACGGTGATCAAGTGAGCCGTAGTTTGAGAAACCGTTGTTGTTGCACGACGATTCTTTCTACGTTACTATCGATATCACTGGCTGGAAGGATAGATACATTGTTGTCGCCGTAAGTAGCAGTGGCCAGTGCGCACAAGGACTGCCCGGCGCAGATCCAATCCATCTGTTTGTGGTCAATAGAACATAATGAGCGACAACAAATCAATAACTCTCTGTTAGAGACGCAGAACCTGCAGAAAAGCTGCTCACTTCAGGTTTCCAGCACCACGCCCACATATTTTACATAATCTACAATAAAATGAGATGAGGTAACTAGAGGGGCGTGCTAAAGGGGCTGTTGAAGCTCCTGGAGAGCAGAGGAGCAGGGGAATGTAGCCATCATTTCTCTGAACCGTGCCAGACTGCCAGACTTGGATTAGCCCTTCATTCCACATCCCTCCATCCCTCTTCCCTCGTTTCATGATGTGTAGCTTGCGGAGCTAGTTCTGTCAGACAACTCAACGGCACCGCATGCTTCCACGCCTTTATATGGGCCAGCCTGTTTAAGCAGCCACTCCGTCTTGCCCTTCCTGCTTTGCTTCCTGCTTTGCTTCCTGCTTTGCTTCCTGCTTTGCTTCTTCTTTTGCTTCCTGCTTTGCTTCCTGCTTTGCTTCCTGCTTTGTTTCCTGCTTTGCTTCCTGCTTTGTTTCCTGCATTACTTCCTATCCTACGTGGGGATTCAAGCTCACTCCAACATTTCAAGCTTATTAAGCCTATGATTTCTGTTCACCTCACCAGCAGTGATGAGTAGTCGAGCCCAGTGAGAAGGTGACAATGATGCTGATGATGGTGATGATGAAGGTGATACCAGCCTCCGCGTGTAGGCGGACGGTGCAACCTTCCCGGCAACCAAGCAATCCCCGATTTGGTTCTATTCACCTCCTTTCCTCAATAAATGCAAATGTTATTCAAGGAAAAATTCCAGCAAAGTGGGCTGTTCCCACAGTGGGAAAGCAGTGAACGGCTCACTTTCAAATTCTCCGAGCTGTGTCTTTAGAGGCGCTTCCCTCCGTCAGCAATTCGTCTGGGCCGCTGCCAGACTCTGAGTGTCGACCAAAGGACACGTGTGAAAAATTGCCGCCTTTTCCTGTGTGTCCGATCGGGGACAATGTCCTTCCATAAAAGTCTCCTCGCCATTATCGGTGGAAATGTGTCTCCGGGTTTATGCCGCGGAGTTCGCCTTTCATTAACCTTCCATTATTGTTTTACGACGGTGCCGTGCCGTGGCGCGGGGCGGGGCGGGTGCAGCACGAGGCAGTGTCTGAGGACTGACTGGGTGCAAGGCTACCTGGAGTTTCCATGATGACGATGATGATGATGCGGATGATACGGGAGCTGGAGGAAGACGAGAAGGGATTCCACCGAGTTCCTCCTCTGATGTGACGAAGGACATGAAATTGGCATCATGTAGAGCAGAGCAGAGGAAAAAAACAATACGAGTCTATCTTTTTTATTACATATGCTTTGCTTGTTTGATTTTTTCTTTTAATGCAATTTTTATATATTTTCTTTTATTACCCTGTTTTAAATTCTTTAAATTTTATTCTGATTATTCTATTTTGTATTTAATGCATTTATCTTGTTTGTTCTGCTTTTCTTGTTACTATCTGACGTCCTTCTATTTATGTGAAGCCCTTTGAGCTGCATGTCGTGTATGGAAGGTGCTGTACAAAAATGGTCATTATTAGTTTGAAACGTCTCAGGTGTCTTGTTCTCCCAGTTACAACAATATGGATGTACTGTATATTTGGAGCAGAAATGAGTGAAAAGCTGTTAAAAGCCATACAATGTTGGTGCTATTTGATTTGTTTGAGCAGCGGGGCGCTTTGTGGCGTCGACATCTGAAGTGATATAAGTCCAAGCTTCGTCTTTGGAACACATTGGCATCCAGCGACTTGCGTCCTGTGGACTGCAGAGCGTTTTCAGACAACCCACGTAGACAGACAACCTTACCTGAGCCGATGCTGCTTTTAAGGGAAACTCGGAAAACAAACTCATGCTGGGTTTTACAAAACCCGGAAAAACTATAATTGGTTGAAATTGTTAAAACACCGTTCTTGTGGAAGATTTGAACTAAACAACACAAGAGCAACATTCAGTGAAGTCCACGGTGATTGGAAAAAACACATGAAAAACAAGATACTTCATTTAAAGTAAATATGACTTTATTAATACATAATTTATTTCCAAAACATTAAATATCGGTAAAATTAAAACCACTCCATCACCACAGGTTTTCCTCAGTGCGACCCGACTAAGTCGCATCGCTGGTCGGTAAAGTAGGAGTGGACACCATCCATGAACATCCATCCTAAGAGTCCAGTCACACCCGTGTTAAAGAAAAGACCAAAAAAATCTCAGAAAACCTTGAAAAAAGTTACGAAACAACGAGTAGAATGAACGATGCGGCGTACAATGTAAACTCGGAAAAACTGGTGCTGCATTTCACAGAACCCCGAAAACTGTGAAACGTGTCTAACACGACTCAGCTGGACCCATGTATTGCTTCCTGCAGCTCTATTTATTATTATTCATATTATTCATATTATTATTCCTATTATTCCTATTATTCATATTATTCATATTATTCATATTATTATTATTATTATTATTATTATTATTATTAACGTTATTATAACATCTATTATCGTTTTCTTTTTGTCCGTTTTGAATTGCACTTCATCTGTTTTCAAGCTCTATTTGTACGCTTTCATTTCTCTCTGACCTAAGCTTCTCCTTTTATTTCTCCATTATGAGCGATGCAGTTCCACCAACACAAGGTCTGTGCGGGGCGCGTAATGGATCAACACATAGAAAGAAAGAACAGGAAAGGAAAACACTTGCTAAACAGACAAAAATAAAATGAAAGGATGAACATATAAATAAATAAAGAAAGAAAGAGTAAATAGATGGAGTTGAATGGAAAACTGGTTCAGGCCCCTCATGCTTCACTCACTTCCCTCTCCCTCTTTCTACGCTTTCATATCGTGTCTCATCTGCTTTGAGCTTTCCGTTTCTGTGCTTTTATTCTTCTTTGCTATTATATAATGCAATTCATACTTTATATAAAGCATTTTCAGTTGCCCTTGTCTATAAAATGTGTGCTGTGGATAAACCTGCCGCGCCTGTATCCTGCAAATGTCGCAGAGAAAGAAGAAATAAATGAAATGGGTCGAACTCCGGTGTGATGATTAGAAACAGACTCACGTGTTGTGGTGCTTTGTGCATCGTCTGTGTCGCCGCGTTGCTCCGTCACCTGCGCGGGGGTTCGGCTTCTGATATAAATAGACTTTCTGCAGCGCTGCACCCCTGTCACAGGCTGTTTACGCCACAAACAGCCTTTCTCAGGTCTGCGCTGTCACATGCAATCGGCGGCCTGTGCGTCCACACGCCGTGGCGGGTGGGGCGGGCGGGCGGGGCTGTTATCCGGAGGACCCCATGGCCCTCCCCCGTCAGCCCAGGGGTCCGACTCGGGGCTCCGGGAGACGGACGGCGATGGATTGATAGATGACACAAACAGAACGTTGTGTTTGGAGGAGGAGTGTGTGTGTGTGTGTGTGTGTGTGTGTGTGTGTGTGTGTGTGTGGGGGGCTTGATCCAAACCCCACATGACGAAGCGCCCCGGAGGCCCCGGCAGGAAGGGCCCTGTCAACCTCCATTACGGGGCCGCACAACCACTCAGCCGGCGCCCAAACACAGCGTGAGTCACCGAGCACCGTGACGTTTAGATGATTTACATCAGAGCGGAGTCCAACTCCCAGAGCCAAAGCTGTCAGGATGGGGCAGGGCAGGGCGGGGCGGGGTGGGCGGGGCAGGTGGGGGTGGGGATACAGAGAGGCTTAATGCGACACGACTTAACGAGGCAAACACTTCTTTAAGGATAATGAAGGTTTTACCAGTTGCGCATGTAACGTCAGCGGGGAGAAGGTGGAGGAAATCAATATGAAGTGAATTTCTGCGTAAAGTAGAACTGGAAACTAACACAACGAGACTTAATGAGCTGCAATTCTAAAAGAAAAATCCCAAAGTTGAACCGGACATTGAGGGCTGTGTCGTCTCACAAATCAGACTTTTTTTCAAATGTTTGAATGTTTCGAGCGGTCGTGTTGCTGGGGGGCTCTGTGGAATGAGTCCCGACTGGAAACAACCCAACTTGGCAACCCGGCGGTCACAGCCACGACCATTAAGGAACTGTACTTGTTATTCCATAATTGCTTGCAAAGGACTGATACCTGAAAGGATGGCATTGTCCTCCAGCTTCTATTTCCTCCCTGGGCTGATAGCGAACACAAACTCTGCCAGGCTGATAAACTGAACTTTGCCCGCAGCCGGTGGAAGGACGAGATACGACTTCTTGTCCGGACGCCATGTTCCGCTGGAGGTTTCCGACCGTGGACACTGTGTCAACCGGCCGCTGCAGGAATACACTTTCAAAAATAATAGAAATCCTGATCTGTCAGTGCCATCTCGCCACGCCAATGAGTTTTTCTTTGGTACGATGTCCCTGTGACATCCCGGAAAGGGGTGGGGCTAATGGTTTAAGCACCACCCCCTTCCAATCCTTGGAGGGGCTTCCCCCCTAGAAGTCCTCTTGGAAAAGGAGCTGTAAAGAATTGGAGACTGAGGAGCATGCTGTGAGGGAAGGAGGAGCATGCTGTGAGCGAAGGAGGAGCATGCTGTGAGGGAAGGTGGAGCATGCTGTAGGGAAGGTGGAGCATGCTGTGAGGATTTCGCGGAGTATGCTGTGATCTCGCGAGAAGACGGAAGTGGAAGTGAGTAGTGAGTGGAGACCCAACATGGTGGCCACACTAACTAACGCACCGGTAGCTCCACCTCAGACAAAATAACAAAGCGAGTTGCAAAAAATATATTTATATACAGTATATACAGTGGGGCAAAAAAGTATTTAGTCAGCCACCAATTGTGCAAGTTCTCCCACTTAAAAAGATGAGAGAGGCCTGTAATTTTCATCATAGGTTCACTTCGACTATGAGAGACAGAATGGGGGGGAAGAATCCAGGAAATCACATTGTAGGATTTTTAATGAATTAATTGGTAAATTCCTCGGTAAAATAAGTATTTGGTCACCTACAAACAAGCAAGATTTCTGGCTTTCACAGACCTGTAACTTTTTCTTTAAGAGGCTCCTCTGTCCTCCACTCGTTACCTGTATTAATGGCACCTGTTTGAACTCCTTATCAGTATAAAAGACACCTGTCCACAACCTCAAACAGTCACACTCCAAACTCCACTATGGCCAAGACCAAAGAGCTGTCAAAGGACACCAGAAACAAAATTGTAGACCTGCACCAGGCTGGGAAGACTGAATCTGCAATAGGTAAGCAGCTTGTTGTGAAGAAATCAACTGCGGGAGCAATTATTAGAAAATGGAAGACATACAAGACCACTGATAATCTCCCTCGATCTGGTGCTCCACGCAGGAACTCACCCCGTGGGGTCAAAATGATCACAAGAACGGTGAGAAAACATCCCAGAACCACACGGGGCGACCTAGTGAATGACCTGCAGAGAGCTGGGAGCAAAGTAACAAATGCTACCATCAGTAACATTACATTTACATTTAGTAGACGCTTTTATCCAAAGCGACTTACAATTGTTCAAACACCGACGGATGCAGCCATCAGGAGCAATTAGGGGTTAAGTGTCTTGCTCAAGGACACTACAGCATGCTAGCAGAAGGAGCCTGGGATCGAACCAGCAACCTTTGGATCACTAGACCACCAGCTCTACCTCCTGAGCTACCATCCCCCCAGTAACACACTAGGGAATCAAATCCTGCAGTGCCAGACGTATCCCCCTGCTTAAGCCAGGCCCGTCTGAAGTTTGCTAGAGAGCATTTGGATGATCCAGAAGAGGATTGGGAGAATGTCATATGGTCAGATGAAACCAAAATATAACTTTTTGGTAAAAACTCAACTTGTTGTGTTTGGAGGAGAAAGAAAGCTGAGTTGCATCCAAAGAACACCATACCTACTGTGAAGCATGGGCGTGGAAACATCATGCTTTGGGGCTGTTTTTCTGCAAAGGGACCAGGACGACTGATCCGTGTAAAGGAAAGAATGAATGGGGCCATGTATCGTGAGATTTTGAGTGAAAACCTCCTTCCATCAGCAAGGGCATTGAAGATGAAACGTGGCTGGGTCTTTCAGCATGACAATGATCCCAAACACACCGCCCGGGCAACGAAGGAGTGGCTTCGTAAGAAGCATTTCAAGGTCCTGGAGTGGCCTAGCCAGTCTCCAGATCTCAACCCCATAGAAAATCTTTGGAGGGAGTTGAAAGTCCCTGTTGCCTAGCGACAGCCCCAAAACATCATTGTTCTAGAGGAGATCTGCATGGAGGAATGGGCCAAAATACCAGCAACAGTGTATGAAAACCTTGTGAAGACTTACAGAAAACGTTTGACCTCTGTCATTGCAAACAAAGGGTAAATAACAAAGTATTGAGATGAACTTTTGTTATTGACCAAATACTTATTTTCCACCATAATTTGCAAATAAATTCTTTAAAAATCAGACAATGTGATTTTCTGGATTTTTTTTTCTCATTTTGTCTCTCATAGTTGAGGTGAACCTATGATGAAAATAACAGGCCTCTCTCATCTTTTTAAGTGGGAGAACATGCACAATTGGTTGCTGACTGAATACTTTTTTGCCCCACTGTATATAAAAAAGGGAGCACTGCGCGAAACCAAAGTGGAGGACCTTGAGTATAATATTGGCTTTTTTTATAACGCATACATGATGGAAGACGACCAGGACCGCAATAATCCGGCCAAAAGGAAGAAGACCGACTCAGCAACGGACACAGACGATCTCATACCGGGTGCAGTAGAGGTTAGCGTCTTGGATGAGATTAACAAGAAGCTGGACATGCTCGGTCCGCTTCTCCGGGACATTACCGAGATCAAAGCCAGCCTTGATTTCCTGCACCACACGGTCGGCGACATGCAAAAAACGCGGATCAAAAAACCTACGCAAAGCGTCTCACAGCGGAGATGGAAGTTGTAAAAAAAGAAAGTAAAATAATGAAACGGACTTTCCTGGATATACAATCCAGAAGTATGCGGGACAACCTGATCTTTTCTGGGATCCCAGAGAACAACAACGAGTCCGCAGAAAATATGGTGAAAGACTTTCTCCGCACTGCCCTGAAACTCCGGACAGACACTGTGAAGCAGATCACCTTTCACCGAGTGGGGAACCATCCCCACTCCATCATTGCTAAGTTTGAACACTTTAAGCACAAGGAGCTGGTTAAAAGCAAAGGACGGGAGCTGAAAGGAACCACGCTGGGTATGAACGATCAATTGCCCCGGGAGATCAACGACCGACGGAAGGTGCTGTATCCTGTCCTGAAGTAGAACCGAAGGGTTCTACTGAGCTGGCAGAAGGGTTCAGCGTATCGATGGTTCGTATCGAGGTTGTTGATAAACTATATATAGACGGTCTGTTATACCGAGACTCCTCCACCACACCCTGGTTATTCTGATCATAATGTATGTATTCTTGTAATTCTGGTTATTATATACTGCAAGATGTAGGAATAGGCATGCAATCTATGTCAGGATTTAAAATATCACTCACTCTCATCGCACCTTCCTAATTCCCCCTCCCCACCTCTCTCATCATCTCACCTTCGTAATCCCTCTCTCCTCACTCCTATCACTCTCACTCTATACTGTCATTTCTTTGTGTAGTTATGTATCCCTACAAACTTCCTACAATACTATGACAGTGAAAGGGAATGTAAAGGAGGAAACCCCAGACTTATCTATGGGAAAGCATGGGAACAGTAGTATAGCTATTGCCTTGGATGCACTGTGCCATCACCCCCTAACTAGCCTCAATGACACCCATTAAGTTTGTTAGTTGGAATGTGAAAGGCTTGGGCTTCACCTGCTAAACGTAGCCAAATCCTAACTCACCTCACCAAGATGAAGCCCAGCTTCTGTCTCTTGCAAGAAACCCACCTCACTGCATCTGAGCACCTCAAACTCAAAGCTAAATGGGTTAATCAGATGTTTTCCGCATCATACAGCTCATAAAAGAGGTATCTTTACTGTTCAATAAAAGTATCCCATATCAAAATAAAACCATAATATCAGACCCAGAAGGGCATTACATAATGATTAATGGGATTTTAAGTTACATCAAATTAACCATTGATAAAATATATGCCCCAATGAGGATGACAGAAACAAAATATTTTCAAAACTCTTAGAATTCTTTGAATCAATTATTATATTTGGAGGAGACTTCCACACAGTACTGGATCCAAATTTAGACCGTTCTCAAGCCAGAAATATTCCCAAATCCTGGCGTTTGTCAGACATTATTAAACAATATATGAGTGATCTTGCTCTTGGGGATTGTTGGCGATCAAATAACCCACATTCTAGAGAATACACATATTATTCACCACCCAACCAAAGTTTCTCTAGAATCAATCTTTTCTTGACAAATAACTCCGAACTGTCCAAAATCACAAATCCAGAAATCCACCCTACTGTAATTTCCGATCAGGGGCCGATAAGTTTCAACCTGATAAATGAAGAACCGGAACCCTCCCGGCAGGTGGCGGTGTAACACCTCACTTCTGACAGATAAAGAATTTAACCATTTATTTTCCAGAGAATGGACTTCCTTCATTGAACTGAATGACTCCCCAGAAATATCACCATGCTTACTTTGGGAAACAGCTAAGGCAGTTCTAAGAGGTAGTATTATTTCATTCTCCACTCACAAGAAAAAGAAAGGACAAGAATGTCCAAATACACTCGAACAGCGACTAAAGAAGTTGCACTCCCAACAAGCCCACTCATCTTCTGAGCAAATCCGAAATGAGATGAGGACAATTACATCTAAACTTGATACTATCATCCATCAAAAGACACAATTCCTCATACAATGAACAAGAGCAAATTATTTTGAATTCAATGACATATCAGATACATTTTTTGCCAATCAATTGAAACGTGATAGAGAAAAATCACTTATTACAGCCATCAAAGATTCACAGGGTAGAATAACAGCAAGACATCATTAACATATTTTGAGACTTTCATAATAACCTATATCACTCGGATAATGAATTGAATATATAAAACATTCACTCATTCCTTGATGATATCGACCTTCCTAAACTTTCAACGGAGCAGGCTACCACCTTAGATCAACCACTTCCTCTTGAAGAACTCAGGAAAGCTCTCTTCTCTCTGCCCAACAATAAATCACCTGGATCAGACGGCTACACAGTGGAGATCTACAAACGCTTCTGGCCACTTATCTCCCCATTATTCATCACAATGCTTACAGAGGTCAAGTCAAGTTCCACCATGCCTCCGCACAGCTCTCATTTCGGTTTTGCTCAAACCCAATAAGGACCCAACCCTCACCTCCAGTTATAGACCCATAAACCTTATTGATTGCAACTTTAAGATTATGAGTAAAACACTAACCAACAGAATTGAAAAAGTAATTCCATTGATAATTCACCCAGACAAACAGGCAGCGGTTATTCATTATGATCAGCATATCTCAAAGGAACAACTTAAATACTATTATTGCCTCTTTGGATGCCGAAAAAGCATTTGATCGAGTTAATTGGACATATCTCTATTCAATCCTCAACAAATTTGGCTTTGGAGAGTCTGTCATTCAATGGATCAGAATCCTCTACAACCCTCCATCTGCTTCTGTCATCACCAATGGTTACACCTCACAGCGTGTCACTCTACAACGCAGCACAAGACAAGGATGTCCGCTCTCCCCTTTACTATTCGCCATCTTTATTGAACCCCTCGCGGTGGCTATCCATCAAAACAGTAATATTGTAGAAATACAAACAGGAAACTCTGTTCACAATATCAGTTTGTATGCAGACGATATCCTGTTGTACATACGGAACCCAATACCATCCCTACCGGAGGTGTTCAATCTTACATCTAAATTCTCAGATATCTCAGACTATTTTATAAATTGGACTAAAACCACAGTCCTACCACTCAGTGGGGGGGACTGTAATTCTGCAACCCAGAAACTTCACTTAACCATCACAACGGGCAATAGTAGATACCTTTGTATTGATGTCTCCTCCAATCTATCAGATTTGTTTACCCTTAACTTCACTCCATTGCTCAAATCCATTGAAGAAGACCTCATTCCATGGAACAACCTACCCATCTCACTAATTGGTAGGATAGCAGCAGTGAAAATGAATATACTTCCAAAAATAAACTATATATTTTCAATGTCCCCAGTGCAACCCACAGTATATTGGTTTAACGCTCTAGACTCAATAGTCAACAAATTTTATAGGAAATACAATAAACCAAGAATTAAACTAGAAAACTAGAGAAAAACAAAGAGTGTGGAGGCCTAACAGCCCCAAACTTTAGATACTACTATCTGGCAAACCCTCTCCAATTTATAATGAAATGGTTACAACCAGAACAACAATTGGCCCATGGATGGCGAGACATTGAACAATCTGAATGTCAGGAGTTATCATTATCCGATCTCCCATTCCTTACTGAATCAATAAGGAAACATAATTGCTTTAAAAACCCATTTATCGCAACAACTCTGTCAGCCTGGTGGAAATTCCTCAAACTCAGTCGTCACACTCTATCTCCAAACAAATTCACGCCAATCTGGCACAACCCAGATTTCTTGGTTAAAAGGTCTTGGAAATGACAAGGTATTACTCATCTGGAACACATTTTTGAAAACAATTTGCTAATATCCTTTCCAACCTTAACCCAAAAGTATAATATCAGTGGCCACCTTTTCTATGACCCGCAACTCCAAAATGCAACTCATCCAATATAAGATTTTGCAGAGCCCATATAACGGAACACAGAATGTTCAAAAATCGTTTTGTGGACGAAGACATTTGCTCTCACTGTTCCCTTGATACCAGAGATGACTACTTTCATGCCTTCTAGCTTTGTCCACCTATCCTACCATTCTGGACCAACATCACTAAGAAGCTATCAACACTTCTGGGTCGCAGCATTCCAGTCTCCGTGTCTATATGTCTTGTCGGTGACCTCTCCTCAGTCGACCCACCACTGAAACACCACCAACCCATTTTGATCGCCTTAACAATTGCCAAGAAAACCATATTACTCAATTGGAAAAAGAGAGATAATCTCTCCACGTCCCAATGGTTGCAGTTATTAAAAGATTACATCTCAATGGAAAAACTTTTGGCAATACCCAAAAACTATGTTGATTAATTTAATGAAATATGGGCTACTTTTATCACTGACATAACTCCATCATATAATACTTGAGTCTTTCTAAGTCGGGGCAATGTCGTTGTGCTTAGGCAAATGTGGGGGTCCTCCTGGTCTGCCGGGGCTCCGCCGTTGGGTGGATGCCTGGGCGGCTCTGGGGACATCCGTGGTGCGTGGGCCTTTGTTCTTGGGGGATCCTGGGTCCTACGGGGGAGTTGGGTAGTCTAAGTGGTGGCGCCCGCTCCTTTACCTGAGTTGAGCTGGCCTGTCTCCGGGGGTGGAGGGGGGGGGGGGGGGACGTGCTCCCGGGGAGTACCTGCAGCCGGCATCCGTGTGCTGGTTCCGGGCATGGTTGTGGGTTCTGGGGCGAGGGTTGGGGGCGAGGGGTGTGGGTCGTTGGTTTGGGTCTCGGCCCCGTGGTTGGCGGGTCGGTGTGCCGCTGGGGTCGCCCTCCCGGGGGGGTGGGGGCTGATTAAGCGTTCTGTCTGGTCCTGTCAACCTGAGTCCTGATCCTGGCTGGCTGTGCTAGGCGCGTGCTAGGCGCGGGCCATGTGGCCTCCTTCGCGGGCGGCGGTCTACTCTCGTCACACCAGGGTACCTGCCCTCTGGGGGTTGCTCAACGGCCCTCTGGCTTCTCTTGGGGCCCGGGGGTCTTCTGTGGCTGCAGGGCAGGGAGCTCAGGGCTTTCTTGCAGCCGTAGGGTGTCCACGGGGCTGTGGAGTTCCGAGGGGCTTCAGGGCCCCTTCCGCTGCCTAGAGGCGCTGCGACATAATATCGACCTTCTACACCAGAACCAATGGGGATAAGTCCTGTACACTCACTGGTGGACATCTCACACACACACACACACACACACACACACACACACCAGCACACCTGCTCACCTGCTTCAAGTGCAGCCCGGCAGCCTCCTGGTATCATCCCTCTCCTTTCTTCCCTCATTTGCTGCCATAACTAAGACAGGATGAGGCCACGTGACCAGTTGTAGTTCAAATTCACTGTTTTCAACACATGTTGTCATCAAGTGTTGATGTTTTTGTGTAAATGTTGTTTGTTTCTATGTTTATTTGTCTCACCGTGGTGATTCTCAGTTGTTTATAAACCCAAACATGATAAATAGTTCTCCAAAGAGGGGGGTTGCTGGTGGTTCTGTGCTCTTGTCACTCCACAGCTCGTCACAGGACAGTTATTGCAGCAGTTGTTGATGATTTAAGAATGAATAAACAGTTTCATTGCAGGTGGAGAAGTTCAACCTTCACTTGCAACTAACTCTGTCCTGGATGCAACAAATGGAACAAATACTCTGTGTTGTATGTGCAGCATGATGACAGCACAGGGAAAAATAAAAAAAGGAAAAGGAGCTGGGATCTCGGTTAAGGGGGCATGAGATGTCGCCATGGTGACAGGATACACCGTATGAAGAATGTGGAAATACAGAAAATAATTGAACATTGTACGAAATCCAGATTTGGGGGCACATCAAGCTCACAGTTTAATTTGAGGTTAATGTGTTTTCAAATCCAAAAGTCATTTGACCTCAGCTTTCTTTGATCATTTTGAAATGTTTTTGTGCAGTATTTTCTCAATAGGTCTCATTGTAAAGCTCCATATTTTTGGCCTTTTTATTAAAGAAACACTGAGTTTGCGCTGCCACGCTGCCACGCTGCCACGCTGCCACGCTGCCACGCTGCCACGCTGCCGGTGGAAGTTGAAAGATTGAAAAATGTATTTGAAATTGCTCTAGTCTTTGAATTTATTAAACAAATATTCTGTCCATATATCACCATGAATATATCGCATTTCATCAGGTCATTTAGCATATTCATTTACAACACACATTTGGAGTGGGGAGGGTGTGGATTGAGCAGCCACACCTGTCCTGGGTCTAGGTAACTGGATGCCAGGGTCAGGGTGGCTGTACACCTGTTGCTCGTTGGTTGGTCTAATGAGCAACAGGTGTACAGCCACACTGACCCTGGCATCCAGCCAGCCCACTCTTTACAATAAATGTGTTTGTTTTTAACCCCATCGTCTGTGTCTCTGTGCCCTGAATGTGCCACTCAGGTGGGGTGTGGCCCCAAAAAAACAATAGAAACAACAGAATATTACCACCCACAGCTGTAAAGAGTGCAAACATACAGCATCTTGAGTGTGTGGTTAAATAAACCGATCTTAAATTATTTGTATTCTATAGTGTCATATACTGTATAATGAGATAAGCTAAAATAGACCAAGGCTTAAGTAATGCCTGTGGAAATTCAGCGTCAAATCATCATTAAAAAATAAATCCCAAATAATTTTGAAAGGCCTCTGATACCAACTCAGCGGTCACAACAGAAAGTGACAGCAAGGAGGAGCAGAACAAGCAGCTTCAACCGTGTACGCAGATGTAAAAACATAGATTAAGTTCCTTTACTGATCCTGTGAATAGTGTAAATATTATAATAATGATATTATATTTAATATTATTATTTCGATAATATTTTGCTCATATTGTGTTGCTTTTTGTCTTTGATGCACCTATGACCTCATCAAGTCGCTTTCCTTACTTGTGCAAATCTACTCGAAAAAACAAAATAATTCTGATTCTGATTCTAATAAATATAATAAATATACTAATATGATTTTATTTAAATAACCATGTCACTCATTGGCCCAAATTGAATTCCAAGTAAAGACGGCCATCGCATGATACCGTCATAAAGAGTAAACTCCATTAACATTAAAATAAACAACTTTTAACGATGTCAGTGGAAAAAAAACGCCAAAAAATAAATATATTAGTTCAATATAAGTGAACATTTAAGGTCGTCGTCCTGGCGACGCAAATCCACTTTTTACCCCAAAAAGTCAATTGACAGGTAAAAAAAGGAATTTCTTTAGCAAAAAAGAAAGAGAATACTGAATGTCCCTCGAGGGATTAATGAAGTGTTAGCTCATCTCATCTTAATTATAATAACGAAAATAAAGTTCCCTAATGAAGGCATCGGAAAGCAGCTGACCCCTGGTGACCCCTGGTGACCTCTGACCTCCCATCCTTTCCCAGCGGCGATCAATCCACAGATCTTTACCGGGATTGATTTGTTTCCCGACCCGAAGCCGATCTCTGGGCTCTGAACCCGCTTTCCCTGGACGGCTGCCGGAGCGCCACTCTCAGGGGCCGGGTGGTGCGGATGCGGTCGTCATGGAAACCGACGGTGAGGGCGGGGATGACGGGGCGAGACGTGGAAATCAAACAGAGAGGGCTGGAGACGAGACGAGAGGACAAACTGATGAGATCAGATCTAATCCCACTTCCACACGCTCCACCTGATGCTAATGCATGGGTTCTAATGGGAACGACGGGGGTCTGCTGCTGTACTATGATATCTGATTATATAGATACTGGTAGACAAACAGACAGATAGACAGACCGGCAGAGAGACAGGTGGACAGACAGATAGATAGATAAATAGATAGACAGGCAGACAGACAGGCAGACAGACAGACAGTGGTCCGTCACAAACACAGTATCATTGTAATTCTATGAATACATACTGTGCAGCAATACTTTTAAACTTTATCTGAAGCAGGAAGTGGTATTAGTACTTGTACTCACGTGGTCGTCCTCCTCTGACTCATCTCTCAGGACCAGGACCCAGGTTTGAACAGGAAGGATTGTGTCCCCGCAGTGGGCGCGGCGCCCCCTGGAGCCCCTCAGAACCGGGCTCCAGCCACGCCCGCCCCGCCCGCGCAGTGTTTCCACCGCCGCGTTCACCTGGTACAAGGTTCCCGTGCTCCACCGGTGAAACCATCAGGACGCCGCCCGGTGCGGCTCGGTGCCTCCAATGGTGGTCGTGCAGATGAGCTGGTGTCCGTCCCAAGCGGCAGACAGATGGTTCCATCTGGAAGGTCCCCGAGCAGAACCCGTCTCCTCCCGAACACAACATCACATTTACAACGGATTCATTCAACTTCATAAAGTTCAACTTGTTTGGTGTTTTTTTTTTTTTTTTTTTTCGTATAAATGCTATAATTCTCCGTTTGACAGTGTGCACTAAACATGGAGGTATTCATCAATGTGAAAAGGGAAACGTGAAATAATATCAAATACATTTTTTATGTTTTCTTGTAAAAAAAAAATAAATAAGAATCAATTATATTATTTATTTTCATCAAGATATTCACAAAACTTGTGGATTCCCTCATCAGATACCTACCGAGTAGAGGTGGAGTAGAAGTGGAGTAAAGGGAAGTAGACTGGAGGAAAAAGACTACAGGTGCAGTCCAGATATAGTGAAGGTGGAGTAGTGTTAAAGTAGGAGTAGAGTAGCGGTTGGACAGTTTGTTGCTCGTCGGGAAAAGCAGAAATCAATAGAGAAAAACTGTACACGGAAATAAAAGAATAAATAATGTAAAAAAAATAATAAAATAAATCAACAAATAAAAACAAAGTATATGGAAATGGATAAAAGATGTGAAAATAAATATCAAAACCAATAAAGAAAATAAATGTGGAAAAAATAAAGCAGTACTAAACTCAGATTCACACCTATTGATATTTCTATGTAAGTTTCCACTTTCATTCATCATCTTCTGTATTTATGTTCCAGTTGTGGTTTTATTTCTCTTGGTGTTTCCACCTCCACCCGCTCCTCCACACACCAACAGCTTGTTTTGCAGCTTTGGTCGCGCTGCACGAGGCGTCGCTGCAGGGATCTGCCGCCGGCCTGTGGTGTCGCTGCCGGGATGGTGTTAGGACGGTGTAAAGACGGTGTAAAGCCTGCACGGCAGCCACTCAGAGTCAGCGGCAGCCGGCGGGTCGGGCGGAGCAACCGGCAGCTGCGTCTGATGCCGGGCGGAGCGCCCGCGGCGTTCACCGCCGGCTCTAGAGGCGGAGAATCCACGTGTCCCTCCACCTGGAGGAGACGGAGGCGGCAGGAGGGAGGAGCTCCTCATCCTCTTTTCCCTTCGCGGAACTTTCACTTTCACAATAAAAAGCAAAAGGAAAGTCGTGTCCAGGCGTCCGAGTGAACTCTGCTTACAAGTGATGACCACGCCCGTGCAGGGGCCTTCAGGGCGGCATCTGCTCCAAATGGAAAACAGCCGCATGGAACGGGGTTTTAAAACATGGATATATTTTTATTATCAGCCCACATATGTATTCTGCCCATCAGCTTCTCCCGACACCAGTTCCACCAATAAAGACTCACAACACGGAGCTCATGAATATTCGTATCTCGCCAAGGAAATAAAAGCGCTCCCTGCTGCTCGTCCGGACTTCCTGTTTCTCAGCTGCTGAATAAAGTCATTTATTCTGGAATGTGCGACTCATAAAAACACTATTGTTGCTCGGTGATCCTCCTGCCTTTGATTATAAAAAATAATGGCTGGAAAGGAGTTATTTTTATTGTGCCAGTTCCATCTGCCACACCCCACCCGGGCGGTGTTTTCAGGGTCCTCCGACAGAGACACAGAGATGTTGTTAACACCAGTTCATTGTAGAGAGGACAGATGGAACAAGCCGGGAGCAGATGGACACATGTCATGACAGAGGCCCTCCCCCTGTGTGTGTGGGGATGGGAGATTTACCTGTTGCTCGTTGATTGGTCTGAAGAGCAACAGGCGTACAGCCACCCTGATCCCGGGCCTCATGACCTGGACCCAAGACAGGTGTGGCTGATGATATTTCAATTTTGAAAAAAACAAAACAAAACAAAACAAAAAGAGGCTCCGCTCTGCTGTTGAGTGTCTCTCTGGGAGGAACGCTCCCCCATCGGCCCCGCCCCTTTCAGCCCTCCCGCTTACAGCGGGGCCTGTTGGGTCGGGGGCCCCTCCCTCTTTTAGTCTATACTGTATATAATACAGCCACTAATCTCGATGGCCATCCACTCTTATAACACAAAACGCGCCTGGTCAAAAGGGCCCCATGGACATGGAGTGGCAGGTGCTCGGGCTCCCTCTGCCACGCCCTCTGCCACGCCCTCTGCCACGCCCTTTGCATGCGCCTGCTGTTGACCAAACACTGTGAAGGCCAGTCGGAATACAACAAAATACAAGGTGCCGTCCTCGTTCCACATCTCGCCTCCTTCACACTCGGCCCCGTTCGGGTAGAATAAAACTGAGCGATGGATCCGGTGCCTTATGGATCCGGACTGACTCAGGAGAACGTTAACTGATCTATTTATAGCTCTGTTTAAAGCCAAATTAAACCGTTACATCGCGCATTAGATTTGATGGTTTTCACCTTTTACTACCCCCCCAGGGGGACGCAAACCTCCTTTTGACAAACGCTCCTTAAAACGGCCTGGAAGGTTTTATCACAGCGGAAGGTTTCTGTCCGTGTTGGATTTGTTTCATTTGCGAGGAATTAAAGAGCTGACGTGCGAGACCAAGTTCGACGTTGTTTGGAAAATATATAAAAATAATGAAGCCTCCAAAAGTTAAAGGTGCTGTACCAGCTCCACTGCACAATCTCAGCACATCCACGGTGGTGAAAATACTAAAATACAATAAAAATGTAAACATTAAAGGAACATAGAGGCATGTATAACATGTAACATAACATGTAACATAACATGTAACATAACATGGAACATGTCTGTCAGCTTTCTATGAAAGTGGATTTAGGGACAATGCTGTGATGAATGCAGGTCAAATGAAAAGAGACGATTTAAATGTCAGGAGGGGAGGGACAGCCTCCAGGTGTGTGTGTATCATAACCTCCAATTTGCATGTAGGTAAATGGGAAATGCTGATATTTCATAGTAATGCAGTGATTGTAAATCGTTTAAGTCGTATTCATGAATTTAATATGAACAATCTTGTTTCTGTGTTCGGGCCAAACCACTTCAGGACGCGCCAAGTGCATCCGCTGATAAATACACACAAGAAATATGAATATTCATCTGGAGCCACTGGGCAAGCTACTCAGTGTATTTATACAGTGTGTGTGTGTGCGTGTGCGTGTGTGTGTGTGTGTGTATGTGTGTGTATGTGTGTGCACGTGTGTGTGTGTGTGTGTGTGTGTGTGTGTGTGTGTGTGTGTGTGTGTGTGTGTGTGTGTGTGTGTGTGTTTGAAGTTTTGTGTTTTGAAAATAATTTGATAACAGTTATAATTGATTTGAACTGGCAGAGTTCTCCATTCACTCTCCACAACAGACATTACTCGGGGCGGCAATTTTTTTTCATCCTTTTCTTTTAAAACCTTTTCTGGCCCGTCCCCAATTATAGAGACATTTTCACTTACACTGAGAGATTTATTATTTATTATGTAATATATTCATATATTACATTATATTAGATCTGCTACACACCCACATAGAGATGGAATATAATTTAAATCACTCCTAATCTGTACATCTTTATGATTTAAGACATGATGACATTAAACATTATTTTAAGTATGTATAATAAACAGTATATACTGTATGTATATTATTTTAAACATTAAATATACATATACGTATATATATATACATACATATATTTATATATATATATATGTATATATATATACTGTATACTGTATACTGTCTTATAAAAGTTGGCTTTTTATGTACAGTATATAAATATATGTTTTTATTTTGTTTTGTATTTTGTTTTGTATTTGTTAGGTATTGTTTTTACACATTCACCTTCCCACATCACTTAATGTTCATGTGTCACATCAAGGATGAGGAAACATCGTGACTGCTTCGATGGAGTAACAGTATTTTCAGAATTCCGGTGATTTAATGGGACCAGAACCTCCGGTCGGCCTGGTTCTCCTCAGGCAAACCCGAGGACCCTTCATCCTTCAGCTTCCTCCCGCCCCCCGTGCCTGAAGGGATCCCGGCCCGGTTTGATAAATGATGACTTCCTGCAGGACGGCCGGGGGGCAGGTCCTGTCCACACCACACAATTCGGATATTTTCGAAAAACTTTGTTTCAGGAACTGGAAGCAAAGCTTTTGGAAAAAGTCTTCACGGGCGGAGGTTTCTCTAAGCTCTGATTTCCGTGGGTTGGTGGAGGAAGTGAAAAGGAGCGTCTTGGGCTCAGGAAGCCACGAAAAACGCCGGACGCCCAGTTTGTTTACGTGTGGTCTCGGGCTGAGAGAAAATGTTGTTACAGCATCGAACCCTGACGCCAACAATCTATGATTGTTATTGACATTTGGGGCTTGAGACGCAGGCCATGACCACACCCATGAGGACACCTTTCAAAAACGTTGTCGTCCACACGAGCGTTTGGGCGGCGTCCGTCCACTCCCAAACGCCGACAACGCTGCTTCCGTTTCTTGACCATCAAGCACAGGAAACGTGTGGAGGTAGCTTCCGGAGAAGAAGCTCACTCAGGCAGCCACATGCGGAGACGCTGAAGATGCTCAACCGTCCAAAGCACCAGAGCAACAGAGACACTGTGTCCATCCCCGGTGACCCCCAACCTGTGCTCAGGACTGATTGGTTTCACCACATGTTGACAAGTCATCCCAGCTTTGCTTCATCATGACACCATCGTCCGTCCAGACATATGAATGTGGGTGGTGTAGTTCTCCGTGTCTCCACAAGGGGGTTAGAAGCGTCTCCAGCTTCGGGAACGGCGTCCGTACAGTGTTGTGTCTGAATGTTGTGAAGACGCTCCACCCGCTGCACGCTGCTCCTCTTCTTCTGTGGTGTTCGATGACGCGGCATCGCCCCCTGCTGGCCTGGAGGCTGACGTCGGCCTTTTAAACCGTCCTCGTGTGGATGGAGAGATTTCCTCCAACGCTGGACAGCATTCTCTATGTTGAACGTGTGGACGACGCCTCACCCAGCGGAGACGGCGGCGCTCTGCGAGCCGTGCACATGGCGAAAGCCCTTCCCACGCGCTCCTCATGACCCCCGCGGGAAAGAGGCGGACGGCGCCGACGTTATCCCTCCACAATCTTTTTTTCACGCAATGCGCTTCAGCGTCAATAATCCCAACAATTACCACGTCCACCCACTGGCTGTTCAGGCTTCTGAAGAGACGCCTTTAATTCCTCCAACATACGCATGAATTGATTGTTGGCTCTGAAATCGTTAATTAAGGCTCGGCACACTTCCTGGCGCGCTGCTCGCTGATGGAGAGCGGATCATTAGAGGTCCTCCGGGTCCTTTTAATAAACTCCTCCGGCGCCCCCCGCGATCCGGAGGGAGCGGAGTGGGAGGACGTGCCCGCAAATCAACCTGTGAGCTGCGGTTTCCACCGGAGCCGGAGCCGCTCTGCACCGAGGATGCTGCTCTTACCTTGAAATCCACACAATCATACACGGCGCTTGATGCCGGTTCCTCATAACAACAAGTAAAAGTAAAAGATGAATGCAGGGAAAGTACCACTTTGACATCCAGTTACAAGTACAGAAGTACGGGCTCTTAAATGTGCCTCCAAGAATTAGAAGAATATTAGAAGAAAAAGTACTTCATATCCAGTGTCCGACTATAATACTTCATAAAGTACGACTGAAGCTTTTATTCTCCAGACGAGTGCTCAAGCAAATCTGAATTTACAAAAAAAGAAATGCATTGGCGATGTCCTGCCGATGACAAGGATATACAACTATTCAAATTAAAATATAAATCCTGACATCGACTTTGAAATGTAGTGGAGTAAAAGTCAAACGTCTTTGGAACCGAATGTACTTCAGTAACTAGAGATGCTTGGAAAATGTACTCAAGTCCAGGAACAAAGTACTAGTACTTCATTCCTCCATATCCACAGTTCACTGAGCTCAACGAGTCAAGCTGCTTTAACAGATTCACCGCGGCTGTCCTTCACTTCCTGCAGTGGAAAGCGAAAAAAGATGATTCCATGAAAAGCAGCAGCGCATGAAACGTCTGCTTCCTAAACTTAAATGAGGTGTCAGACGACGCCACGGCTCCTCTGGTGTGTGGTGACTCTTTGTTCAGCGTCCATAACAAAGCCTCCGCCCTCCTCCTGTTGTTAACCTCCATCTGTTGTGATTTGCCGGCGGCAGCGGCGGGAGGCGGAGGGCGGGGGGTGGGTGGCGGGTGGCGGAGGGCTGCGTCTGCTCGATCGCAATGATCACCAATCCAGGAATCAATTACGGCCTCATTTCCCCACTTGTAGAGATCGGCTGCGTGATAGATGTCATAACTTCAGGCTACAGTGGATAATTAAGTCAGAGGGGGGTGGGGGGTGGTGGCATCGACCTCCCCTCGAGGAGATGAAACCAGGGGCTGGGAAGACCCCGTTCAGCCAGGTGCCCCCCGCTGCGAGCCACCTTTCGCTCCGTTGACGATGGACTCCAGAGCGCTGTTGATAACGGCATGCCTTCTGAGAGCCCCATCCCTAAAATCAAGGGCCAAAAGCTGTGAGATGAATCAATACGGTGTGCGCTCTTCTAGGGGCCGCTTCTTTGGACGGGTGGGGGGCGGCGGGGTGGTCCTTTTGGGGCCGAGGTTCTGAGGACCAGTAGCAACGTAGGCCACAAATCAAATAAGGCGCTTGATTGCATCTTGGGGCCAACATTGATTTCCTTGGTGTGAGGACGAGCGCGGGTCAATGTTTGGCCCCCGATTAAACATCAACATGGTCTTTGGCCGGGCGGGAGCCCTTATCTCCAAACCGCCATCGCAACGACGGGGGATGTACGGCTGATTGTTAAGTGGTGGAGTTACACAGCGGCTGGCAGTTAACCCCTGCAACCCCGAAATAGATCAGGCGGGAGGCGGCGCTGGGCGTGGACGCTTCCCTGCTCCGGGTCCTGCAGCCGGACTCCTTCCCTGCGCCGCCCGGGGCCCCCTGGCAAACATCTGTTTTTCTCCACAGTCACATCAAACATGTGTAACGACGTGGAAGGAGTCGCAGTTAAAGGGAGATATTAATCCACAACCTGACGTTTACTGCGTTGGGTCTCCGCGTCTGCTGCACCGTGGCAGCGGAGGAGTCCCCGGAGATGCGGTGTTGTCCTGCTTTTCGTAATTGCAGATTTATGTTGTTCGAATGTTTCCTCTTTTTTCGGCCGATTAATCTCTTGGACTGGTGTGTCACAGCAGTATTATAAAGTAGTGGCAATTAAAACGAAATGGAAGTAGTCATGTTCTATTAAAAGAGCATCTCATGACAACAAAGTATTGTATTAGAGAATCCAGAACATTCTGTTCACATTACAGAATAATAATGAAAGTATTCATAACTTATTGATATTCTGGAGTTTCTATCTTGTGAAACAATAGATCATTTAACGTCCTCGGCTTTGGACTAATTGCAGAATAGTTTTATGTATGTGGATAGTTACTATGACTTCAAATACATACGCCAGCTGCACTCCACTGCATCAGTAGCGTGTCTATTATGGACTGCGTCTGCAATTCACCAGGTTGTGTTGGTGGTGTGTTGAATACTTGGTATAGTCCCTCTTCAAAGCACAGTTTGTACTTTTCACACAAGCTGTTGCAGCCATTTCCCTAGATGGATGTACCTTGATGGATCCCTCTTAATGCTCCTGAAATGACCGTTATACATATGCACTTAACTTGACTATACAGTCACACAGTGGTGGAAAGTCACAAAGTACAAGTACTTAAGTACATTTTTCTATTATTTGCACTTACTTAAGTATATTCTGTTTCAAAACATTTTCAACTTTCACTTCACTACGTTTTAAAGCAAATATCTGCAAATCTTACTTATCTCATCTTATCTTATCTTACTACATTTCTAACATTTACCGTTTATCATTTAACGGTTACTTAATTTTTTTTAATGTATATTTTATATACATTTCATTTTGAAAATATCCTCAATATCCTTCTACATTCTTTAAATCATAATTCATATTTATCCATGAAACGCAACACATGATGCGATATTATGGGGTCATAAAGTTGGTCCCGATATGATAACATCATGACAACTCACAGCATGTTTTGCAATGCACCATGTATTACAATACTGCAAATATATTGTGATATAAAAATGGCTCCATACAGTATGGTCGGCGTCTCTCGAGCTCCTCTCCACCTTTAATTTATTTTTTGTTGCTATTTCTTCGTACTTTTGTAACATATGTGAGTGCTCTAATACAGTGAGATAGACAAACACTGGTTTGGATTACCTGACTTACATGGCGCCGTCGGCATAGGAGACGAGCTGGATGATCTTGGAAGTAGGATAGCTTTTCAACATGACGTCAACAACTGTAACGTCGTGGTGTTTACTGAGACCTGGCGGGACCCCTCCATTCCTGACTCGGCCGTCGTTCCTGAGGGACAGTCCATCTGCCGCCAGGACCAGACAATGGAGTCCAGGAAGCGCAGGGTGGGAGGCGTCTGCTTAACGGTCAACAGTCTGTGGTGCTCAGACGTGGATTATTTCTACAGGATGCTCTCCTAATCTAGAGCAGTTTAAGACCGACGCCGGCCTTATTACCTCCCAAGAGTATTCACATCGGTCGTGCTCACTGGGTTTTACATCCCACCGCAAGCTGGCACCACGTGAGCATTGGACGAGCTGCACGGCGTTATGGACAGGCACGAGGCTTTACCCCCTGGGGCTGCGTTTGGCTTTTTCAAGAAAGTCCTGCCGGGATTTCATCAACACATACGCTGCCTGATGCGCCGAGGAAACACATGACCGTGTTTACACTCTGTTCCTTCTCCCGTCGTCAGATCAGATCACTCCTCGATTCTGCTGCTCCCCGCCTACTGACAGAGACTCAAACAGGAAAAGCCTGCGACACAGACCATCCATCGTCAGTCCATCCAATTAGACTCCGCTCTACGTCACTGTGTGTTCCAGGGCAACAAAACTGAATCATTGTCGGATACATCGGCAAATGCAACAGCGATGTTGCTCTAGGTTTTAATGTTTGAACATACCCAAATCAGAAGCCGTGGGTAAACAAGGAAGTTGGTGCTCGGCTTAAAGTGCGGACTGCCGCTTACAACTCGGGGGATCTTGGTGAATACGGGAGATCCCAGTATGAGCTTCCAAAGGCAGTAAATAATGCAAAGAGACAAAACAGGGACAAAGTGGAGTCCAACCACCGCTCTACATCAAAAACATGTGGAGTGGATTAAAAACCATCACGGATTGTCTGAATCTCTCCCAGAATAACTGAACACCCTTTATGCACACTTTGAAGATAACACCCCTGCTGTGGATATACAAATAGAACAGGACCCCTGCCCACCGGAATTATCTAGGGCAGAGGTGTGTAAATCTTTCAAAAGGATTACTTCACACAAGGCACCAAGCCCAGACAGTATCCCCGGTAGAGTACACAAGGCGTATGCTGACCAGCTGGCGATTGTTTTCACAGACATCTTCAACTCAGTCAATAGTCCCCACGTGTTTTGAAAAGACCACTATTGTCCCTCTTCCCAAGAAAACAAAAGCCCTCTGTTAAAATGACTACCGCCCTACAGCACTCACATCCATCACTACATGAAGTGCTTCGAGCGCCTAGTCCAAACCCACATCAGCTCTTCACTGGCTGGCACCCTGGACCCATTACAGTTCGCCTACAGGCCAAACAGGTCGACAGACGACGCCATCGCCCTCACCCTCACCCTCCACACTACCCTCTCCCACCTGGACTAGAGCAACCCCACGTTGCTCAGCCCCCTCATGTACTCCCTGTTCATTCACAAAAAGCGTGCAACTCACAGTTCCGACACCGTCATAAAATTTGCTGACGACACCACAGTCATTGGCCTGATCACCAGTAATGATGAGATGGACTACAGAGAGGAGGTGAGAGCCCTGACACCATGGCGACATGATACCAACCTCCATCTCAACGTCAACAAAACAAGGAGCTTATTGTGGACTACAGGAAGCTGCAGGAAGGAGAACACGCCCTGATTCACATCAATGGGGCCGTAGTCGAGAGAGTCAGCAGTTTCAGGTTCTTTGGGATCCACATCAGGACAAGCCCTGGTCCCATCACATTGGCATCATCTTAAAGGCAGCGAAACAACGGCTCTTCTTCCTCCGCAGGCTGATGGAATCCAGGATACTCTGCAACTTCTATCGATGCACCATCGAGAGTATCCTGACCGGCTGCGTCAGCGCCTTGTTCTACAGAGGTTGATGAAAACTGCAAGGCACATCACAGGGTCTGAGCTGCCAGCCATGCAGGACCTCTATCTTCAGATGTGTAGGAGTAAGGTCCAGAGTCTACTCAGGGACCGCAGCCACCCCAGCCACAAACTGCTCACTTTGCTACCGTCTGGCAAACGGTACCGGAGCAACAGTTTTTCCCATACGTCATCCCATACGACTCCTGAGCTGCTGAGCTCTGACAACACATTCTGACGCACACAGCGCACGTCTCAGCACTACTGCACTGTGCACTCCTCTCAAACCACTTCACTTTTTGGTCAAACATCCTTCGCACAAGCCAAATGGGACGTCCTACTGCACATTATCTAGTGTACATTTATATATGTAGCTTTTATTTAAACCTAAATACTTGTTATACTTTCTTTTTTGTGACTTTCTTAAATACTACTTTGTACTTTTCAATTTGACTTTGTTTATTTTGCTTTCCTGTATTGTTGAAGAGAACTTGGAACAAAACCATTTTATTGCCAGCAATGACCGCTACTCTTTGTTTTGTTGTGTATTTGACAAAGAACTTGAACCTGATATGTTTTTCATTTATTTTTCCTCCGACTTTAGTAAAAAGTGTTTTTTCTTCCCAGTTTTGGTCTTCGTCCTCACGGAGCTTCTTAAAAACACTGACATCATGATGTCAACATGTGTCAGGAACCTACAAGCGACAGCCATGGAAGTTATGGGGAAGATTCACACCGAATACTGAATTTCTGCACAAATCTGCCTTAAATTGTCGCAAGATCTTCATCTAAGTCCTGATGACAGATGCAGAGAACCCGTTTCAAGCAAATGATAACTTGATAACTTTATAATCCCAGAGGTTTATTTACTTTTTCCAGTTAATAAATAAAGAAAAAAGTTTCATGTTTTTGATTGTTATTTGTTTGAATGGGTTGTCGTTATGTTATGTTTTTAACGTTTGATGAAGATCTAATCACATTTTAGGTCAAATTCATAAGTTTGACCTAAAATGTGAATTTGAATTTGAATTGGCTCAGAGGTTCAGCTACAGAGTGTAATCAGCTGAAAATCTTTACATTCACTCAACTTTTACTTTCTGAATTTGGAATTTTGTATCTAGTTGCTGATTCTCTGGTCGAGGAAGAGCCTCCGCAGCCACACAGCGAGGACAGAGACACTGTCTACACAGTGTCGGAGACACTGTGATACAGTATGCATACTGTACTGCATACTGTATCACTGTTCTGGGTTACTGCATACTGTACTGCATACTGTATCACTGTTCTGGGTTACTGCATACTGTACTGCATACTGTATCACTGTTCTGGGTTACTGCATACTGTACTGCATACTGTATCACTGTTCTGGGTTACTGCATACTGTACTGCATACTGTATCACTGTTCTGGGTTACTGCATACTGTACTGCATACTGTATCACTGTTCTGGGTTACTGCATACTGTACTGCATACTGTATCACTGTTCTGGGTTACTGCATACTGTACTGCATACTGTATCACTGTTCTGGGTTACTGCATACTGTACTGCATACTGTATCGCTGTTCTGGGTTACTGCATACTGTACTGCATACTGTATCACTGTTCTGGGTTACTGCATACTGTACTGCATACTGTATCGCTGTTCTGGGATCCTGCATACTGTACTGCATACTGTATCACTGTTCTGGGTTACTGCATACTGTACTGCATACTGTATCCCCGTTCTGGGATCCTGCATACTGTACTGCATACTGTATCACTGTTCTGGGATCCTGCATACTGTACTGCATACTGTATCACTGTTCTGGGTTACTGCATACTGTACTGCATACTGTATCCCCGTTCTGGGATCCTGCATACTGTACTGCATACTGTATCACTGTTCTGGGATCCTGCATACTGTACTGCATACTGTATCACTGTTCTGGGTTACTGCATACTGTATTGCATACTGTATCACTGTTCTGGGATACTGCATTCTGTACTGCCTACTGTATCACTGTTCTGGGTTACAGCAAACTGTACTGCATACTGTATCACTGTTCTGGGTTACTGCCTACTGAACTGCGTACTGTATCACTGTTCTGGGTTACTGCATACTGTACTGCATTGTATTGCTGTTCTGTTCGGTGTTATTGTATTGCTGTGTAGTACTGTTGTATACTTTATTGTGTATCTCCATACACACTTTTCACTCATTAACTGAACCTCTCATTTGCCATAATTTGCCATCAGAATCATTATCAAATGCCTGACCCAAAAACATGGCAGCGCATTTGAACTTTCCAAACTGTGGATCCCGGCGCGGGAACAAAAAGTTTGGGCGGAGGAGGAGCCGTGGCGGCGGCGCGGCGCCGTCGGGCGTTTCCCGCTGACTTGCTGAACGGCCAAATAAAAAGTGCGGTGAAGAGTTTTCCTCCAGGGAGGAAGTAAACGGACGGCGCGGCGGCGGAGGCGGGGGCGATGGGTGGGGGTTCTCCGCCCTAATCAGAGGTGCTTGGGGGAGCATTAAGACAGACGTGTGTGGGGGGGTGGTGTGACACCTGGAAATTACACAATGTAATGGAATCAGCCAAGTGGGAAATGTAGCTTTTAAATAGCTTCTGTGTTCTCCATTAACTTCCCAGACACTGATTGGCCCTGACAGGGGGGGTCAGCACCCCCCCCCCCCCCCCCCCACTCAATACAACCCAAAATCCAACTTGTATTAATACACAAAACACAGCTGGCAGACGAGAGGAGGGATCACCAGGGATCCCACAACGCCAGATTTCTTGGGTCCTATACGATAATATCACGATTGTTGATGTTTTGAAATACAGCAAGTATTAGCAGCAAGTATTAGCAGCAAGTATTAGCAGCAAGTATTAGCAGCAAGTATTAGCATACGATACCGTCATTACATCGCAAAGTGTCCTTCCTGCCTCATCTGGCTGCAGGAAAGGTTTCAAACGCTTCCTATGAGCCTTTTGGTTTTCCGTCCTCACGGAGCTTCTTGAAAACATCGACCTCCCGTCACGCATTCAACCCTTCATGTTCATGTTCTTGTTCATGTTCTTGTTCTTGTTCATGTTCATGTTCATGTTCATGTTCATGTTCATGTTCATGTTCATGTTCATGTTCATGTTCTTGTTCATGTTCATGTTCATGTTCATGTTCTTGTTCATGTTCATGTTCATGTTCTTGTTCATGTTCATGTTCATGTTCTTGTTCATGTTCATGTTCATGTTCATGTTCATGTTCTTGTTCTTGTTCATGTTCTTGTTCTTGTTCATGTTCATGTTCATGTTCATGTTCATGTTCATGTTCTTGTTCATGTTCATGTTCATGTTCTTGTTCATGTTCTTGTTCATGTTCATGTTCATGTTCTTGTTCATGTTCATGTTCATGTTCTTGTTCATGTTCTTGTTCATGTTCATGTTCATGTTCTTGTTCATGTTCATGTTCTTGTTCATGTTCATGTTCTTGTTCATGTTCTTGTTCTTGTTCATGTTCATGTTCATGTTCATGTTCATGTTCTTGTTCATGTTCTTGTTCTTGTTCATGTTCTTGTTCATGTTCTTGTTCATGTTCTTGTTCATGTTCATGTTCTTGTTCATGTTCTTGTTCATGTTCATGTTCTTGTTCATGTTCTTGTTCATGTTCATGTTCATGTTCGTCATGTCATGGCGTCCACACAGTGTTGTTATTGATGACTGTAATGCCTGAACTGACTCACATGATGCCGCATTACGAAGCTTCTTCTCTTGGAAACAAAGTCGACCTGTTTCCTGTGCATGATATTAATGAAATGGAGTGGACGTTCAGAGTGGACCGACAATGTTTTGGAAACACTTTGGAAACACGGCCCTAAATGTAAAAAAAAAGTCTTACATGCCACGCTTCTGCCCAGACGTGAGTCTTCTCCATCCCAAAATTTGAACCCCACTCATATTAGCTTAGAACACACACACTCGCACACCAATCCTACTCAAAACAACACTCCACCAGACCAGGGTCTGCGGGGCAGGAGGGGTCTGAGGGATTCGGGTTTGTCTTGCCTGAAGGACTCGCACCACCAACCTCACAACTTTAACTGCAATAGCCAACAGCACACATTGAGCACTGGGGTTTTCCAGGGTGGCTGATCGCTGCTGGGTTGGTGTCGGGGCGTGGTTGGCCGGTGGGCAGCCAGGTGGGCCCCCTGCCGGCTGGGCTGGATTCCTGGGAGCTTGCGCCTGGTGGTTTAGGATGTGCTGCGACCTGGGGGGGCCGCGGAGAGCGCCGCCGGGTGCCTTCCGGTGCCCCTGGGGGGGCTGCTTGCTGATGTGGGTGTGGGTTGGGGTGCGGGTGGCGGCTGTTCGCCTTTGCTCCCGCTGTGAGGCTTCTCTGCGGCGGGTGCTGGGGGTGGTGGAGATCCCATATATCTGCCGCCCTGCTGGTGTCGACAGCGGGGGTGGGTGGCTAACATCCGGGTGTCCTGCTCTGAGCACACTCTACTACGTGAATGGGGGCTCAGGGCTCGGGGTGCGGGGCCTCCTCGTGCCCCCTGGGACTGGGTTATGCTCCTCGGGCGTGAGGGGTTGCTCCACGGCCCTCTGGCTTCTCTGGGGGCCCGGGGGTCTGTGGCCGCAGGGCAGGGTGCTCGGGGCTTTCCTGCAGCTTTAGGGTGTCTACAAGGCTGCGGAGCTTGGGGGCTTCAGGGCCCTTTCTGCCACGACATAATACCAAACTTCTACACCAGAGCCAATGGGGATAAGTCCTGTACACTCACTGGTGGACACACACACACACACACACACACACACACACACACACACACACACACACACACACACACACACACACACCAGCACACCTGCTTCAAGTGCAGCCCAGCAGCCTCCTGGTTGCATCCCTCTCCTTTCCTCCCTCATTCGCTGCCATAACTATGACAGGAAGAGGCCACGTGACCAGTTGTAGTTCCAGTTTTCTGAAACCTGATTCCAACCTGTTGTCGTCCAGTGTTGATGTTTTTGTGTAAATGTTGTTTGCTTCTATGTTTATTTGTCTCACCGTGGTGATTCTCCCTCTTGGAGTATTAATGATGATTAGTTTTTTTAAGACCAAAACATGATAAAATAGTTCTCCAAAGAGGGGGGTTGGTGGTGGTTCTGTGTAACAAAAAGCTGCTCCGGTCATCCTACAGAGTTATTGCAGCAGTTGTTGATGATTTAAGAATGAATAAAGAGTGTTTGCAGGTGGAGAAGTTCAACTCCACTTGCAGACTATCTCTGTCCTAGATGCAATGGAACAAATAGTCTGTGTTGTATGTCCAGCATACTGACAGCACAGGTTAAAAAATAAATAAATTAAATAAAAAATAAAAAATTACTAGTCATATCCAGTGTCCTGATATAATAGAGCCTATTATGTTTTTTTTCTGCAGATGATGCTCGTACAGATCCTTAAAAAGTTAAACAAATTTCTTTAGGTTCTGAAAGGTTCTCCTCTGGCATCATTCCTGTGCAGAGAAACAACATGGAGGATATAGTCACTTTAAAGAACCTCAGTAACAACCTGTCAACCTGTGAGGTCCAACTTCATCACTAAGGCTATCTTTTGTAACCAAATCAGGAACAGAAACAAGTGGAAGTTTTGCTGAGAAGTTGATGAAATGATTTGTTGTATTTTGCTTTAGTGGAGGGCGTTTTGAAGCAACGCGTGTGAGACAGGCTGGCGACTTGTCCAATCTCTGATCTCATTTCCCACCGAGAGACAATTCCATTTCCCTCGTAGTAACGGGATCAGTGTCGACCGGAGACGAAGCACCAGCTCTGCTGCCCGAACACTGAACACATTCATTCAGCCATGTGCTGATTTATTATTATGAATAATAACAATAACTATAACTATATGCAGGTAAATGTATACAACCCATTCATTAGATTCATTGGATTAATTCATTAAATCAAACTTTGAATCAGATGCAATTAATGTTGACCTGCTTGTTTGTAAATCTTAACAGGTATAAATCAGATTATCCAGTGATCTGGTTTTTACTTTATTGGGACAGAGGTTGTCAGCAGTGTTATAAAAGTCCACCAACATGTCCACCAAAATGTCCGCCACCTATCCCTAAACATGTTCACCAACATGTCCACCAACATGTCCACCAACATGTCCATTTACATGTCCATTAACATGTCTGCCAACATGTCCACCAACATGTCCACCAACATGTCCATTAACATGTCTGCCAACATGTCCACCAACATGTCCCCCAACATGACATCCAACATATCCCCCAACACATCTGCCAACATGTCCAACAACATGTCCACCAACATGTCCATTAACATGTCTGCCAACATGTCCACCAACATGTCCCCCAACATGACATCCAACATATCCCCCAACACATCTGCCAACATGTCCAACAACATGTCCCCAACATGTCCCCCAACATGACATCCAACATATCCCCCAACACATCTGCCAACATGTCCAACAACATGTCCCCAACATGTCCCCCAACATGACATCCAACATATCCCCCAACACATCTGCCAACATGTCCAACAACATGTCCCCAACATGTCCCCCAACATGACATCCAACATATCCCCCAACACATCTGCCAACATGTCCCCAGACATGACATCCAACATGTCCGCCAACATATCTAAAAATATGTCCACCAACATATCCCTCAACATGTCCACCAACATGTCGGCCGACATCTGCTCTAACATGTCCACCATCATGACCCCCCAACATGTCCCCTCCAGCCTGTACGTCAACATGTGGGAGTGTAAACTGCTTTGAGCTGCACTGCTCACAAATCTCAGTCTTCATTCTCCAGCGCTTCAGCCCTTTCAATGCAAATAAAAGAGAGAGAGAGAGAGAGGGAGAGAGAGGGAGAGAGAGGGAGAGAGGGAGAGCTGCTGCTGTGTATCTGCTTCCTGGTTTTTGCATTTCAAATGAATAAATGATAAAAGCCCACTTTATAGTTGGATGCTGAACATCCTCTCTCTCTCTCTCTCTCTCTCTCTCCCTCCTTCTCTCTCTCTTGTTCTCTCTCTCTCGTTCTCTCTCGTTCTCTCTCTCTCTTTCTCCCATTTTTAAACATTTTCTGAGCCTGCATGATGCCTCCACCCTGGAACCATCCGTGCTCACTCTCTCCCTCCTGGAGTTTGCTGTGACTGGCCAATACGGTTATTCGCCCACTTATGATTCCAAAGACTATTTTGCATAATATCTAAAACTCATATTAAAAGGCTAATTCGACCAACTGCTGGAACCGTAACGCAGCCAATTAATTGCATTTAGTCGAGGGCCCTTGAGGTTCACGACTGCTCTGCAAAACGCAGCCGTATCCAAACACTTCCTCCTTCCGCCCACAATGCCGAGCGGCTCCCTCTCTCCCCAAACTACAAAATAAAAGTATTTCATTTTGTCCTGGTCCGTTCAGTTGATTGTTTCAATGAAGGATTCAAAGCACAAAAAGTAAAGGGTGCTCAGAGGTACAGTGTAGTGAGGGCGATGCAAAAACAGTTATTCAACAACATTTATTGAAACAGATTATTTGATAGAAGAAGGATTAAGGATGAAGAAATCTAAAATGAATGAAAGTCACTAAACATCGGACATGAGCTATTGTTTCATTTATTGATGTAGAGATAGACAGACAGACAGACGAATAGACATATAGATGGATAGACAGACAGACAAATGGATAGACAGACAGACAGATAGACAGGCAGACAGACAGACGGACAGACAGGTGGATAGAGAGCTGGTGAAGTGTGTCATGGAGGGAACACAGCATGCACGTCGGCCTCGTAACATGATGAAATGAAATCTTTCAGTAGGTTCAGTTTATTGTGTTGAATTTGGCTGCAGACAGTTTTCACGCAAGAAAATCTGGGACGGATCCATGAAATATTAATCTGTTTTTTATTTCCACAGCTTTCTCATTTGATAATCTGCCTTTTGGAACACAGGCGTTCATTTGACTGGTAATATTAATAATTTAGGAAGGATGCAGATCATTCACCCTCCTGGTGCTTTGCTCTCAGCGAGGAGCAGGTTCTCATCTGCTGCCGTGTCCTTTCAATGACGCTTTAACTGGAAACACTCAGCGGCATCAGCACACGCTGGGTCAGCAGCTCCTCATCAGGACACCTGCTCAGGCTTAACACCAGGCAAAGACAGAGAGACGGACGGACAGAGAGACAGACAGACAGACGGACAGACAGACAGACAGACAGACAGAGAGACGGACAGAGAGACAGAGAGACAGACAGACAGAGAGACGGACGGACAGAGAGAGAGAGGGACAAAGGGACAGACAGACAGACAGATAGACACAGGGACAGACAGATACACAGATAGACAGACAGACAGACAGACAGACAGACAGGTTATGAGTTGCTCCATCAGAATAAACAGGTTTAGCATTTGGATGTATTTTCTGCTGAATGCAGCTGCTTCTCACGTTTCCTTGTTTCCTTGTTTTTCCAGGACGGCCTGGATGTCGCCTTCTGAGTCGTCGGGAACGGAGCGGAGCCGCCGTCCGCCGTCGGGTCTTAAGGGGGACGACAGATGTGGCCCTGATAGTCGGGAGACCTGCTAATCAGGGCCTTTAGCTTGATGTGCTGTGGCTTCACAGCGGAGGAAGCCCTGGTGCAGCATCTTCAAAGCCACAAAAGGCCAGCGAGGCGCGGCACGCCGGGCGGCAGAGTGAGTTATTCGAACGGGTGCCGCCGTTCGAATAACCTCAGTGGCACCAAGGCCCCGGCCGTTGCTGGGCGCTGGGTAGGAGGGGGGTGTGCAGCCGCTAGTCCGGGGCCTCAGCGGACCCCTCACATCTGCAGGCCGACAAGGACAGATTAAAAAGGCAAGAGCGTCTCTGGGCTTTTTGTGAGTGGAAGAAATAGTCAATACCAGGAATCCCGACCTGAGGAATCCTGCTCCTTCTGTTTGGAAACACTGACGACGCCCATTTGGCGTGAGCGGGTTCCCGTTGGAACGTTAGAGAACGAAACAAACTGAAGATTCAGGCGAGGCTGTGGCTCAGACTACCACCCCCGCAGTGAGGCCAGTGAAGTCCTGCTTTGAACACGTCTCAGGCTCCCTGACATCGTCAGGCGTGATTGATTTTATCGGTACTTTTATCGGGGGCTCGTGCCGATCTGCAATTACTGATGACGGCACAGTCCACAAGACAACGGAAGACGAGAAAAGCATCCGTGTGGAAAGGTGACGCTGGGATATTTAAAGCCGTGCAGCCTGAGCACACATCACATCCAGGAGCTGATGAACGTACGTCGCTGCGGCGTCTCCACGGCCTCCATCAGGTCCGGAGCAGCCTCTTGAGGTGGTAGAGAGTGGTGTCATCCGACCACACCCAGTCTGGGCCCAGTCCTCAGGAGGCTCTCAGCATGCCACAGCGGGGGTTTCACCGACGATGAGCCCAACCCCCGGTCGACAGTTTTCGGCGCCTCGGTCAACGGCCTTCATCGGGAGCCGTTGCTGTCGTCCGTGCGCTGATACCCAGGACGGTTGTGCAGGTGAGCGGTGGTCGGACCAGTGGGGTCTCTCGAAGACGGGTGGACATCAAGATGCTGTCAACTGGGTGTTTAACCTTCCCTCCGGTGGATAAACAGAACACAAGCCGCTCCCTCACGCTGTACCAAGACGCTGCCAAGAGCAGAAGAACCCCAATGGCACGGCCTTGTAGACGTGACGTTGTTGACGTGGCCTGGTTGACGTGGCGTGGTTGACGTGGCCTGGTTGACGTGCCTTGGTTGACGTGGCGTGGTTGACGTGGCGTGGTTGACGTGGCGTTGTTGACGTGGCCTGGTTGACGTGGCGTGGTTGACGTGGCGTGTTGACGTGGCGTTGTTGACGTGGTGTGGTTGACGTGGCGTTGTTGAGGTGGCGTGGTTGACGTGGCGTTGTTGACGTGGCGTGGATGACGTGGCGTGGTTGACGTGGCGTGGTTGACGTGGCGTTGTTGACGTGGCGTGGTTGATGTGGCATGGTTTACGTGGCGTTGTTGACGTGGCGTGGTTGACGTGGCGTGGTTGACGTAGCGTGGTTGACGTGGCGTGGTTGACGTGGCGTTGTTGACGTGGCGTGGTTGACGTGACGTGGTTGACGTGGCGTTGTTGACGTGGCGTGGTTGAGGTGGCGTGGTTGACGTGGCGTGGTTGACGTGGCGTGGTTGAGGTGGCGTGGTTGACGTGGCTTGGTTGACGTGGCGTGGTTGACGTGGCGTGGTTGACGTGGCGTGGTTGTCGGCTGAACAGGAAGGTGACGTGACGACTGCTGCCGCTCTCTGAAGCCGCAGAGGAAAGGAGACGGAGCGGAGACGTTCTCAGCAACAGAGACGCTGCGTTTCCATCACACTTCACAACATCGCAGCAAATTCTGGAGAAAGACAATTCGACAATCGACGCCGTTGATCAATAATGTATAACTCTACAGTACAATTCAGCGTGAACTGCCGACTGGCTGCTCTGCGAGCTTTTCAATTTTTGATGGCACGTTGTGGAGAAGATGTTGATACGTATAAATAAAGAATAAAGTCTATAATTATTTTCAGCCAGTGGCGGTGGGTTCTGAATTAATTTTAGAAGGAAAATGAGCGCGGGAAAGAGAAGGATTCACATGGAAAGTCTGACATCTTCCCCAAGGCATTCTGGGTATATGCTGGTTGTGTATTCCCATAATTTCTATTCACTAGATGATAAAACATGACGGTTAGTGTGAAGACGTGATTAGGTGGGATTGCTCCACACGGCTTGATTTTCTTTTTCATTCCTAAAGTTTGTTTTGCGGAGCAGACTCACTTTTCTAACAAATAAATTGAATACAAACTGAATAACACACACTGGGCAGAATGGCTTCTCAGGCAGCGGCTGCATGAAGACGGAGCCTTTCCACCTCCGTTCTGTGGAGACGGACACATTTTCGACCTGTGTCCGTCTTCCGAGCCAGACAACATGCAATGCCAATTTACAGGAACATGCACAAACAGGAACTTCCATCATATTCAACGTATTTCCATCAACTTTCAATTGCTTGTTCCCGGTACCGAGATAACGCGTCTTACAGCATGTAAGCATCTAGATTTATTCAAGCTCCATAGGTCATATCCTACAAAATGCTAAAATATATATATTTTTACTGGCCTTTTTTTATGCTTAGGGGGATCTATAATACTTTTCCATATTTTCTGTCACATATATAATGTTACTGTTGGATGTACATATTAGACGTGGCCAAAGTATCAAATAATGAGGTAAACAAAGGACAAAGTAATGTCTGTGAACAAAACACTGAGGATTTCGATCGCCCGGGAAGCTCTTGACGCTCTGGACGCTCTGGACACTCTGGACGCTCTAAACGATCTTGATGCTCTGGACGCTCTGGATGCTCTGGACCGTCCTAACGCTCTTGCCGCTCTGGACGCTCTAGATGCTCTAAACGTTCTGGATTCTCTGAACGCTCTGAACACTCTTGACGCTCTGGACACTCTAAACTCTCTTGACGCTCTGGATGCTCTGGACACTCTAAACGCTCTGGACGCTCGAAACGGCCTTGACGCTCTGGACGCTCTAAATGCTCTGGACGCTCTAAACGCCCTGGATTCTCTCCACGCTCTAAACGCCTTTGACGCTCTGGACGCTCTGGATGCTCTGGACGCTCTGGATGCTCTAAACGCTCTGGACGCTCTAAACGCTCTGGATTCTCTGAATGCTCTGGATGCTCTGGACGCTCTGGACGCTCTGGACGCTCTGGATGCTCTTAATGCTCTGGATTCTCTGAACGCTCTGGGCGCTCTAAACGTGGACGCTCTAAACGCTCTGGACACTCTGGATGCTCTAAATGCTCTGGATGCTCTAAGCGCTCTGGATTCTCTGAACGCTCTGGATGCTCTGGACGCTCTGAACGCTCTAGACGCTCTGGACGCTCCTGACGCTCTGAACGCTCTGGACGCTCTGAACGCTTTGGACACTCCGTTTCAAAAGGGTTTTTTCTACTCTCTGCACAAGCAGATGTCAGCTGGTCATGAATTTCCTTATATGGTCATCTGCTACATCCCATCCGGGCTGCGTTTCTCAAAAAAAAAATCTATGAAAACAATGTTTTTTATTGTAGATGTATTTATTCTACTTTTATTTTTATTTATTTTATTTTCCGACATTTACATGAATCAAAAAATCCCCACGTGAGAGAGTCCCGGTGCGTCGCGGTGCAGTGTCCGTGTCTCCACAAGGCTGGAGCGCGGTAACACAGGAGACCAACCTTTTAAATGAGGTCTCGTAGATCTAATATGATGAATATTCTGGATCGATTATTTCACCTCAAATTTGTTCAGTAACGTATTTTGGTGGATTGATGAGGTGAAATAAGTGAACGTTCCGGAACAGAACCAGGAAGCCATGCCCAAACCCCACTGGCTGACATAACTCGGGGCCTCAGGAGGGAGGCGTCAGGAACACGATGGATTTAGAGGCATGTTAGAATGGCTAGAATGCCTAATCAGTACATGGTATTTTCAGGAAGATACTTCAAAAACATGTTTTGGGACCTGTAGCCCCCTACAACATATCCCATTGTGTCCGACACCCGATCCGGTCGTTTTGGCCATTAGGGATACTGAGCATGGGATCTCTACATCTCTACTCCTGAATGATTTTAATGATTGAACGACTCGCCAAGAACGAAGCCTTTGCGAGTCTTGAATCACCCCGAAGCCACGGCTCCCCCCGGCACCGCTCCGCAGCCGCGCACCTGGAGTTCATCTGCACGACGGGTCTGAGCAAAAAAAAATGAGAAGCATGGATGATTGACGGTGCGCGGGTCCAAATACAAGCTGTTTCTGTCCCATTCCCACACAAACACTGCTCCTCCTGTTGGACAAACATTTTTTTTTTTTTGTCCAGATCCTTGGACTTGGATGTCAGAGCCTCGGCGGAACTATCGACACCAAGAGCCAACGCCGTGCCTCTAACCCGGAAGACATCAGATTGTCGTTCATATCATACCTGCAGCTCGTGCACCAACCCCCTCGACTGGACCGGAGGAGTCCTGTCGCCCGGCGTTAAAACACAACCATTAATGACGGGCAGCGCCCTCTCGAGGCAGCCATAGAAACCACAACGTCGCCACATTTCCACACATGTTCAAACCAAAGTGAAACCAGTGGAGCGGCGCAGTTTGGGTTTGGGGCCACCGAGTGGTGATCGACGGGTCAAGGGGTGACGGGGGCGTGTCCCCCGAAACCGAGAGGCCGGACTGGACTTCCTGCCCCCCCAGCCAATATATCACAGCACATTTTGGGCAACGAGCGAATAGTATCACTTATTGTACCTTTAAATAGACGTGAGAAGTAAAAGTAGAAATAATGAGGTGGTGTATGGGAGCGCTTGTGAATGGGTGTGAATGAGGAAAAATTGTAAAGCTCCGTCGTGTCCTCTGGGCTCGAAAGAGGGCTTTAGCAAACGCAGCCCCCCCCCACGCCCACCACACGGCCCATCTGGCCCATCTGCCCCCCCATAGAAGGTTTTCTGGGGAAAGCCATTGACTGGTGGAAGGAAGGAATTAGCTCCTTCAGGGGTCAAAGTTGAAAGAAGGGCTTGGGAGGTGACCTTCCTTCCATTTTGCTAACATTCCTCAGCTGTTCACCCCTCCCTCCGTCTCCATCCACTTGCATTCCTCTCGGTGGGTAAGTGTGGTTTGCTGCAGCTTTGTCAGACAACGCACTTGAGGCTATTTTGGAACTCATTAGTTTAATTGGCAATAAACTGCAATTATTTCTGCAGCTGCAAACTGCATTTTTCGAGGGACTACAAACATCGGCTGAACTGAGCGACGGAATGAAAAGGAGTCCAGCGACGGCTCCCGTCCTGCCTCTTCCCCCTCTTCCTCTGTACTCCACGGCTGTTAGCGGAGATATAATTACTACTGAGGGGGCAGGACGCTTCGTAAAACCTTCTGCGGCGCCAACGCTGTGCCTTTCTCTTTTTTCGCCGCTGTAATAATAACACATTTGTGGGTTTGTCTGTGGCTTTCCATGACTCAATAAAAAATAAATGAATAAGTAATGTGCCCAATTGAAGGCGCTCGGTACCGCGGCTTCTCTCTTACACGTGGAGACCCTCCAGTTCCCCTCACGTATGAATAATTCATACATTTATGGAATCCAAGGGATTGGTCCAACGGCTAAACGGAGAAAGGGCATCGCACAAAACAATAACTGGAGGATTCGCAAAACATTCTATTAGGCCTGTTTATCCAAATAATAGAGTCATGGACTAAGTTATAGAAGGCAGGTTCTGTGCACAGTGTCCTGGAGAGATGTTCCTACACAGCGACACTCAGGGGAGAGGGGAGATCCACTCGCTATGTCGGTCGGAAAAGACACCTGGAAAAGAAACAAGCGAACGGAGGAGAATAATCCATTTAAATTGAGAAATGGAGCCAGGCAGGAGGCTTGGAGGCAGAAACACTCCGGTCGTGGGGGCGTGGCACCGTGAGGTACCAACCAGGGATCAGCTCACGCTGCTGGGCTGAGCTGGAAGCTGGTACAGGAAGGTGGAGAACGGCTTATTCACACAAACACACCAGCGCACAAAGTGTGTGCGTGTGTGTTTATGTACAAATAAGCTTGTTTGTCTATTTGTGTGTGTGTTTGTGTGTGTGTGTGTGTGTGTGTGTCTGTGTGTGTGTGTATGAGTGTGTGAGTGTGTGTGTGAGTGTGTGTGTTTGTGTATGAGTGTGTGAGTGTGTGTGTGAGTGTGTGTGTGTGTCTGTGTGTGTGTGTGTGTGTGTGTGCGTGTGCGTGTGCGTGTGCGTGTGCGTGTGCGTGTGTGTGTGTGCGTGTGCGTGTGCGTGTGCGTGTGCGTGTGTGTGTGCGTGTGCGTGTGTGTGTGTTTATGTACAAATATGCTTGTGTGTGTCCATCTGTGTGTGTGTGTGTGTGTGTGTGTGTGTGTGTGTCTATGATTGCCAGTCTGCTTTTGCCTGAAAGAGAAAGAGAACGTGTATGCCTCTATATATTTATATATAGTTGTGTGTGTGTGTGTGTGTGTGTGTGTGTGTGTGTGTGTGTGTGTGTGTTTCCCCATTTCACATGTGAGTTTATCTCTCTGGCAATGAGACCTTGGACAGAAGAGTAATTGATTCAGAGAATCTTCAAATCAATTCTTGGACAGCTGGGGCCAAGGAGATTAGAAGTGAGGCCCGGGCGGAGTGCAGTCAGACCCGGGAGCAAACAGTAATCTCAGGATTATAGAGCTGGGGAGACGTACCTGCTTTCTCTCATTCCCTTCCCTCTCTCTCTCACAGTCTATATTCACAGCGACCTGCTCTCCCTCCTTGAGATGCACCGCGCTCCGGCCTCCAAGGCTTCACCGCGTCACGCGCACAATAAAATACCAAACGTGGCCGTTGACATCAGGGTGAAATCTGAGCGGACAAGAGGACGTGGCGGGACGGGGGGACGTGACAGGACGGGGGGACGTGACGTGACAGGGACGGGGTGACGTGACGAGAGGACGGGACGTGACGGGGGCCTGACGGGAGGGGGGAACATGACGAGAGGACGTGATGTGACGGGGGGACGTGACAGGGGGACGTGACGGGACGTGACGGGACGAGGGGATGTGACGACATGACGAGAGGACGTGACGAGAGGACGTAACGTGACGAGAAGACATGACGTGACGAGAGGACGTGACGCGAGGATGTGACGAGAGGATGTGACGAGAGGACGTGACGTGACGAGAGGACGTGACAAGAGGACGTGACGAGAGGACGTGACGAGAGGATGTGACGTGACGAGAGGACGTGACAAGAGTGTGTGACATGACGAGAAGACGTGACGAAAGGACATGACGCGACGAGAGGACGTGACGAGAGGACGTGACGAGAGGACATGACGAGAGGATGTGACGTGACGAGAGGACGTGACCAGGGGACGTGACGAGAGGACGTGACGAGAGGACTTGACCGGAGGACGTGACGAGAGGACGTGACGAGAGGACGTGACAAGAAGACGTGACGAGAGGACGTGACGCGACGACAGGACGAGAGGACGTGACGCGACGACAGGACGTGACAAGAAGACGTGACAGGACAGGGGGACGTGGTGAGAGGACGTGACGGGATGAGAGGACGTGACAGATGTGACGGCATGAGGACATGACGGGACAGGGGGACGTGGTGAGAGGACGTGACGGGATGAGAGGACGTGACAGATGTGACGGCAAGAGGACGTGACGGGACGGGGGGATGTGACGGACGAGAGAATGTGACAAGAGGACGTGACGGGATGAGAGGATGTGACGTGACGAGAGGACATAACGAGAGGACGTGACGTGACGAGAGGACATGACGAGAGGACATGACGAGAGGACATGATGAGAGGACGTGACAAGAGGACGTGACAAGAAGACGTGACAAGAAGACGTGACGAGAGGACGTGACAAGAAGACGTGACGAGAGGACGTGACAAGAAGATGTGACGAGAGGACGTGACGTGACGACAGGACGTGACAAGAAGATGTGACGGGACAGAGGGACGTGGTGAGAGGACGTGACGGGATGAGAGGACATGACAGATGTGACGGCAAGAGGACCTGACGGGACGGGGGGATGGGACGGACGAGAGAATGTGACAAGAGGACGTGATGGGATGAGAGGATGTGACGTGACGAGAGGACATTACGAGAGGACGTGACGTGACGAGAGGACATGACGAGAGGACGTGACGAGAGGACGTGACAAGAGGACGTGACGAGAGGACGTGACGCGACGAGAGGACGTGACAAGAGGATTTGATGGGATGAGAGGACTGACGGACGTGAAGGACGAGAGGACGTGACGGGACGGGGGGATGTGACGGACGAGAGAACGTGACAAGAGGACGTGACGGGATGAGAGGATGTGACGTGACGAGAGGACATGACGAGAGGACCTGACGTGACGAGAGGATGTGACGAGAGGACATGACGGGAGGACGCGATGAGAGGATGTGACGGGAGGACGCGACGAGAGGATGTGACGAGAGGACGTGACAAGAGGACGTGACGAGAGGACGTGACGAGAGGACATGACAAGAGGACGTGACAAGAGGACGTGACGAGAGGACGTGACAAGAAGACGTGACGAGAGGACGTGACAAGAAGACGTGACGAGAGGACGTGACAAGAAGACGTGACGAGAGGACGTGACGTGACGACAGGACGTGACAAGAAGACGTGACGGGACAGGGGGACGTGGTGAGAGGACATGACAGGATGAGAGGACGTGACGGGACGGGGGGATGTGACGGACGAGAGAATGTGACAAGAGGATGTGACGGGATGAGAGGGTGTGACGTGACGAGAGGACATTACGAGAGGACGTGACGTGACGAGAGGACATGACGGGACAGGGGGACGTGGTGAGAGGACGTGACGGGATGAGAGGATGTGACAGATGTGACGGCAAGAGGACGTGACGGGACGGGGGGATGTGACGGACGAGAGAATGTGACAAGAGGACGTGACGGGATGAGAGGATGTGACGTGACGAGAGGACATTACGAGAGGACGTGACGTGACGAGAGGACATGACGAGAGGACATGACGAGAGGACATGACGAGAGGACATGACGAGAGGACATCACGAGAGGACGTGACAAGAGGACGTGACAAGAAGACGTGACGAGAGGACTTGACAAGAAGACGTGACGAGAGGACGTGACAAGAAGATGTGACGAGAGGACGTGACGCGACGACAGGACGTGACAAGAAGACGTGACGGGACAGAGGGTCGTGGTGAGAGGACGTGACGGGATGAGAGGACGTGACAGATGTGACGGCAAGAGGACGTGACGGGACGGGGGGATGTGACGGACGAGAGAATGTGACAAGAGGATGTGACGTGACGAGAGGACATTACGAGAGGACGTGACGTGACGAGAGGACATGACGGGACAGGGGGACGTGGTGAGAGGACGTGACGGGATGAGAGGACGTGACAGATGTGACGGCAAGAGGACGTGACGGGACGGGGGGATGTGACGGACGAGAGAATGTGACAAGAGGACGTGACGGGATGAGAGGATGTGACGTGACGAGAGGACATTACGAGAGGACGTGACGTGACGAGAGGACATGACGAGAGGACATGACGAGAGGACATGACGAGAGGACATGACGAGAGGACGTGACAAGAGGACGTGACAAGAAGACGTGACGAGAGGACTTGACAAGAAGACGTGACGAGAGGACGTGACAAGAAGATGTGACGAGAGGACGTGACGCGACGACAGGACGTGACAAGAAGACGTGACGGGACAGAGGGACGTGGTGAGAGGACGTGACGGGATGAGAGGACGTGACAGATGTGACGGCAAGAGGACGTGACGGGACGGGGGATGTGACGGACGAGAGAATGTGACAAGAGGATGTGACGTGACGAGAGGACATTACGAGAGGACGTGACGTGACGAGAGGACATGACGAGAGGACGTGACGAGAGGACGTGACAAGAGGACGTGACGAGAGGACGTGACGCGACGAGAGGACGTGACAAGAGGATTTGATGGGATGAGAGGACTGACGGACGTGACGGACGAGAGGACGTGACGGGACGGGGGGATGTGACGGACGAGAGAACGTGACAAGAGGACGTGACGGGATGAGAGGATGTGACGTGACGAGAGGACATGACGAGAGGACGTGACGTGACGAGAGGATGTGACGAGAGGACATGACGGGAGGACGCGATGAGAGGATGTGAAGGGAGGACGCGACGAGAGGATGTGATGACAGGACGTGACGAGAGGACGTGACGAGAGGACGTGACGAGAGGACGCGACGAGAGGACATGACAAGAGGACGTGATGAGAGGACGTGACAAGAGGACGTGACGGGACAGGGGGACGTGGTGAGAGGACGTGACGGGATGAGAGGACGTGACGGACGAGAGGACGTGACGGGACGGGGGGATGTGACAAGAGGCCGTGACAAGAGGACGTGACGGGATGAGAGGATGTGACGTGACGAGAGGACATGACGAGAGGACGTGACGGGATGAGAGGATGTGACGTGACGAGAGGACATGACGAGAGGACGTGACGGGATGAGAGGATGTGACGTGACGAGAGGACATGACGAGAGGACGTGACGAGAGGACGTGATGTGACGGGAGGATGTGAGGGGACGTGGCGTTGGCTCAGCAGGGGGTGCGGGGGAGGGGTTTGCAGGTGGAGGACTTGGGACCTGGGCATCGCTGGCGTTCTTCTGGGGTAAAGATCCTGGTGGAAGGTGCTGCCTGCGGTCAGACTGTTCCTGTAGACGTTCCCTCAAAGGAACCACTTAACCTAATGAAGTAAATAAGGTAATGTGTCCAAAGGTCATTTGTGTAATTGTTTTACTCGGGCTGAGCGCAGTGTACGAGGCGGACCTTTGTTCCCCGGCTGGGACATATCTCATTGGCCTTTCCCATTGAGGGAATTAAATCACCAGAGTAAATCTGTCTCCTTAATGGAGCGAAGATTGGCCTCCGAAGGAGGTAAGGAGGAGTAATTTTAAAGAGAGCTCTGGAACAGACAGTGCCACAGAATTCGGTTGATGGAAAATAAACCCCCGTGACGTGCAGTTTGTGCCGTGTTTGCAGTTTGGATTCTGCTGCTTCCTTCAGCTCTGCCTCTTTGTAGCCGCGGTGGAAGTCAGGAGGACCAAACTCCCAATTAACTGCAGACCGCTGGTTCCAGCGTCTTCAACTTGGCTCTTGCAAAATATGTCTAAGAGTCAGTGGGAGTGGAAATCCAAATCCATTATGCCATCTGGAGTATTTTCTAAAGCTGTAATTGTTTCTCAGGGGATTTTAATGAACAATGCCACAACTGAACAAAGGCGAGCGGGGCCGAGCAGCACTTAGCACTCCAAACACTCCCCCCGCGCTGGTACAGGCCGGCACCGTCTCCCTACGCAGAGAACTTCTGCTGATAAAATTGGAAACTGGGTTTTTGAAATTCCAATTGGAGCTTCCTATCTCACGTTAAGCAAATACATCTCAACGTCGTAGATTGGACAGCGGGCGTCCTCGGCCGTGTGCCGCGGCAGACGTGTGCTCAGAAAGCGCCGACTGCGGCGGGAGGAGAATCTCCGCTCTCCGGCTTCACCGCTGCACCCGCAGAAGGTGCTGGAGCTCTCCACCCGTGTCATTCTGAATTATTAAGCAGGCGTCTCTGAGGCTGTTGTTCTTGTCAGTGCTACATGAAGGGCAGATGCTTATTTCCCTGCAACAGCGACGGCTCCAGAATAAATGCAACAAACAGGTGTAAGAAGATTTGCAAGGCAAAGAGAGGTCGTTCGACGCTGACGCTGGAGGCTGACGCTCCACCTCACTGGGATTTTAATGTTCCAAGAAGAACCGCGAGATGTCCATGTCCCAAATGTGAGCGAGCGGAGGCAGTTCCTTTACCTCAGGACGTCATGCCTCGGTGAGAGGATGCGGGAGGGCAGCGCGCCTCCTTCTCCTCTCGGCTCCGTCTCAGATGCTGAGGGGAAGAAGGAGAGCGGGGCCGGAGGACATTACTTCCCGGTCAGCGTATTGCTGCCGGCGTCGGCTGAAATGAGCCGCTCTAACGAGGCCCGGCTCCCCTCAGCCGGAGCGTCTCATTGATGAGAGCGGTGGCCTCCAGAGCGTCCATCACCACAGCGGCCCGGCTGCGGAGCCCCGGCCCGGCTGATTAACGCCACGGTCTTCAGCGGATGATTCCTGATATGGAAGTAATGGGCGCATGGCGGTTCATAACCTTCCCAGAACGCTTCTTTACGGCCGCTGAGTGGGGCGAGGCCGGGCCGGGCGCAGTTAGCAGTGCTGATACGAGCAAACCTCTGACCAGGTTCACAGCTCAAAGGGGAATGATTAATCTAACGTACAGTGGAGCAGTGCATTAGGGCCAATTGAATTACTTAACTCTTTAATTTACCAGGGCTGTCTAAGCGGCGGCACAGGGAGGGGCCCTTGACGGAGAGAGACCCCGAAATGCATCCATCGTCCAAAACACGCGGTTGTTTACCGGTTTCAGAAAAATAACCCTCACCCCGAAATATATTTTCACCGCTGTTACATCCTTTGTGTGCACTTGCATTACATGTATTTAACAATATGTTCCAGAGCATTATTTTTAAAACCCTGCTCCTCAGCACAGAGTATTATGGGGTTTCATTCCAGCCTTGCAGTAGGGATTGATTCAGACGCCATGTGAATTCAGTGAACTACACGGAAGATCATTGAATTCGACTGATTGGGGAATTGATTGTAGCCTCTCAGATCCCAGTCACTCCTCACCGCTGGATCACTGCTGCACAGCACCAACCAGAGGCAGGTGACAGGTGAGGTTCAGAGCGGTGAGGGGGGAAATCATATGTTTTTTCTCTTCTCGACAAACACAAAGTGTGTTTTTTTTACAGACACGGGAGTAATACCAACAGAATCATGAACTGAAACGATCTTTTACAAATAAACCAGCAGCAGGTCCAGGTCTGCATTGCTCTGAAAAACACCAAACAAATCCCATCAAGCTCCCCTCTGACCGCTGTGTTTCAACAAGAGAAGCGTGGAACGGGGCTCTGACGGCTCCTCATGGGGTCCTTAAAAGGGGCTCCTGAAGCGCAGACGAAATGATTTAATACGTCGCGGGGGGGGTGAGGGAAACCGGGGTCCTCCACCGCAGCGTCTGCCGTCGCACGTCGCACAGGTGCTTGAAAGTCCTTGAAAGAAAATAATCCATGTAGGCCTGCCTGGAGACCGCCTTGCCCAGATCTGAGGGAGGAGGGGGTGGAGGGGGGGGGGGGGTGTTGGGGGAGACAAAGGGAGTTTTTTGGGAGGGGTGGGGGGGGATACAGGGGGGAGTTATTTGGGGAGATGAAGGGATGTTGGAGGGGAGGTGCAGGTATTTCAGGAGGGGAGGTGTTGGGGGAGGCAGTGATATTGAGGGGGACGATTTTGGGGGGAGACGCAGGGAGTTGTGTTGTTGAGGAGGCGCAGGGGCGTGGGGAGGGGAGTTATGGGGTGAGGCGCAGGGATATCCAGAGGGGAGTTGTCGGGCAGCCTGGATCCCCCCGGAAACCCAGAGCGGGGGGAGGGCTGACGCTGGCGCCCCGCATGCAGGTTTGGACCGAACCAGATGGTGGGATGAGGGGGGAGGATTCGGGCGAGGCCGCCGGCGCGACTCCATCCCCCCGGGAGACGCGTCGTCCGGAGCGACGTGTCGTCCGGAGCGACGTGGAAACAGCGCCAGCGGCCGGCACAGAAAAACTGAGATCTGAAGTACAAGCGACATATCCTGAAGAAACCACAAACAGGATGTGAAAGCGTCTGTCGTTCTGGAAGCTGCAGCAGCTGCTATCTGTGTGTGGTTATATGTACTGTACATACGCGCGGTGCTGTGTGTATATACAAGTACACGTATCTGTGTGTGGTTATATGTACTGTACATACGCGCGGTGCTGTGTGTATATACAAATACACGTATCTGTGTGTGGTTATATGTACTGTACATACGCGCGGTGCTGTGTGTATATACAAATACACGTATCTGTGTGTGGTTATATGTACTGTACACACGCGCGGTGCTGTGTGTATATACAAATACACATATCTGTGTGTGGTTATATGTACTGTACATACGCGCGGTGCTGTGTGTATATACAAATACACGTATCTGTGTGTGGTTATATGTACTGTACATACACGCGGTGCTGTGTGTATATACAAATACACGTATCTGTGTGTGGTTATATGTACTGTACATACGCGCAGTGCTGTGTGTATATACAAATACACGTATCTGTGTGTGGTTATATGTACTGTACACACGCGCAGTGCTGTGTGTATATACAAATACACGTATCTGTGTGTGGTTATATGTACTGTACATACGCGCAGTGCTGTGTGTATATACAAATACACGTATCTGTGTGTGGTTATATGTACTGTACACACGCGCAGTGCTGTGTGTATATACAAATACACGTATCTGTGTGTGGTTATATCTACTGTACACACGCGCAGTGCTGTGTGTATATACAAGTACACGTATCTGTGTGTGGTTATATCTACTGTACACACGCGCAGTGCTGTGTGTATATACAAGTACACGTATCTGTGTGTGGTTATATGTACTGTACACACGCGCAGTGCTGTGTGTATATACAAATACACGTATCTGTGTGTGGTTATATGTACTGTACACACGCGCAGTGCTGTGTGTATATACAAATACACGTATCTGTGTGTGGTTATATCTACTGTACACACGCGCAGTGCTGTGTGTATATACAAGTACACGTATCTGTGTGTGGTTATATGTACTGTACACACGCGCAGTGCTGTGTGTATATACAAATACACGTATCTGTGTGTGGTTATATGTACTGTAAACACGCGCAGTGCTGTGTGTATATACAAGTACACGTATCTGTGTGTGGTTATATGTACTGTACACACGCGCAGTGCTGTGTGTATATACAAATACACGTATCTGTGTGTGGTTATATGTACTGTACACACGCGCAGTGCTGTGTGTATATACAAGTACACGTATCTGTGTGTGGTTATATGTACTGTACACACGCGCGGTGCTGTGTGTATATACAAGTACACGTATCTGTGTGTGGTTATATGTACTGTACACACGCGCGGTGCTGTGTGTATATACAAATACACGTATCTGTGTGTGGTTATATGTACTGTACATACACGCAGTGCTGTGTGTATATACAAATACACGTATCTGTGTGTGGTTATATGTACTGTACATACACGCAGTGCCTCAGAGCCGCTCTCACTTGTTTAACATTGCCGGGGGCAGCACAGAAATCAATAACTCCAAAATAAGTTCTGCTGTTCCTCCAAACCCTCCATGATTACTCCCGTGTCGCTAATAACAACGGAGTAAACGTCGTCCTCGGCCGCGTCGCAGGAGACGCTGCCTCCATGGAGCAAAAAAGGCTTTAACAGCAGCTCTGCAGCCTCACAGTGAGGTGGAGCCACAGCACCCAGCACAACACTGGAGTATAGTACACTGCAGTACAAAACACTACATTAAAAATACACTATATTATAGTACACTGCAGTATAGTGCACTACAGTACAGTACACTACATTATAGTACACTACAGTACTGTATACTACAGTATAGCACATCACAGTGTAGTACACTACAATAAAGTACACTACATTATAGTACACTACAATATAGTACACCACAGTACAGTAAACTCCTGTAAAGCACACAACCGTATAGTACACTACAGTAGTGTAACCTACAGTATAGTGCACTACAATATAGTACACTACAGTCCAAAAAACTGTAGTATATGCTCTGCATTTAATATAGTGCTTTTCTAATCTTGGGAGTTCTTTATAATACGTACATTAACCCACTCATATACATGGATGAGGCTGCAACCGTGTACAGTGGTACCTGGACTTAGCACTGAATCTACTACCACTAACCTAACACACCAGCAGTCAGTCAGCAGCCAGTCAGCAGCAGCCAGCAGCAGCCAGCAACCAGTCAGCAGTCAGTCAGCAGTCAGCAGTCAGTCAGCAGTCAGCAGTCAGTCAGCAGTCAGCAGTCAGTCAGCAGTCAGTCAGCAGTCAGTCAGCAGTCAGTCAGCAGTCAGTCAGCAGTCAGCAGTCAGCAGTCATTTTTTCATATTTACTGTGTTTGTGTATTTGGTTTATTTTCACCCTTCATGATGTCATCATTTAAATGGAAAAGCTGCTTGGACAAACGACTGTTCTAACACATGACTGTTCTAACATGCGACTGTTCTAACATACCACTGTTCTAACATACGACTGTTCTAACACATGACTGTTCTAACATACGACTGTTCTAACACATGACTGTTCTAACATACGACTGTTCTAACATACCACTGTTCTAACATACGACTGTTCTAACATACCACTGTTCTAACATACGACTGTTCTAACACATGACTGTTCTAACATACGACTGTTCTAACACATGACTGTTCTAACATACGACTGTTCTAACATACGACTGTTTTAACATACGACTGTTCTAACATACGACTGTTTGAACATACGACTGTTTTAACATATGACTGTTTTAAAATACGACTGTTCTAACATACCACTGTTCTAACATACCACTGTTCTAACATACGACTGTTCTAACACATGACTGTTTTAACATACGACTGTTCTAACATACGACTGTTTGAACATACGACTGTTTTAACATATGACTGTTTTAAAATACGACTGTTCTAACATACGACTGTTTTAACATACGACTGTTTTAACATACGACTGTTCTAACATACGACTGTTTTAACATACGACTGTTTTAACATACGACTGTTCTAACATACGACTGTTCTAACACATGACTGTTCTAACATACGACTGTTCTAACACATGACTGTTCTAACATACGACTGTTCTAACATACGACTGTTCTAACATACGACTGTTTTAACATACGACTGTTTTAAAATACGACTGTTCTAACATACGACTGTTTTAACATACGACTGTTTTAACATACGACTGTTCTAACATACGACTGTTTTAACATACGGCTGTTCTAACATACGACTGTTTTAACATACGGCTGTTCTAACATATGACTGTTTAAACATACGACTGTTCTAACATACGACTGTTTTAACATACGGCTGTTCTAACATATGACTGTTTAAACATACGACTGTTCTAACATACGACTGTTCTAACATACGACTGTTCTAACATACGACTGTTCCAACATACGATTGTTTTAACATACGACTGTTCTAACATATGACTGTTCTAACATACGACTGTTTTAACATACGACTGTTTTAACATACGACTGCTCTAACATACGACTGTTTTAACATACGACTGTTCTAACATACGACTGTTTTAACATACGACTGTTCTAACATACGACTGCTCTAACATACGACTGTTTTAACATACGACTGTTCTAACATATGACTGTTTTAACATACGACTGTTTTAACATACGACTGTTCTAACATACGACTGTTTTAACATACGACTGTTTTAACATACATCTGTTCTAACATACGACTGTTTTAACATACGGCTGTTCTAACATATGACTGTTTTAACATACGACTGTTCTAACATGACTGTTTTAACATACGACTGTTCTAACATATGACCGTTCTAACATATGACCGTTTTAACATACGACTGTTTTAACATACGACTGTTCTAACATACGACTGTTTTAACATACGACTGTTTTAACATACGACTGTTCTAACATACGACTGTTTTAACATACGGCTGTTCTAACATATGACTGTTTTAACATACGACTGTTCTAACATGACTGTTCTAACATACGACTGTTTTAACATACGACTGTTCTAACATACGACTGTTTTAACATACGACTGTTCTAACATGACTGTTCTAACATACGACTGTTTTAACATACGACTGTTCTAACATACGACTGTTTTAACATACGACTTCTTATAGAACCAATTACAGTCGTAAGTGGAGGTACGACTGTACCACGAAAACCTGCTCGAACAGAGCAGAGGAGTTCATTGTTGCTCAAGGACCCTAGTACACTATAGTATAGTAAACTACAGTATAGTACACTATTGTATGGTACACTTTAGTATAGTACACTACACTATAGTACACTACAGTATAGCTAACTACAGTATATTAAAATACAGTATAATACACTACGGTATAGTACACTACACTATAGTACACTACTGTATAGTTAACTACAGTATAGTAAACAACAATATAGTACACTACGGTAGAGTACACTACACTATTTTACACTACAGTATTGTTAACTACTGTAGAGTACACTTCGGTATAGTACATTACATTTTAGTACACTACAGTATAGTTAACTACAGTATAGTAAACTACACTACAGTACACTGTGGTATAGTACACTACACTACAGTACACTACAGTATAGTTAACTACAGTATAGTAAACTACAGTATAGTACACTCTGGTATAGTACACTACACTATAGTAAACTACCGTATAGTTAACTACAGTATAGTACACTGTGGTATAGTACACTACACTATAGTAAACTACAGTATAGTAAACTACAGTATAGTACACTACAGTATAATAAACTACAGAAAATTGCCAAATGAAACTGTGATGGATGGTTTCCTCAGGGCTTTACCGCCGCTGTCACCACCTCTCTGATATCACGGTGAAGACGGCAGCAGGTATTCTGTCAGTCACTGTGGAGCGGCGTGTATCTGCAGGATAAGCTCCACCCGCCGGTCACGGCTTGAAATGCACCACCCGGGCACCCGGGGCGGCCATCTTGCGCCCGTGCCAGGCGGAGGAGCGTCCGGACATCTGCAAACACCGTTGCTGGCGCCGCTCCGCTCCGCTCTGCGCGTTGATCCGCTGTTAATTGCGATCGCTGCACCTGTGTTTGATCAATGTCTCACGCTCGTCACAAAATGGACGCTTCCAATAACAGCGCTGGTAGTTAAGCGCCGCTATCTCATTCCAGGCTGAGTAATGATGCATGCTAATAACTGGGGACGCGGTTCAATACAGCGGCTCTCAGACGGATGCCGGCGCATTTCAAGCACAGCTGTCATTAAAATAAATGAGATAGTGTTCCTGCTGTTACGCCAGACTGGGGACTTCGTAAGAATATATTCTTGGGAGGTGTAAAAAAAAACACATTTATATATATAGTTTTATAGTTATATAGTTTTTCCCGGGTCCGACGGGCGTCCCATCACATTGTACCGCACAATACTTCATCAGGGAGCGTTTTCCCCAGCAAAGCGCCGTCTGATGAATGAGATCACCGCGGGTCACGGGAGAACGCCGTCCCTTGTACGTTTCATTATATTTATTGTATGAGAACGCAGCATATAATCAGGGGAAACCACATAGAACGTTTCCATTTCACGGACCTTCAAATGCATTCAAGTGGGATACCATTAGTCGCGATTAGTTCACGGGTCCTTGGAAAACGCAGACGGTTCAATCCGCTGCGCGACTCCTCCGCCAGGACCCGGTTCACTCCTGCTCAAGCGGCGGACGGACAGCGGTTCCCCCCTTGAAACACACGGACTCATGCTGAGAGAAAAGACACTACTTCGTCTCACCTCGCTGCACGCTTCCGTCTTTTTCGGGGCCACGCCGGTCGCCGGGTGTAGTGTGGAATGAAGATCCAATGACTTATCCGCCCTAATCCTTCTAATTCCGTGGTGTGGTTTTGTCGCTTACCACTCTGGCTGGTAAATACAAAACCCTCTCCACCTTTCCCCCCTTGCGGTCCGCGGGTAATTGGTGTGTTCTCTCCTCCTCGGAAGGCTTCCCAGGGGGAAAATGAGGCCCGGCGCAGAAGGCTTGACACGGTAATATGGAGCCGCACCGGAGCTCGCCCAGAAAAGATCCACGTGCGCGCCTGCCACCGCTGACAGACCCGGCACAGCGGCTAATTAGACCTCCGGCGACCCCTGGGGATGCTGAGGCGCCGAGCGCTTGGCCTTTGGAGCCGGAGCGGCAGTGCTCAAGGAGCGCTTCTCAACGGAGCCGTCGCTTCGGCAAAATGGGGCACAGTTGGTTAAACCTGGAGAGGAAAAGACTGAAAATGGAGAGCGGGGGCACAAAGGGGGAAAAAGAAAAAGGAAAAGTTAGAGTTCTAAGTTAGGATGTCGCCCGCTCTGCGTCTGGACGTCCTGCAAGGGGGATTCAAGGCGGATCCTTGATTTCTGTGTGAAACGTGCCTCGTGAAGCCCTTGTGAGGACTGGGCTGGGATTAAAGGGGCATTCCACCTATTTTCAGCCCCTGAATGGCCCCCTAGAGAGCCTCACACAGATGCACAATCTCAATTCCAACTCCAAACAGCGACTTGAAGATTACATTTACATTCGTTCGAGCTTTTCCAGGAACATGAGCTACATTAGAGACGGCGGTTGTGTTTTTAACAACAGAAAATACAATCGTATGCCATCGTAAAACACTTTTTCTTCCTCCACCATCGCTGGCTGCAATGTATAGTAGATGCCCATTTTTGAAGTTCCACCCTTCCTGCCTGTGATGTACATGCCCTTATTTGGAGCGAGGTGCAGGAAACCATAACAACTCAGGATGTATGATTACAACATGTCAATGCTGACCGTGGTGTGGTGCTCCCCTTAAAGGCCTCGAGAAATAAACTGGACTAGACTTGAATTCTTAAGAATACTGATTTACGGCGTCATGTGGAAATTTGTTCACCACCGTATTCACAGTGCATTAGGAGGGGATTATCCCACAAACAAATGAAACAAAAGATCCCTCTGAAAACAAGTTTCACTCAAAAGACGTTTAAAAACGATGTCCTTTATATCGAAACTTGCCGTGTTAGATGAAAGATATA